>NC_143013.1:11441404-11758431 GCF_055824585.1 Amblyomma mixtum
GCCCTGCATGTGGACTGCACACCCCATCAGAGCTTCTGGCTACTTCAGCTGAAAGCGCAAGCAGCGTTCACTGCTTTCACTTTCGGCTGTGTCAAGCTGTGTCTGTTAAGTGGACAACAAATTGCTTCTTAGCTGACAAAAGTGACAAAAATGGCAAAGGAATTGTTCTCACGACCCCCTACATAGCTGATCTTTGGCAAGTGCATAGTCAACGCGACAAAAACTACAGGTTCCACTCAGCAAGCTCATACTAGTTACTTTCATGCAATAAAGTTTGTTACTACTACTGAACAGTGTTTGGGGGAGTCAGGGACCGCGACTAATGAAAAAAAGAACAAAGATTCCATTCAGCAAAGGACCATATCAAAAGTGAGTGCTAAAAGAATTTCAGTCAAGATTCTACCGGCTGCTGACAGAATTGACACTGCCCAAAGTACAAAAGAACAAGATACATGCATTATACTGCAACAGTGCTCCAATTTTCCTTCAATTACCCCTGTAGAACAAGTTTCAGGGACATCAAAAACATATTACACGGCTACATACCGTGAGTTTGGGTGATCTGAAAGCCAGCATCAAGAAGTTGCATAAGGTTTTTCCCACCAATGGTGGTTGGGTACTCCCTGCCTCTGCGGGCGTATTCGGCGTATTCCTTCAAGTCGGGGCTTTCTCTTAAAAAAGTTTCCCATGTCGAGTGGCATCCTGTAGCTTTCAGGTAACCTGCAGCCGAAACCGCGTTGACATAAGACAACATCCTGCGGCCAAAAGAGCCAGCGGCAGCGAAGGTACTTACCAAGAACCAAACGAGCGATTTCAGAAGGCATCAAATACTCCATGGTACTTTCCGTTTTTGGTGCGCAAAGCACGCTAACTGGACGAAAGAAGCCAATCAGAACTTAACATACCCTGCGGACAATAGAAAAACACATATATCGCCTTCCGACCAAGTTGCGCGCAGCCAACAGCGGTGAAGAATGTGAGAACACTGGGGATGGAATAACACGCCTGGGCTGTATCAGCTCCAAGGCTAGCCATCAAGTCACGAATGAGATTAGCCAGGTTTGTACGCTGTTACATGCTATGTTACTGCAACATCTGCACGTCCGTTCACGCTCTTATCACTTTAATAACTGCCTCTAGCATCACTACACGCATGAGTTTGTTCGTGCTGGGAAGTGACCCCAAACGAGGATTCGCGCCATGGGCTTAACTACGGTCAGCGAAGACACGCAAAGCTGTTAAGTTCAGAAGTGCTTATGAAGTGATCGGAAGTAAGAAATGAGTACATAGTTAAATTAATTTGGAAGCGAAAATTCATACTTACCCAACGTTGCCCCAGTTCTGGTCGCTATCGACCTACAAACTCACATGTTTCAAGCATCCCTGAACTTCCCACCACAAAAACAACCGAAAGCATGCATAGCTTCCCCGGATAGCTTGCATAGGCCAGCGACCACAGCGGCTAGAAACGGCGCGTAAACGGCTGACTTGGTCGAGACAGAGCTATGACAGGAAACTCAGCCGAACAGTTAACCAGCATTTTACGGTTAGCAGATTATCGCGCTACGAGATGACAACGATCTGTTGGTGCTGCCCAAGGCTCTTCGGAACATTTTACTATTTTACCCACTTTAATTCCCATGTTAATTCCTAATACCGCAGCGTTTTGCAATTTCGGTGCCGCAAATGGCGCAACAATCTGTGAGCTTCCAACTTTTGCCGCACCGGGGTTATCGCAAATGATTTGATTAAAGAGCTTGAGTGAGAAAAATTGACAAAGAAAACAATTGAATTTTTTTGCGATTCTATAAAGCTTTCTTTAATACAAAAGTCTAAAAGTTCTTCAAACATGAAACATGATCGTGTGATAAATTTGTTATTTTACGACTGCAAAAAGAGTTTTATTCTACAATCACAATTACGTTTACCAATTTATATCATGAAAAATATTCGTACTAAAGGAATTTGTTGGTATGCTGACATTGAAATATTTCAACTATTTCTTTTTTGATATGAAGCGTCACCGATTCATCAACTTCGTCTGGCCACCTAAAGCGCCGTGTCGGTTTTTGGTGAGAACCCCGTCGCAAGTTCTTTTCTGCGGTCGACATGAGCGGGTTTTCACGGAAGGTGCGTGGTGCTGCTCGTTTTTTGCTGCGTAAGGACTCAAATATCGTGCTTTTATTAGATTTTCTGCTTTGTAATGGTTTGCAGTTACATAAAGTCGCAAACTTAGCCCTGTTTTACTTGGCTTTTCTAAAAACTCGTATTTTCTCGGTAGATTCCTTTCACGTGGCGATAGCTTCGAGTTGTGCCCTCGTTGGCTTCGTTTAGAGATCTGCTCTTTTGTTCTCTCGAAGGCGTTAAGTCTTTCTTATCTGTCGTCCTGCACTATTCCATTTCCTGTTCAGCACCGAATGAGGGAACGTTACAGCTGTACGAGTAAAATATGCCACATGTGGCGTTAGGTGGTGCTAGGCCTATTCATGCCAGTGCTGGCATAAACGTCCCCGTCAACGTGGTCTGATATAGCCGGACTTTTGTTGTGCTAGCTGTACGCTGCACGGTGCTGCTTAAACTCTTGCTTGCTGTAATTTTAGCCGCCGGAACTGACTTTTTGATTGTTGCGGCAAGTTTTTATCACGATAACACGTTTTTCTGCTTCATTCTTGCAGCCCCTTGTCATCGACGGCCAAGGCCATTTGCTTGGCCGTCTGTCCGCATTAGTCGCGAAAACACTGCTACATGGTGAGCACTCTCGTATTTTCGCTTGCTGACTTTGCCGTATTGTTAACATGATGATAACTTTCACACATCCACTTGTATGAAGTCGATGTGATTATACCTTACCCATGCATCACCATCTGAGCTCGCTTGTGTAATGCTTTTCTCCCAAGAGGTGTCGATTGTGGTGTTACATTTCGCTGTTTTTTGCTCACCTGTGCAGGCCAGAAAGTGGTGGTCGTGCGATGCGAGGGCATCTGCAGCTCCGGAAGCTTCTTCAGGAATAAGCGTAAGTCCACAGAACGTTGACGCCTTGCTCATCTGCAGCAACGCACTAGTGCTCAGAGCTGGAGTTATCACTCACTGTCGCTTCGCGATGTCGTGACTTTAGTAGGCCTACTCTAGATGTGGCTGAATCATGTGCTTAGCTTGCAACCCTCGTCATGGCTGGTCTCTTAGAAGTGAAAGAAATGGTCCCTAGACTGAACTACGCATGATGCAAAATAAATTCAACTCGGTTTCGGAGAACATATGGAAACAACTGTGACCCTTTTGTACCAGAAAAAAACTGCGTTAGGGCAACATCTGGTTTTGGCAGTGTGGTCACAGTATTGAAGCCCTGCATCATTTTAGGCGAGACGTTTTCAGACCAGTCTTTGCTTTAATTGAGAGGTGCTTTGTAGGACAGCACGGCAAGTACTTCAGGAGTGAAGATTTGCTTTGAATTGGAGAGACATGAATAAGTGAATCAAGCCTCACCAGAACCAGTTGCTTTCACTGTACCTCTACGCACCAACATCAAAGGCACAGTAAACAGCTCGTGTGGATTACAGATCTGAAGTACTGGGTCAAGGAAGCAAGGCACATGAAATAGGTGTTCGAGAACAATGACAATGAGGCTCTGGTCAGTGATCCATGCTCAGATGAGTACCTGGCAAAGTGTTTACATGGCGAACTATGACACGCGAATAAGTGTTTAATGGGCTTTTCATTTAGTGGGCTCTGAACTTGCTTGATGCTTTAGGTCTGTTTAGTATTGGAAGCACGCATAGCATGAACACCGTAAGATGTAATACCCCTGTCACACTAGCAAATTTAATGTAATTCGAATCGAATGACATTAGCACCTAATGTCATTAATCGGCTGCTACACGGGAACATGTAATGCCATTAGGTTCAAATGACATTCGCCATCGAATGAGTTAGGGGAACTCATTCGCATTCGATCTCGAACCGAATGCGTTCTCTGGACACCAGATACGCAGCAGGAAGTTAAGCGACGCGAAAAAATAATGTGCACACTGCCAAATGGAAAGTGCATTTATTTAGTTCTGATAAAAAAAGGTAATGTTGGTGTGAATTTGTTCACACTACAGGCTGTCGTGGATAGCTATTACTCTCGGTCTCAACAGCAGCGGCTTTCCCGCGACCGTCGGTCATTTTGAGTTGCGTGATTCTTGCTGGTAGGCGTGCCATGTTTGTTAACCTCGAAGGTACTTAAAGACGTAACTGGGCAGTTCACCTTTTGGAAGTCATTTCCAAGCTCCGCGCGCCGCCATGTGAGCCATTTTGTTTGTTTACATTTATCGGATTTGGGGTTGACTTTGTACTTGGCTTGGCTTTTGATGGCTAAAGTGGTGCAGAATGGCCGGAAATAATATTTTAAGCTTATAATACGGCACACAAATGTTCTCACTCGCTTTTGAAACACTGCACAACAATTTGAAACATCTTTTATGCGCGCTGATGTCGTTCAGTTGGACTATTTTTTCTTCACTGGTCGTAGATGCCACCATTTTAAGTTGACGAGCAGTAATGCAAGCAAAAGACCTCGTTGTGTCTTTGGGTGCCTCAGCTGTACTTGAGTATGGCGCATTTTGTGCCTCTACTTAATTTTTTTCTAGATTGCTTGAAAAACACATTTGTTTTTCTCATAGCAGCTTTTTGCTCGACATAGCACTGAAATTTTTTGTGCCTATTCCTAATACAGGGATGTGCAACTACCATAAATAAAATTGATAGGAAAGGTTTGAGATTGCAGCTCATTGTTTGAATAGGTGCATGCAGTCATTTTTGCTCTTTTTTATTTAGATTTCTGAGATTATATCTTGGAAGAGATACTGAACCAAACTTTTGGTGCTGCTCTTTTACATGTAAACAAGAGCTTGACTGCTAAAATCGATAAATGCGACAAGCATTTTAGCGAAAAAGGCGGATAGCATGTTTTGTTTTGGTTTTTTTTTTTGCACCTGGCGGCCACCAGTGGAAGCTGCGACTAGACGTCATAACACCCGTGCGCCCCCACCGTTCCTACAGGAGCACGATTGCCATCGCTGCTCGCAGCTTTTCTTGTTTTTAGTCTTGTGTTGGCCGCTCGTCGTCTGTCGCCTGCTCAATGCGTACACAGATATGTCAAGATGTTAATTGATGCAGTATGTACGCTAAATGCAGCTTCTTTTTTTTTTTTTGACTTTGCGCCATTTTTAACATTCTTACTTATAAAACAGGCACGACGATGTTTAGACTAGTGACACCATGTGGTGGTTAAGAAGAGAACCATGATTGTCAACAAACCGGCGCCTCTCTTAAGCCTAAAGGGGGCAGAATCGTCGCTCTAAATAAAAAATTACGGAAATTTATTACTCGTACGTTTTCTTATGGGCGACAGGAGACGAAGCGAAAGACCGGTAGCCCACTTATGGCCATTGAACGCACTGAAGAAGGCATTAACAACGTCGGATGCAGTCCGAAGCGAGGCGACATGCGTCAAAGGGCGCTGCCATATTTGTCGCCGTGGGAATGCAACTTCATAATCTCGCCGTCTTACTGCATGTTGGACATCTCATGACGTCATGTTCTACACCTCATGCTGGCTTAGAGGGCTTGGCGTGCGCTCACAAAACATCGAAAATACAACAGTCAGCTGAAGAATATGCGCAGTGACGTCTAGATTTCGGTGTAATCACATTCTGAGAATATATTCAGCGTTTTTGTTCAATTTTAAGATTTTGCTTTAGTATCCCTTTAAGATGTATCCTAGTTCATTGCATAGTGCCCACATACAGTAGCGTAAGTGCCAGTTTTTTTTTTTGTTTGTTTGTTTTTTCGACATTTCAGAGGTTATCACTCCTGGCACGACTAGCAATTTTGATGCAATTTTTTTTTTTTTACAATTAAAGAAACTAAATTGCAATGTTGTTTACATTTTAAATGTGATTAGGTTATTAAAGCATGCTGTATGAGATAAAATTTATAACCCTGACATTTTAAAATTTATGCTTTATATGTGGCCTGTCACCTTTAGTGTGCATTGCACTGTGGGAACCAGCATTCATGCATGGCCATTTTTCCTTACTTGCGTGCAGTGAAGTACCTGTCATTCCTGCGGAAGCGCTGCAATGTGAACCCGGCACGTGGTCCCTACCACTTCCGGGCGCCCAGCAAGATCCTGTGGCGCACCGTGCGCGGCATGCTGCCACACAAGACCAAGCGTGGCTCCCTCGCCCTGGACCGGCTGAAGGTGTTCGAGGGCGTGCCACCCCCCTACCACCGCACCAAGCGCATGGTGGTGCCATCGGCTCTGCGTGTGCTCAGGCTCAACCCGAGACGCAGGGTGCGTGAACCCCTCTGGGCTTCTTATGACAAGGCTCCATGGTGGTCATCGTAAATACAGTCCAACCTCGTTATAACGAAGTCGCATTTTCCGCGGAAATTCGTTCGTTATATCCAATATTCGTTATAGAAGTATGCACTCAAATTCCCATAGAAAAGGTCGCTAATAAACCCAGGTAAAAAGTACTTTAAGATGGACAGCACAGGGTTGAAAAAATGCACTATTTTTGAATTTAACGCGTGGTATAAGCATATGAAACCTCGCCTTGCATTTCGTACTGGAAAGCAAGAGGAAACTCACAAATCGGGCTGCTGGCCAGGTGCAAAAACTAATTTATTTAAAAAACGGCGTAATCTTCGTTTGGCGGCACTTCACACTGTTTGACAGGTTATATTTCTCGACGAAATCAACACAGAGCAGCGCTTCCCCGATGTCAGCTGATTTGGCCACAGGTAGGTTCCCGAAGTACCCCCTGAACTTCTTGGCCATGTCAGCGGCCTCGGCGCTGCTGAGAGCTCGCACTTCGCCATCTTCACATGCATCGCTGTTTCTAGCATCATTTGCGGAAACCACCTGATCAGCAATTTCTTGGTCGGTCAGTTTGGGCGCCACAGCCAAGTTGTCATCTGCACAGATGAATTCCTCGAACGTAACGTTCGGAACCGCCAGCTGACGCCATGTCGTCTCGCCGAAATTGTCTGCTTGCCTCCCAGTTGCATGCGGAAGCTTTCTGCCTACTTCTCGCAGTTCTCGGCGCCAACGGCTGCTTCTTCGCCAGACAAGAAGTGGCAAACAATCCGATGGCGGTCATTAAATCGCTGCAGCCAGCCACTGCTTGCATGAAAGTCATTGTGGCCTCAGACGGAAGTGAGACTTCTCGCCTTCATTTGAAGGACGGCACCAGACACAGGCAGGTTATGTGCTATAACGTCCTTGAACCATGCAAACAAGGCATCTTCAACATCCTGTCTTGCTGTCATTCTTCACAGCGCCTGCAGAGTGGGCGTTTGAAATCTGCCTTGCGCTCAGGACAACCATCTTATCTAGATAGATAAGTGCTAGGCGCAACACCGAAGTCCGCGGCAATGACTTTTCCTTGCGCCCGCTGTCAACTGCCCTGAATATCTTTATCTTCGTTTCAAGCGAAACTGCTGTTTGTTTAGACGCCTTCCGCTACGGCGTCTACAGATTGAACTGCAGAGATAGCGTGCGGGGCGCGGGTCGGAAATTGCGACGGCGGGGGTGGCCGGGGAGCGGGCGTCGGTTCGATCACGTGCTAGGCAGCCGTTGATGCTAGATTCATTCACTCTCCCTAGATGGCGCTGCGTGCGGAAGCGCGGGTGATTCAAACACATTTTAGGTGCTCACGCTTCAAAAGATCAAAATTTAGCGTGTTTTTAGATTTTTTCCTCCTTGTTTGCGCATTTTGAGCCCCGTGAATACAAAAACTGCTTCGTTATAACCGATACAGTGTCAAATTTTGAATTTTTCGTTTCGTTATACAGATAGAACTCCCTTAAAAATAAAGCATGTCCAACCAAACTTTTCTTTCACTTCGTTATATCCGATAATTCGTTGTATCCGTGTTCGTTATAACGAGGTTCGATTGTACCATGGGATGTGTGGGGTATTTGCAATGTCACCGTCACCTGAGTGGCCTATCGTGGTACAAAGGGTGGCATGGTTGGTGGCTTTTTAGGTGGTGTGTACTGACGAAGAGTGCTTTAGCCGACCTTCCAGAATCTGGCTAGCATGGGTGATTGCCCAGTACTTATTTTGTGGAAACTGCTTCCAGGTGTACTGTTCTGTCTGCACCAACCGTGAACTGTCAGAAATTCCTTAAGAGGCTGAGCGAGCTGTACATGACTGTTACTTGTCTTAACCTTTTCGAGCACTCTGCGGTATTGCGTGGTTAGAGTGGAGTGGAATTTTTGAACATGGGAATCGCTCTTTCTCATGGTAGTCAGAGAACCCAGACCTCGCAGCCACCTAGGAAGAGGGCAGCAACAAAAGTAAGCATGATGCTAACTAAAATGCATTAACCATATTTTAGGGATGGAGGTGGCTTTGAACATAGTCATGAAATTAAAGTAGTTAGATATATCTTAGTTAGAGGGAACATTCTTTGCGAGGAGCAAGCAGTGCCATTTTTAGCATAACAGCAGTCTGCCTTTTCCAAACGTCGAGGTGATTAGAAAGCAAGGTTAATCTATACGAGAAGTTGCGACTATACTCCATCTCGTAAGACCCTTGCCACATTGTGGAAGCTAACCTCCTCAGCCAATCGGGAAAGTGTGTTAATGTTCCTCTGAGCCTCGTCTACTCGCAGCATATGTAGATTCCAACTGGAAAAGAGTATAAAGAGATGGGCTACGTACCGAAAACTGAAGGGAAGTTTGTCAGTAATGACGAATTCACTCCAATGCAAGTGGTCCTGCTTTGAAGTGCACCGCCTTGTTTGGAAAGGGCTGTTTTAGCGTACAGGACTCGCACGTGGTAGACTGAAAAAAGCTTTAAATTTCAGTTTGAAATCTGGTGTGTGTGCATTTTAAGCACGGGTTCTGCCCTTGCTGTTGCCTTCACAGGGACAGATCTACAAGAATAGGCCAATAGTTTTATACTAGTCTCAAACTCTTGATTGCCGCTTTAGGTGTGCTCTCTATCACTCTTCATCTGTACACTGTCTGTCGTTTGTTCCCTTGTGATGAGCTTGTCATTCCTTACCTACATCGAGCCCTCGTGGAGGGCGATGCGATCACCTTTGCGAGCTGATAAATTCAAACATCTTTGCATTGCGAAATTCTTTTGTGGGAAGTGGCTGACTGACTGGCTGCTGTGGTTTGTTGCAGTACTGCACCCTCGGCCGCCTTGGTCATGAAGTTGGCTGGAAGTATCAGAGCGTCATTGAGTCCCTTGAGCTCAAGCGAAAGGCCAAGTCGGCCCTCTACTACAAGGCCAAGAAGGCTGACAGGGTAAATGCCTCCTTTTTTGTGTTCGAAGCTAGGTGTTCATGCATCCTCTTCAAGCTGCGCCACTCCTAAATTTGTCAATGCTGCTTCTCTAATGTGCTGGCTGCGATATTTTCAAGGTTTATTTGTGAATGGAGCAAGTTCCGGTTGCCTTGAAGGCTGCAAAGGGAGCAAGTTGCATGTGGAGGCTCCACCAACAATGTATTCTACTGTGCACTGATCTTTTACATGTAAAATGCCTGGATCTCTGCTGTAATGGCAGTGCAATGTCATTGATTGGGCACAGCAGTTAATTCTGCAGTGAAGCTGCCTTATCAGAAATGTGGAGGTGGTGCGCTTCGATAGAGGGTGTTTGAAAAGAACACATTCCCTTTGTTAGATTCCATGATGCTTATATACCTACATTGTTTGATGTTCTGTGATATCAAAACTTTACTGAGAATCCTGACCAGTGTTAACCACTGGTTTTGGCTTTTTGGAACATGGAGCTCATGTTTTCGTGTCTCCTTTGCAGAAATTGCTGGCTCAAGCCAAGGAGCTCTCATCGAAGCAGGTTGAACCCATGGCAAAGGTCATCAAGAGCTACGGCTATGATGTCTGAGCTTGTCTTCAAACTAATTAAATGACAGTGGGCCATCCAAGTGTTGTGGTTTTGAAATTCTGTGCACTTTTTTAACAGTGCATGCTGGTAGTAGGCGATGCAAACTGCGCAGAAACCTGCGTAGCCCCGCAAAATGTCTTACAGTACTCATTAATTCAAACTTCAAGGAACGAGTGATATTTGAATTATCAGAAGTGCACGATATTATGAGCAGACTAAATATGCTTTGCTTTATGGATATATCTGCACACAAATAGTAATTAGAAACTTTTCCTGTGCAACTTTTCAAAACCAAGTGGAGCGATATGGGTGGAAGGCTGATATGTTTGCATGACCATCAGCCTCGAAACTGGTGTGACTGAGAAGTATGCTAATGCACCACTTTCCCAATGCAGTAAATGGGCATTAATTTTGGACCTCGAGAGACTGGAAAAAAGTCGCTTATCTGAAGGCTGCATCTTTGAATGGCTACCAAAAAGGTCTTGCTGCAGCAAATTTCAGAAAGAATGGTTTTGGAATTCTTTCTGTTCTGCATAGCCTCTATCATTGGAGTAAAAAAATTAGGATTGCAGCAATACGGTGGCTGTAGCTGGGACATCGCTGGGTTAATTGGAAGAATGTGTTATGGGGCTGTCTTGGGTTTTAAGTTTTTCTTGTACAAGTCCACGTGGATGGTTAGTGATAAAAAATGGCATGAAAGAAAACTTCGGCCCACCTTTCTGTGTGTGAAAATAAAATGTGAATTTCACTGCTGGATCCAAGCAAGATGTCAAATCAGTACTGCAGCTACAATCAAACATGATCTGAATGCAGATCTGAGAGGTATTGTGGCCATCCGTGGCTTCTGCAAGGCACCATTACTGTACTTTCTGGAAGCTTAAAGGGGCACCGCGATGATTTCCTCGGCACCAGTTAATATCTTTAAATAGATTCATCATGCTTTCCAGAGACCAGAGCAAAAAGAATTATTGAAATCGGAGCATGCAAACGAAAGTTATTCCACTCTGAAAATTCGAAATGAAAAGCTCAGACGAAAACGCACTTCACTCGCCCATTTCACTCACCCAGTACCGAGATTGGGCGCTACCAATCAGAACCGCGCCTGGCGCACACGCAGCGGAAGCGTGCATGCAGTTGTTGCTTTGTCGGGGCTGTAGACATCCGCTCATTTTGACGGCGTCTTCCCCCCCGTGTACGCGACCATGGAGGAAAAAAAAGTTTTTTTTTTTTCCTCCATGTACGCGACGCCGTACTCAGGGCAGGGGTGACAAACAACAAAGGAAGCTCCCCGAAGATTCTTTTTTAGTCGGACTGGAAGGCTTTAGCGGTAGGCAGTAGCCCTCCTCCCCCCCCAATCTCGACTCCCGTCTCCTGTCCGGCCTTTCTTGTCGACTGGCTTTTTTTTTCGCTGCCGTCTTGGTATGGTCACGGCCGGTCTCGACGCGCGCGCTTTCTGGTTTGAGCCAAGGTTTTTTGAACAGCGCTGGCTGCCACGAAGGTTTGAAGTACAGTGTACTAGTACACTGTAGTTTGAAGCGGAATGGAAAGTGTCGCCCCTAGCTGTATTCTTGTTAGTTTTCATTCGCTTTCCCTGCTTCTTTCCAGTTTTTGTGGCATGCGAAAAGCTTTCAGTACTGAGAGACATAATATTTTGGATTCATTTCGCAAGTATAAACGAACAATATGCAAACTGGACGCCCAACCAATGAGAAAGGCAGCGCCCTATCTGGATGCCGCCTCGTTTCCGCTGCCGCAAATGGCCGCCGCGTTGCGACACCATCGGCTCGAAACAAGCATTTCTAGCGAAGATTAAAATATCAAATATTATGATTTCGGTGATCTCATTGCGCGTTCGGGACTCACAATGTCCCTTACTCTGCATACAAAGAATAAAGACCCCATGCTTTATCTACGTCGCAGGGCACCTTTAAAGAAGCAGGAAGCCAAAAATGTATAAGGCAGTCTCTAGTTGATTTGATAAGCCTTTGAACCTGACATGGGTGATGGTCCAGAGAACACTGCTAAAGATAAAGCTCATGACATTCTCAATGTCTCGTGTTGACCTAGAATAAAAGTTAAGCTTGTGTGATTTCATTGGTAACGATCCTTTTGCAATAAAAGTTGCACTCTGCATGTGCTGAAAATAGTAGTGATAAGCCGCTGTGTTTGGGCATCCTTGAAAATCATTGCATTTTGTGGTGTGGTGTTTGCCATGTGTTTGTAATGGTATCTTCTGTAGCACAGGCATGGCAATGGCAGTTTTAATTGGAAATGTTTTAACCTCATTGCAAACGCATTTGTTTGTGACCATTTACTCAACCACATGTTCGTGCAATGCCTCCTGTCGTATAGCAGGCCAATTCGCGAAGTGGGACCATGTAGCAGCGTCCATGTGGAGCTCGTTCGAGAGTGCCCGTGTGACAGCAGCTCGTGATGAGCGCACAGGAAGAACCACATGGATGGAATTTGCAAGGGGAACGCGCATTTGTACCTGAAGGGCGGGACACCTTATAAAAAATTTGATAGGGGCTTAACATTAAACCGAGAAGACCTGCGAGTAGAATTAATTAATTGGAGGGGGCACTTTAACTCCACCTTAGGGTTGTGGCATATCTTTAGTGGGTTAATTCCCATGTATGCTGAATTCGTAATTCCTACTTAAGATTCATAGATGGCGGCGAGTCCTCATATGCCACTACCAGCGCAGCGGTTAAGCGATGCGCCAGTGCACTACCAGGTGGCTGTTTCTATCCCAGCCACCCGTCGGGATTTTGCAACCCATGTTGCTCCCCCCCCCCGATCAGCCTTTCGCGCAGATGGCACGATGCTTGTCCGAACTTACCTGAGTAGCTCGGGTAGTAACTCTGGTTGCTAGGCAATGGCGCAAGATTGTTTGGTTGCCGCATCGCCACGAGCATACGTGCCGAGCTGGGCTCCAGTACTGTTGCTTTCGCAACAAAGCCATCAATGCGCGACCCTCATCCTGACCTCAACAGAGCACAAACCACCCTGCTCCATCCATTATAAACTCATTCCCTTCTCTCCCTTTTGGTGCTTGTCACCAACAGTGAATTCGACCATTCTTGCCCAAATTTTACACGCTACCAAAGGTAGCGTATACAGTAACTCTGGGAGATGCACAAAACAACCGCCCTACTGCCAGCTCCCTCTGAAGAGGGAAGGAATGGACTGCCGACAACCACAGACTAATCACAACATGCAGCTCTCGCTTCGTGGGCCCAGGTTGTTTCCCCACCTGGGGGCCATGCCACCCCACTTATGCCTCACTAATTCCAATTATGTCGTCATCGTCGTCAGCCTGACTACGCCCACTGCAGGGCAAAGGCCTCTCCAATAACCCTGTCCTTTGCCAGCAGTAGCTACTGTATTCCTGCAAACTTCTTAATTTCATCCGCCCAGCTAACCTTCTCCCGCCCCTGCTAAGCTTGCCTTCTCTTGGAATGCACTATTTTCCCTTTGCATTGCATGCCCTGCCCATTCCTTCCTCTTGATTTCGACTGGGATGTCATTAACCCGCGTTTGTTCCCTCACCCACTCCGCCCGCTTCCGATCTCTTGACGTTACACCTATCATTTTTCTTTCCATAGCCCGCTGCGTTGTCCTAAGCTGAACCCTTTTCGTTAGCCTCAACGTTTTTGCCCCATAGGTGAGTACCGGTAAGGTACAGCTGTTGTATACTTTTCTCTCGGGATATTGGCAAACTGCCATTCATGATCTGTGAGAGCCTGCCGTATAGCTCACTCTTGAGTCGCGAACGGCGCGCAGCTCTTGGTTCACTGATGCGCGGACGATAGCCGTTTTCACCGCGGGCTAGTAGCAAGACTCTTAAAACGAAACTAAGCGGCGACGTAGTGCCTGTGACCACGTGTACTGCCGCTCGGACCGCGTCCGGGTTATTCAGATAGGGGGGCCTAGTTTTCAGCACACTTGATGCCGCAAACCTTGTGTGTCCGACCTCGGCCGCCGCTCTTAAGCGCACCAGGAGCGTTGGAGACGGACAAAAAAGAGCGGCACCTTGAAGTCTCCCCAAAATTGATGATTGTGTCCGCTTGTACGCCTTGTTTTTAGAGCGAAAGCTCTACTTTTCGCACAACTCCCAAGGTCACGTTTGGTGCGCGTTTGACCTTGAGCTGGCGCAGCTGTGGCCTGGCAAGGCCCGTGCACTTTCCTTTTCATCTTTCCTTCAGTCGCAACAACAACGGTCGCTCAGTCTCGCCATGGATGAGATGCGCGCCGGACCGATTCCGGCGCCAAACTATGCTTAACAGCAAGCGCTAAACTTGTGCTAGTTTTTTTATGCTGTCCCGAAGTTTCATTGCTGAAATCGATCGGGAAGTACTCTAAAAAGTTGTATCGCGAACAGCAGCGGCTGTGCATTGCTGGGAAACACTCGAACAATGGATTTTTTCTCCGTTACGATTTGCTGCCTAGATACTCGCCTTACGGGGTAGATTTCTTCGCGACTGTTTTGTCTATAGCTTTTGTTTAAGGATGTATCGGCTGGAGGATACTGTTGTGAGATCTCTTTGTAAGACACTATTAGGTGGTCGCGGGCCGTGAAGCCCTTGGCGAGCGCACCAGTTACTTGCTCATAAGAGATGAAAAAAAAATACCGAAAGCCGCGTCCCCCTTAGCGAATTGCATAGGAGCCGCGGTATGAATTATGCGGTTGTAAAATGCATTGTAAATACAACCGAAGTTTTGAAATTTGTTTGAATCAACCGAAAGTGCGAATTATAATAGTTTAATCGCAAGTCTACTGTATTCGTTGAATTGGTCTGAGAACACATGAAGTGGCCAAGTGGCTGTCATGTATACTCTCTAATCGGTTTTTTTGGGGGTGTGTGACCTGGATTCTGCTCGAGCTGGCAAACTTGTCGCGAAATTGTGCATGGGAAAATTTGGATACCACGCAAACATCTGATCAGCCATTTATACTTCACTAAGCTCGCACAACTGCAGCAAAAAAAAAAATAGCTTCTTGATCATGGTGACCTTTCTATCGTGTTTCTATCATAGCAGTAAGTGTCAGGCGAAAATCTTAACTGGTCAAACTGATTTAAGGAACAGTTTCGCAGTTGTTTCCAGTTGGCTCCCAGCTGAGTTCCAGTTGCAGCCAACTGGAATCGACAGGGAAATTGTTCCTTAAACCAGTCTGACCAGTTACGTTTTCACCTGGGAAACTTAACCAAATATGGCTGCTGTGTGCACAACAGTCTCGGAGCTGAAACTATTTCCCACTCCAAGTGCTTTCTCGAACAATTTTCTTTATTTCACTGAGCTGTAACATTTCCATGGATATGTCGGAACAGAGAGATGGCAGCTGTTGGCCGCCTGGATCACCCGTCATCGAAAGTCTCGTGTGTTGTAAAAGTGCATATCTTTTAGCGGACTTCTATTTGCAAAATTACCAACTGCATAGGAACAGTTTTATTGCCACATAACTTTCGGATTGGTCATAAAACAGAATAGCATAGTTCGGCTGCACGCGGGTTCCATCCCGATCGCGGCGTTTCGATGGAGGCGAAACGAAAAAGGTCCCCGTGTGCTGTGCGATATAGCACGTTAAGGATCCCCAGGTGGTCGAAATTATTCCGGAGACACCTCTTTCTTCTTTCGCTCCCATCTTCCTCCCTTCCCATAGGGCGCGGTTGAGGTGTCCACCGAGAAGTGCGGCAGTTACTGCGTAATTTCTTTTTCTCCAAAGCCACAGAATGGAGAAATTTCTGCCCCTTGGCGTTATTTCACTCGCACACTTACATTGCATAGCACACGAACTTCTGTTTCGCCTGCACCGCAACTGCTACGAGGATTAAAGCCGCGTCCACTGACTCGACAGCCGATCTCGCTGACCACTGAAACAATGGAAGTGTCTCCTGCGACCCGGTCGCAATAACGCAAGCGTTATTTTCACCCGTGACGTCGCATCCGGTTTGAAAAATGACGCCACGTCCGGCCATTTTTTTGTTGTTTTTGTCATGTTTGAGCCGAGCTACAGCCGAGCCGAGCATTGCTTGCAGTAGGAGAATGGACGGACGGTGGGAGCTACGCGCGCTCGTGTTGCCCGTGAGCAATTTCTCTGTTCTTCCTGTCTTTTGGTATGTATGTACTGTATGTATTGAGTGATTGCCCGTTATATGGCATTCGGCATTTCATTTTGAACTTCCTTGCGCCCGAATATTTTGTGTTTGCAGATCACCCAGGACTAGCACTGAGCCCGCTTGCCCGGCAGTGGACACAAAGGCCCTAAAGGTGAGACTCGTCTGTTTTATCCTGAGTTCTGCTCAAAAGCTCAGTGCAGTTCAACAGAAGAGAATATGCGCTGAGTATGTTGTACCTTTTGTCAGCCCGTCCCAACGTAACTTTTGGTCATGTAAAACAGGCATGGTTAGCGTGCGCCCGAAAAAAAGGCGGGAAACTTTTGACAGCAGTCCAGTTGAACTAATCTTTTATGCGGTGAGTTTTTTGTGCCCCCGCTAATAGGAAAGTTTATAGATTACTGATTTAATGGTTCATTTTACAGTTGTGTTGCTGTTTATCCATACGAGCCGCTTTCCGAAACAGGGGCACTAATTGCGGCGAGATTAGCGATTACGCTTTGGTGTCTGCAGCGCGTAAACATGTTCTTTTAAATTTATTTCCATTTCAGAAAACGACACTTGAAAAACCGAAATGCAGTTTACTTGTATGCACGGACCTTCCCGATTCCTGCATCGAGTCCGGCGTTCTCTTGCTGGCGCAGAGGCTGAACAAAATGGGACGATAGAATGCGGAAGCAGCAAAGGCTTTAAGGCGCCACTAGGTGAGCTCTCCACCTCCTGTGAATTTTAAAACAAGTGCTGTGCCACCTGCACTGAGCTTCAGTATTACACGGGGAAGGTGATTGGACCCACGTAGCTAACTAGCATGGAGCGCATGAGGCTACTGGAAAAGCAAGCTTTCTTTTATTAAGAGCTTATTACAGGTGATACTGCAAAGAGTCCTTAAGAAGGGGAACATTGTGGACAAAGTGCTTGATGTCCTTTGATATTTTGGAAGCTTGTGAGTTGCATAAAGCTCACAAGGCACTGTTGCAGTGTGTGACAGGTCATTGTGGTAATGATGATTATGTGGCCATTTGCTTTGCACGGGTGAGTGGCAGTTTTTCGCCCTGGCTGTCAAGTAGAAATAAAAAACAAAAGAAAATGTGGGAACATTAACTCTTAATGTGGCTTTCACCTGCAGACACCAGGTGAACAAAGCCTGCCCGTATAGTGAACAAAGCAACTCTGCTGTTACGGATCTAGCAAATTATAATTTTGAAAGTGGGCCTCCTGCTGTGAAACCGGGAACGTTTGTGCCCCTAGAGACAAGCAGAGGCGAGAAGCCATAGGCGAATGTAGGTAGGACAGGTAGCTGAACGAGGGAGTAGTTTCCATATTTGAAGAACACATGGAAAGACAAGGACGAGGCGTTGTTTGTGTTGTTCCTTCTATGTTTGTCTCTTTTTTTCCCCCCACAAGTTAAAAGTCGATATTTGTTGTAGTTTCACTTTTTGAGGCAGCCAAAAGATAGAGCACAGGGATGACTCACACAGCATTAGTGTTTTCGTTTCGTTCCTACTGTTTTGTGTACTTGCACCTCTTGACCTCAAATGCGGCATTGTCATGATCTTACGTGGCGCTATGCTGCACACCTATGGGTGTGTGGCATTCAGGTTCAAGCACCAACATAGGGCTTCCAGTGCAGCAGGAATTATGAGAGGAAAAAAAGCCTCAAAGATGGGGATGGGCAGTTTAGCTCTTCAGTTTGCTTTTTGTGAAAAATTCTGTGGCAGGAGGTTACATGTCAGCCCACCCCTTATGCAATGCTGCCTTTGGGCGTTGAGGTACAGATAAACTGATAAATAAACAACAAAAAGTAGTTTCTGTTCAGACAGTATAATTTGCAGCTTTGGTGGAGGATTTTCTGTGGCCCCTTCAGGGAGTGTTTACCCAGAAATTGTAGTTATTCCTTAATGCCTCTTGGTCCGAAGAACCAAACAGTAATCAATTGCCCTCATGCCTCTTGATGAGGGAATCTGAGAGGTTGAAATGATAATTTACCATAGCTGGAAACAGTAATGGCTGGGTGTATCGCCGGAGAGAACCGAAGTCATCTACTGGACTGAGTGGTAAGAATTTCGGGTTGGTTAAAGCACAGATGGCTTAACATCATATCGCCAGATCTTGCACTGTTGGCGTGTGTGATTGTTGCGGTATATGTGGCTGGTGAGCTGTCAACTTGGGTGTGACAAAAGTTGTAAGCTCAGCCAGACATGCCTGTGCTGTTTGAGCTCTGGGCAAGAGCTTTGAGCGAGGCCACTGCATTGTGTCCCTGTTGTACATTTGGCTTTTGTGGTGCTCCAACTTCCTCCTTCCCCCACCTTTGCTCGGAATGTCGCCATGGGAGTGAGAGAAATTGGTGTGATGTAATTAGAGCAGTGGCATGCCCATAAGATCCATCCGCACAGTACCACTTATAGGTTGTTTGCTGGTTTGGCACCGCGGTCAGGATTGAGGTGAGTTGTGAGTGGGCCACTGTGGAAAATGACATTAGACCAGCAGCAAACATGGCACCAATGGTGGAGAGCAAACTTTGATCTCTGTGTTCCCATTGTTGTCAAAGTTATCTGTGAGGCCATCGAGGGCAGCACCTGTTCTGAATGCATCGCATAGCAGTAGATCAGAACTTCACTTTTACACTTGGGTCATGGGCCTCACTGCAGGAGGTGTATCAGTCAGTTCAGATTTCACATTGAAGCGCATCAAATTCAGCAACCTTACTAGTCATAAGTACAATGAAACCTCATTAAGGTGTACCTCGTAGCACTGCAGAAAAACTATGTGCAAAGCGGCAATATGCCCAAACTGAAAGCGGCCTGAATATATCCACTTACCTGATAAAAAATGATTCCTGATCAATTTTTTAAAATGTGCACACGAAACCTTTTAACTGCATAGCTACCGTTCAGCCTCGAATGTGGCTTGAGCAGGGTATGTAATCCTAAGGCAAAATAACCACTGGTCCTTAAGGGTCCTTAAAGAAGGCAAGCATAGCAGGGGGCGGCAGAAAGGTACATGGGCGGATAAGATTAAGCAGTTTGCCGGGATACGGCCACAGCTGGCAAAGGACAGGGTTAATTGGAGAGACATGGGAGAGGCCTTTGCCCTGCAGTGGGCGTAGTCAGGCTGATGATGATGATGACACTGCCATCCTGCTGCAGAACATCTGCAAAGAGCCCTTCACAGGCAGCGTGGCTGTCAATACTGAGAGCTTCGCCCTGATGTGACATACTGCAGCTTATTTAATTTGGGAAGCACGCTATCCATGACAGCGTTGGTAATATGAGAACGCAATGAGAAGGGGCCGGACCACAGCTGCACAGTGGCGCAGATCAGCCGGCAACGCAGCAATGATAGGTGCGGCGCATGGAGGAAAACTGAAATCTGCTGCAGAAAGGCCAAGTCATGTGACAGCGATAAGCAGTAGCTATAGCAGTGGCACGTCTGCATGGCTAGGGTCGTGGCTGCTCGTACACCTGCACCTGCAAACAGGTTAGTGACGAGCCTCGGGTGTGGTGGGGACAGGCTGGCACCCCCCTTTCCTTACAATGGGAGGGAAGAGTTCTCTCTTTCCAGATGCGTCAAGCAGCTGCAAGTAGGCTAGGCATGTCAGCAACATGTCTTATTATGTCTGTGGCGTATGCATTAAAGCACTCATGAACTTTCCTTTTAAATAATATGCATTTTAAAAAAACTGTGCAGCCAGTAGTTTTTTAAACTTTGGCATATACGTATCTTTACCTTCTCTCAGTATTGGTCACTGGCTACAAAACTGGAAAACTGCTCCTATGGAATTTTGGCTTGCGACAAAGACTGCTCCAAAATGCTCGTGGCCATTCCCTCCTCTGCACATGCTGTGTGGTGTGTAATATTCATTTTTCCCATGGGCATTGTCACATATGGCAAGCTGGCTGGTGTGTATCGTTTGCGTAAGGACTTAAGGGCACTGAGAAATTCCCTAGGCAGCCGCTTGGCCACCCACTGATTTCAAGGTGATTGCACTCTGCTTTTCAATTAATGCTAAATCCTGACGTGATGGTGTCTGCAAATTTTTTTGCCACCTTCCCCCCCTCCCCCCTTTCTTTGTCTCCTTTTGTTATTTTTCTCTTGGATGTTGCAAGTGCTGTTTTATGCAAGAAGCTTGAATTAGGAGCTTCGAAAAATTTGATTGCTGGTCTGCACGTGATTGCCTCCATGTCCAGGTTTTGCGCCATTTCCTAATCCCTGGCATTTATTGGCACTTTCACTTCATTAAAAGTTTTGTGTGTGTGTGTGTGTGTGCTGGCACAAATTTTGGAAAGCTCTTTTTCTAGCGCTTGCAAGTTCTTTCTATATTTTCGTTTTTCATGGGGCTGGAGCTTCATGGCACATCCAGTCCATCAACTATTCCTTTGCATTTTCAGATACTTTGTCCCATTGCATTTGTGTAGTGTGGAGGAGCCACCGCTGCTCTTAGGATGCTTTGTCTCCTTGCTTTTTTTCTAGCCTTCTCCGCAGTGCTCAGGTGCATTTGGGCAAAGTATCGAAAAATGATGACTAGCTTGGCTGGCATTTCCTCTTAGTCAATGAATGCACCATGCCGTCAGAATTTGACGAAATTATGGACATGTACACCGGGGAATCGTTTCAGAAAGTTATCCAGGATTTATATTGTGAAGAAATATAGTGTAACTTGCATAATTTTTGGGTTTGTTATACGGCAGATTACACGAACCAAGAACAGAATAGCAAGGTTCTACTATATTTCTCTGAAGGGCTGTGATGGCTTTACAGGGTGTGTAGCAACCTTGAACCATCAGGGGAATTTTCTTTACCTGTAAAAATGAGTGAATTGGGAGGAATACGATCAAGAAAGTGGCCAAGTTGGAAAAAAGGACTGACTGAAATTAACGCAGTGGTCTGCCACAAGTTTCAACGGTACTGCGAGTGCCCAGCACACGGTCTGTTCACATTGGCGTGGCATATTTTTGCTTCTAACATGCATGAGGCATGGCAGCCTGTCTGTTTTGGGTGTCTTTTTCTTGTCGTCCATGATGTGAGCATTGTATATACTGGTTCATTCTGAACAGGTTCCCGGACTCGACAGTTAACTTGGGCTGGTGCATATGGATAGACATAGCTGCATTCAAAAGTACTTTCTGTGGAATAAGCCGTAGTCATAGCAATGTAAAGAATTCATGCACTTTCAGTGTACTCATGCGAGGAGCCACGCCACCCTAGCGTGGCATCAAAATCAAACTGAAAATCTTGCTCTCAGGCCTCGTCAATCTTGTAGGCCATTGCAGAAACAAACAGGCTAGTTTCTGTATGGTTCGAGCTGTGATAAGGTCATAGGAAGCTGATATTTTTTATGGAAATCTCTTGGTGCTTCTCCCATGGCATTGCTGCTGTCGAAAGGGATGCCAGTGTGAGCATAGGGCGCCTTCATTGGAAAGGCAGGAAACGGCAGTACTTTTCACTGATGGAAAAACCATCCTTTGAAAGCCTGAAATAATCTCTGGCAGTACAATGGGCAGTTTATGAATCCCCTGAAAGCATGCGGAGTGTTTTGTTTAGATAATTTTCCAGCATTTTCTCAAAGTGGTGCTCTTTGTTTCTTCTGTAAAAGCACATATGACCACCACTCTTATGAACCATTAAAAGAGAGCAGGAACTTGTGAGCATAATTTTAAGAAACTTCCAAATCTAAGAGCCCAGGTCACTGAGGCACTTTTCGTCTGGTGAGAAGGAAAACAGCTGCCGAAATTGCTGCACAGATTTTGAATTGAAATGTGCCAGCATTTGTGGGCCCGTTATGGCTAGGGATTCCAGTGTGGTTAAACCCATACACAAGAGTTAAGCGGGCCATGTCCCGTCAAGAATGATGCATCCGGGACAGCATTCCACGGTTGGAGCTGTCTCTAGGTGTCACGAGGCAGCGTGGAAGACAGTCTTGTTAAAGCTCTCACTCACGTTGTAGCTTAAGCTGCTGTTCATTGATTTTTTGTGTAATCTTTTGTTTCTCAGCAGTGTGCCACATCACGTCATACGCCTTTTCAGTGCGAACTGTGGCAAGAGCACCTCCACTTGCCAGCTTGCAAATTCAAGCTGTCAGGTTTTTCCCTGCACACAGTTATGCTTTAGGCAAATTTTACCATTCTACATGATTTCCCCTCATTCATTGAAATGCTCGGTAAGCATTAGGATGTGATAAATTATGAGAAGTAAAATATTGGTGTGGAATAGTCAGTTTTATTGCTGCATTTTGAGGAAACATGTTTGTATTGTAATTTTAACTATCTGTATTGATATCTGAACTACTCTAGAATATTCAGTTGTATTTGCTGTGAATTTTATTACTATTGTCTGCTTCAAAATGAAAAATTTGATGTTGACACGCACTTGGTAGAGAACATCAAATGCTGGGAAGAATAAAGAAAAGGGTAGCCACCTATAATAAAGAGATGGACTTCGTAAAAGGGGCTTTCTCAAACAGGGGAAGCAAATCTCTTGCAATGCAGCTTTTGCGGCTTCATTAATTTTTTTCTGTGAATTGATCATGTATACTGTCCATTATTATCGACACTATGTTTCTCGCTTCGGCCGTTGGGAATTCAAAATTAGTAGCTTGCTGGACGCCCAGTTTTAATTTTCTTTGTTGAATGCTTCAGCTCGCCTAGATAGCATATTTAACTCGGGAATGCATTTAACGGCTACATTTTAGTCTTTTTGTCTGCAGATTTTTGTTATTCCGTCCACACCGCAAGGAAACTCGACTATGTAAAGCACGCAAAAAGATATTTGTTTGAGTGGGATTAGATTCTTATTTTATGTGCAATGTGGATAGCAGCAATGCACTGCACTGTGAGCATTTCATCAAATGCAAGCAGATGCTGCTTTCAGTTGGCATCTAGATCACAAAGGCTTATCCAAGCTGCAACGGGAACAGCAACATTGCTGAGAACTAGCTCTAATTTCATACGCAGCAAAGCACAAGGAAAGCAAATATTTATTTTAAAAATACATTGTACAAAACAAATTTTATCTGCTTATGAATGCACAATATACTCGTGAGATCACCAAAAAGACTCCCAGAAATTGTTGCACCCTTTTATCCTTTTGGAATGGGCGGAGTGTTCCAAAGCTAAATACAACGCTGAAATCGCGTATTCCGACTTGAGATCGTCCCAAGTGAGCTGCTTGGTTTCAGAACTCGACGTTGCCCCTCACCCGCTTGGCTTTGCTAAGCATGTCATAGTACCGGCCGGCAATTCAAAATGCCCTGCTATGCACAGCATGTGTACGAGAGCAGACGACGCCGCAGTCCCTTTGTCTACTTTTGGAGCCCGCGTGACCAGGGTTGCTGCTCTTCCTTGGGAGTGACGTCATAACACACCCCGGCGCTCAGAAAGCGAAACCGCTCAGTATACCCAATCAACCACTGTACGTCCAGCGGACGTACGATGTACGTCCCTTAACGGATGTACGGATATCCGTGGGAGATCCGCCGACCTCCGACGGATCTCCGAGGGACGTCCGACGGAGGTACATTTGTAACTGGAAAGATCTCCCACGGACATCCGATACGGATATCCGCGGATATCCGCCGCGGATCTAAAGAGGACATTGGCATGTTGCAGGCCTCGGTGACTGCAGCCACTAATATAACTTTCATATACTAAATGAGTTTATATACAAGCCCACAGTGCTCTATATCAGGCACAGGCCTCATCATACGTCAAATGCATATGCCTATAGGAAGCAACCAAACACAAAGCAAGTTGTCTTAAAATCAAACAATTTTATTAAAGGCATTAATGCATGCTTTCAACCTTCAAGAGGCATTCTTCACGCTTGATGCTGGAAGAGGTCCCATGCAATAGGACGGGTTACTGTATGCAGGTTGTATTCTCATGTTGAATCTGTTGGAAAAAAGTTTTTCCCAAGAAAACAAACAAAAATACTGTCACTGAAAGAATACATGATTTTTGCAATTCAAAATACTGCCACTGAAGATCATAATAAAAAATACTATAGCTATAACATACCTGCTGACTATGTCACACATTCGCAACCATCAATTGCACGAACCATCCATACACCTGCTGCAAAGGAAAAGATGAAGAGTGCATGAGGGGAGCTGATAATTTCAACACACTTCGAACTTACATGTAGACCAATGCTCTGTAGCGCAAGCTACAACACGGTTGCTCTGAATGGGCTGGTGACGTCCGTGCAGCAACCCTGAGGGAACAAGTGGACAGGTTCTGAGTGGGCAACATGCACTTACACAGCAACTAATACATACCTGTTGACACTACGATGTTGCACATTTGCAACAATCAATTGCACGAGCTGTCCACATACACGCTGCAAAGGAAAAAGTGAAAAATGCATTTGGGGAGTTGGAAATTTTAACACTACGAACTTACATGTAGACTGCTGCTCCGTATTGCAACCTGCTATACCAGAACAGTAACACAACAGGCTATTCACGTCATACCGGCAGAAGTTTCATGCAATAGGAAAGGTTACTGCGTGCAGGCAGTACTCTCATGGTTGAACTTGGTCCAAAAAAGGGATGCTCTGAAAAACAAACCAAAACACAAATAGAATACTTTTACTGAAAGGTTAAGCAAATATTTAAGTGCGAGATACTGTAAGTAAAAACATTAATGAAAGACAATATCAAGAGAACTGCGTAATTTTGACCCATAGTTTCTCCAGCACACCTTAACACAGCATCCAGCATCCTTAGCACACACCTGCAAGCTACCTGATGACTTAGTGGTTAACACAAGGCTCAGTAGAGAAAAGTTTGTGGGATGTGGATTTCCAGAAAAATATTTATTTTTACATTGCCTCACTAGGCAGTCAGCTGAAACTTGTTGAATAAGTTCGAACATCTATCTCTCCTCATTAAACTGCTCTGGCTAACAGCACAGTACAGAAATTTTTCCCAAGAACTCGCTTCCCGAAAACTTTTATCCACCACTGTACAAGTACACTGCACTATAGCCAGATGCCCTCCACTGCACAGAGCAAAGAAAAAGAAAGTATCAATCATATGAGAGGAAGAAATTTGCCTGTAATTTGCCTGAAACTTACCTGTAAGCTGCTGCTGTACTCTCATGTAGTATAGGTCATAGGTCAGTCACATCCATACTGCATGGCCAAGGAAACAAAATATGAGAGAGCAACCTGCACTGCACTTTGTCAACATAACATAGACGTCATGATGCAGCAAAACATGGCTTTGTTGAAACAAGCCCGCTCATTAGGTTCGCTGATGAAGCACCGAGCCGGCACTAACAACAAATCTGATGATCCACAGCTCCACAGCAGTAAGGAAGAGAGGTCTGCTCACAATCCAGGGATATGTATCTCTAGGTGTGCCATATATGGACCTGCTACCTTGCTCAGCACTGAGCCCTGTGAGCATGAACATGTTTGACAAAGCTACACCAATGCACTGCATGGCCTCATTGCAGTTAGTACGCAGCGATAATAGGTGAATAACGTGTGATTGAAGTTCGGAAATTTAACAGAACACTTCAGTTTTCTAAACAATGCTACTGCACAGCGCAAATTACTGCGCTGTAGATGGTTGGAAACATCCATTTGACAAGCCTAATGTTGAAACAAGTCGATAAGCTTTATTCATTTTCAACCTACCTGCACTTTCCATGGCATACCATAATTTAGGCACCAATACACTCCGCAGGCGGGTCACATACACACCGCAAAGACACTAAGAAAATAAGAAATCAGTCGCGAATCACTGCAAAACACACACAGCCCCGACATTGTCCTTTTCGTGCGTTCTGTTTTATCGCTGTTAAGAACTTACGTACAACTAACTGCCTTAAGATTCACACCATGCATGTGTACACCTCTTCTCAATTTTTTTCGTAGTGTAGAACGAGAGAAGCGCGATGCACTGGCTTACGGAGCTTCGCGACAGGCTCGCGAACGCGGGCAAACACGGCAACATCATCAAAGCAATCTTCAAGCACATTTACTTACTTGCAAGTTATAACACGCCGCTTCTTTCATCCGAGGAAACAAAGAGTAGGGTGCAGTACGACGTCGGGGCTATTTCACGACAGCTTCAGGTGCAGAGGTAGGTCTTGTCGAGCGCATAGGTGATTGATCACATTTATAGCACAGCCAAGCAACCGCAGAACAAACAAACCGCATACTGTAGCAAAAATAAAGATCAAAAGAAGCACAATGCCACGAAAAAATACACTGTTGTGCACCGTGCAGCCCGCGCCGGAACTGGTGGCTGACGGATTGGATTGGATCGACTTTAAGGCCTGTCGTTCTGCCGCGGCTCCTGGTAGGAGTTTCGTTTTCACGGAAGGCAGCATGCCTCGGTTACCTCGGCGGAATGCTGGCAGAGGAAAGGGCATTGATCGCAGAAAGTCACGCAATTAGTTTAATTCAGGTTCTTTCATATCAGCGCCATATTCGAGTGATAACTGATTAATCCGAATATGCAACTAATTGCCGGTATAAAAATTTGATCGGCTGAATTTGTCGTTTGCAAAATAGAAATTCTTTTAATTTTTTTTCTGCGAGGAAAAACGAAATATGTATGTGATGTCATAAGTTCAGATCCCTACAGGCATATTCACGGATACCCGTCGGACATCCGTCCGCGGATATCCGCCAGCCATCCGATAACGAACGTCCTTCGGACATACTCCGAATCTCCGATGCGTATGTCCGGATATGGACGTCCGTAGGCATGCCCTACGGACATCCCCACCTGGCACTGGAGATTCGGATCTTAATCGTACGTACTACGGATATCCGTGGTTGATTGGGTAAGTAACACGGTAATAAATTATTTATAGTGCATATATGAATCGTGCAGCATGTGTCATGTATATGTGCCCTGGGGCAATGCAATATTTGAAACAAAGACGCCAACCAAAAATTTGGTGTCCCCCCCCCCCATTTTAAGGTTTTGGGTTTAGCATATGGAGCTTTTGACCTCCTGTGTGCCAGCGTCGGAAGCCGCAAAAGGAAATGCGTCAGTGTTGTGGACTGGCGAAGCTTAACTGCCAAGATTTGAAACCTGATAATTTGATTCTCTTAATTAGTACTGGTCTGACCCAGTGAAACCCTTTTGTTGTTTGTCTTGACTATTTTCATTCTCTCTTGAGCTTTGTGCACACTTCTTTTTGTGTGTGGTTCTTCCAGCACATCTTCAACAATGTTGCTTTTATCCTTTTTTGAAGATCTTTCAAATGTCCATGCACAAGGCCACTAAGGAGTGCGTAGGCTGCTGCGATAGTCTGTTGGCAGATGTTTAACAGTACCTTTTGCTGGGCTAGTTGGTGTGACATTGTGTTCAGGAAATTAAAAACAGCCCTAAATTGTACACAAACCACACAGAAAGACAGCAGCGCCCGTCCTGTCCATCTTTCTGTGTGGTTTGTGTAGAATTTAGCGCTCTTTTTACTTTCCTGAACACAATTGGGAGATGTCCTTATCTTTTTCTCTCTTGCATGCATTCCATTTTTTTTTTTTGAGCATTTGTTTGTGGGTTTCTCTTAGTGGTTTATTAGTTGCATTTTACTTTTCTGAGCTTGCCCACTTTTGTTTTCTCTTTTCATGGCATCCAACCCTGCATATGGCTGACACTAGGGGAGGGACTGCAGCAACCGACCTTGCATGACGCAGCATTCTCTGGTCCAAGGCACCTATTCATCGTTCCAGGCTACTGGCTCAAGAACGTGCTCACAAGTCTGCACCTTGGCCTACAAGCAGAATGACAATATACCCATTGCTGCCAGAACTGCTGTGCCAAATAAAGTATTCCTACCAACATGCCTTGTCGGTGATTAATGAAGCATATGAATAGATTACTAACAACTTGGCTGGCCCTATAGAAAAATCATGTTTCAAAACAGTCGGTTGAGACCATACCCAGCCTCCACATTGTTTCCTCTGCAGAGCCGCATATTGCCTTTCTGTTTATGCCCCTGCAGCAGAAAATGCTGCACAAAGTTAATGAGGAAAAGAAATTTCACTGACAAGCTGCTCTGAGACTACTGCTAGAAGGGTACTGAAGCCCAGTGAAAATGTAGATCAGATAATGAATATTCGTGGGCGCTGCATGTGTACTTTCAATGCATAGGAGGGACCATCCCTTGATGTGGGATGCTTCTGCCTATACCACCACCTCATACAGCACTGACAGTGCTAGGAAATAGTGCTGAATATTGTAATCTGGGTGCTTTTAACTGAATGGTCTTTGTTGGTATTTCAAAAAGGCTAGGCAACCATCCTAGCACTACTGGGGTTCCAACCCACTGCAAATGAGGCAGATTCTGTAGCGCTTGGCTCTCGCTGGCAGTTAGTGAAATTGGTATCTCCCGAAACTGCACTCTGAAAGAGCATAAAGAAAACTCTTCCACGGTAATTCATGCCATGCAACACGACCTGGAAAAGATCACATGGCTAGTTCATTGTTTTCAGGTTCAAGACATCTGCCAATTTCAATACGGTAGCTTCAGTCTGCTGCAAACTACATTTCTCTTGAAGACACTTTTTGAGCAGGAATTGGGTTTCGCCCAGTTTTCATGATGATGCTTTGGGTGCACAAACTGGGTAATGTTGGTCTTTACCTGTTAACAAAGGGCCCTAAATGATTAAAACGTTATTTGGCAAATTCGATTTACAGTCTTCTCTTACCATTTCTGACCTATCTTTCCTCGAACAGAACAGTGCCTTATTGAATTTGCATCACTTGTTAATGTCAGATTTAATTTTTTTCTTGCTCTAACCTTGCTTAGCTGCTAAGGGCCATTATTGCCCGAGAGGTATGTAGGGTGTGTACTGTACACACACAAAAATCGCTTCATTCAAATCTGCGCTATTTACAAAAAGGTACTTCGGTCCCGTCAAAATCTCGTATTTCAGTGCGACAAAACTGCCGGTAGTACACGCTTATTCAACGGCCGTACAGCTTACCTGTCCTGACCGATGATGAAGCATGGCAATGCAGCGTGCTGCACGTGGCCGTCGTGCTTTCGACAGCCCCCGGACCGACAGTCTATGAAGGGTCATTACATGGACTATGCGCGCGTTGCTTGGTGTGGGTTGTGGTCTTTGCGGCTGCTTCACTATAGTTCTTTTTTTTTTTTCCCTGTGCTCCTGTCACGACGTGGGGCCAGTTTATTTTAGAACATGCGAGGCCGATCGAGTGGCATCTATGAGGCGCCGCTAATGCTGCCAGTGCTGATGAACGGTCGCATAAGAATGACAAGACCAGTGAATGCATTAAACCCTCTGGTCGGGCTCTCTTTATTCCGAACTCTATTTTCGGTCCCCTTACCTTTAATTTCAAATCGGCATGATTTGAACAAATTTTCAGTCCCTTAACAGTTTGAAGTATTGAGACTTCGAGATATGCCCGACCATTGGCGATTGGCGCTGCAACGATATATATCATTTTCATGGCGCGCACACAATTTGGCTCTAAACGTGATGGTCCTTGCCTTCATCTTCAAAAGTCTTGGCGCAAATCTCAAAAGTTTACTCGCAACAAACATAAATATAAGACTGCTCAAAGAGAACAGCACGCGGCTACAAAACCACCGTGCCGCACACGTGTCCACTCCTGGCACCCTCAGGAGTCAGTTCGAATAGAATTTGACCAAAAGTTTGAGCTAAGAAAGCGAGCACGAAACAACGAGAGTTCACCGTGTGCGTGTGTTTGAGGAAAGGTCGAGCACAATAGGTTTTGCCACTAAAAGCACTGATCGTGGTGCTTGAGTGCGGTACAGCGAAACGGTGATATCGATACGAGATGGAAGTACGCGTGATATGTTGTTCCGCAGCTGGCGCTCCTATAGTCCTCACAATGAAAAGTGGAAGGATTGATTTTTTTTTTCTGCAAAACAAACCTCGAGTAGAACCCCGCTGTTACGTTCGCGGTTGCTGAATTTTAAGCAGTGCTACGTTTTCATGAGCCAGTCCAGCTGCCATAGATCGAAACCCATGTATACGTAATTGAAACTCGATCGCCTGTATCCGTTACATAATGCAATTGTTGCATCATTTCCGCATCGCATGCCGCGGAAGTCGCCTCGCGGTGATAGTTTACACCGTTCCGGCATTTGTTCAATGCGTGTGCAATGTCAGTGCCGGGTAGAAAAAGCGAAACTATACACTCTATCGGCGCTTGTCCGCCGCTGTGTTAGGCGACTTCTGGCGGGAAGCCCCCACGCCAAAGTGAGCGCGCTTACTGAATAGGTGATTTTTGGTGCGGCTGTTGGCACAGTTACATCGCCGCTGTGATGCCAGCGCGAACGACCCTAACGCGCGAAAACGAAACTATGCCGCGGCAGACGGCACACGAGATGCAGTTGCGCGCGTTGGCTCCGACGGTTTTGTTTCTACCATCCGCTTTATTCTTGTCACCTGCACCTTAAGATACACAATTTCGAGATTTCAATAGGCGATGATCCTATGGGATTAATGTGGCCACCGCGATAACAGCGAAGAGGAGCGCGCGTACCGCACCTTCGCACGCTCCAGGCATGCTCCCTCTTAGCTGCTAAAACCCTTCCACAGACAGCTGCTCAGAAGCGGAATCAAAATTTGAGCTATATATATAGTTGGCATAGCACACAGCCTTGCTAATTACAGAAAAGGATATGGCGCACAATTCATAATAATAAAAAAAACTGCAGGCAACAGTGCACAATTTTTTTTCACTCAAAACATTCATCTGCTATGTTTCCTGGCTGTTACTTTTTTTTTTTGCGGTCCTATGAAAAACTCTGCAGCAATGTGTTTTGTTGCATTTGATGCTCTGGTGCATTTAAAAACTATATGTGGACACTTGAGTGCACTCTCAACTCTCACTTTAGGTCGTACACACATGTGTGTAGCCCAAAAAAATTTAACTTCATATTGTCTCTCCCAGATGCACACAAATCACGTACATCACCACCTGGACAACATGACCACAGATGTCATGCATATTCAAGAATGCTGATTCCATGGCTGCAGTTGAGGTTTTCGGCCAGAAGCATGGGTAGCGGGGCGAGCTGGCACAGGTTGATCGCTTGCGACAGAGAAGTAATCACTAGCGAAATGCGTCGTAGTATGTGCACCGACATTTGCAGCTGAACTGGTTTTTACTGAAATGTGAAATTTTTAGTAGTCACTGAAGAAGAAAATAAGTAAAGTGTGTATTGCAGAAACAAAAAAAAAATAAAAAAATTAATTCAGCTGGTGAATGTGAGAGATTTCAGTTGCAAAGTATATATGCCAATCCTAATTTATCTTCCAGAAAGTACTCTACAAGCTATAATTAGTCCAAAAGTGATGGCCTACAGAGTGTTTCACTGAATGTGGCAATTTTTTAAATAGATTAAATACAGCTACGATATTTATTTAACCCGCAAGCTTGTAAATTAATATATAATATTTAACTTTTTACCAGTTACAGTAATGCCTCTTATTATAGCTGACCATAATATCCGCATCAGTTTTTAGATTCCTCAAATTGTGATTCTCTCGGCTGCAGTGCACTGAGTTTGGGGTGCCCAAATGGGCGAAACTGCACGGGCCAGGAGCGCTCGCAGCCACGCCTACGAGTGCATACCCAGCTCTTTCCTCGAGCAGTTCCCACTGCGGTCACTAAAGTATATACACACTTCATTCCCTACTACTGTTTTTCAAGCTCAGAAAAGCAGATCCCTTTAAGAGCTGTTAATTCCTCATAAAAGAACTAATCCCAGCTGGGACACACCGTGCAGAGAAAGATTACAGCAGAAGCCTTAACACAGCTGCAATACCTGCAGGTTTTTGACTGGTATCAACTGAAAATGTAGACAGTTTAGTCTGGCAAATCCCAACTGACCCCTGCTGAGATCACACACAACCCTGTGGTTTCCATAGCTGGTGACCAGTCGAAATCTGCCATTCTTGTGAAGTTGACCTGCTATTGACTAGGACAAACATTTGGCTTTTATTATGTCATTAACTAGAACAATTTGCAATGATATTTCAGGCACACTTCAGTTTTGATTACACAGTTTCACTTGGTTCCAGCTCGAACAGTGAAGCTGCTTTGCAAGAGAAGGTGTGGCATCATATATTAGCAAACAGCTATGATTCTTAATTTGAAACTGTGGCCAACAGATTTCTGGTTGAGACTGAGTAATATTAGTTCATATCAGCTGCAGCTGTGTCAAATTCTCAGTTTAGGATGTTTCCCTTGCACGTATGTAAATCCAGATGACAATTGCCCACTGAAAGCAAATTATATTTCACCTGAACTATAGCTTATCAGCTACTGCCTTCATGACTGTAGAAAAAAAGGCTTAAAGCTCCTTCAAGTAAGTGCAATATTTGTACAAGACCCACTTAAATTTCATTGAAAGGTATGACGGCATTTTCATCAAGCAGAGAGATACAGTAGGGATTAGAACTGCAATGTGGGACATGGGTCATATGGTTACTTGGTCATCACAAAGCTGAACTTTTCTTATTAAATAGAAGTAGAAATAATTTGCTTATTGTTAAGATGTCAGGTTGAAAGCTCTTGACTTTAGTTGTTATCAAAGCTGCTGAGGCAAGAAAATTGTGTAAAGCACCCATTAAAGGTGAAGCATGGAAGAAAATATCATCAGATGAGCCTGTGCTCACTGAAGAAATGATGCAGACAGTAAGACCCAATAAGAGCCAATAAGAGCCAACAGCCCCTGTAAAAGAATTTAAAGGCCCAGATTGCAGTTTAAATCAATCATATATCAGTATGTTCAGAACAATGCTTGCAAAGTTTCAAATCAGGTCATTTACTGAGCAAAGAAATAAAATGTACTGCACTCATTCTGCCCACACATTTTTGAAAAGGCATAAATGAATGCCTGACAGTGTAACAGACCTCTTTGCTGTTTTTCTTCCATTCACACAATATTAAATTAAAGATTACAAACAGCCGGACAATTGTAGATACATAAGGCCAAACTGTGCAATTACTCCTACCGGAGAATCAAAACAAGCAAAAGCTACAAGAAACAATTATTACAGGCACAACAAATACAGATTAATTTTTTTCCTTTTTGATATGTTACAGTCATACTGATCCTAGTGTATCAATAATGAGAATGTGATTTTGCAAGAAGTGTGCTATCTAGTAGAATTGCTTTTCATGACATAGATTCTATTGTGCCGTGATTAAACATTTTCAGCCTCACCTTATTTATGTTCTTTCCCAAGATGCCATCTTGGAAAGGCACTTTCATTTAACTTGCACGCACACACACACACATCTTTTTCACTGCCAAAAGACTGTGTGTGGTAATGCAGCAGCTTCAGCTGGCCCTTTAGGCTGTGCACAGATGGTACAGTAAAGAGCTCTTTGTGTAATCCACCAAAGTTGTCAGGTGCATATATGCCAGTGTGCTGCCTTCCTATACCTAGCAAAAATTTTGTGGTTCCGATGGGAAGTGGATTTTGTTGAAAAGTTTCATATCTAAATGATGAGTAATGTCTGTTTGTAAAAAAGACTATGGAAAGACCTAGAAACAGGAAAATGCGAACACTTGGTGACATAAGACAGCTATTCAAAACACATTTCAAACATTCTTCAAGCTATATTGCCCACATGGCAAACATGAAGGAGTTGAAACAAATATTATAATACCTTATCTAAGAGTATCATATCTGAGTTCTAATATTGTTTTTTTTATCATGGTTACTAGAGCCAAGAATTTCACATTAAAGAGCAACCACAGAATCTTCCGTAATGTGACACAAACATACCATAATAAGCTACCACTATAGTATAAGAGAATATGCTAGGATATTTGATTCAGTTCACATATTCTATTGAATTACAGCTGCAGGAGAGAGAACCACGGTTAAGTAAAATACCACTCTATCTGTTAGCCTTTGAAATATTCCTGAAAGAGATCATTTTTTTTTGTGCGTTAACTGAAATTCTATTGTCAGAAAATGATTTAAGCATATAATTTATGTTTTCCTGCAACTAATGCATTGCTGTCTCAAAGTGTACTTGATCTGTGAGCAAAACTGTGCTGTCCATGCACTGGAAGACCAAGCACCTGAAGTTATCGAGCTGAAGCCATTAGTGATTAAATTTTTTTAAAGAGTATGGAAGATAATATAGTACCCAGCAGTTTACATATTGGCAGTTTACCACCAGGTTCAGTTTGGTTATTTAATTTAATAATGAACGACTATACAAAAAATTCTCAAGGATAGCGAAAAAGGGAGCTCAAAAGCCAAGCAGGTACAGTTTGCTTGGTGAAATCCTATGTTTCGTCACATCAAAGATTTTCTGAACACTGAGAAAAAAAGCGCAGTTAAACAATTTGTCAAATGACGAATACAGCTCAGCTGCAAATTTGTCAAGAATTAATGCAATGCCCCTTCTTGTAATATCGCCTTCCTGATGATTAAAAAAAAATAATGTTAAAAAATCTTGTCATGCATTCAAATAGGAATTTTTCTAGTATTTGGGATGGAGTCAATAACAGGTAAATTGGTCAGTAGTTCTCAATGCATTTTTTGCCTTCCCTTCAATAGTGGCCTATATCAAAGCTTATCAAATCATATGACAGAATTTTCCTGAAACCGTTCAGTCAAAAAGAATGGAATGTTTGCAAGAACATGATGATACCATGGTAGCAATGAAGTGGGCATATTTCGCCTAAAAGTGCACTAACCTGGCCAGATCCCCCTTTGAGAGCCTCAGAATGTATGTTAAAGCAGGTGAAAGTTTTTTTTTAGTGCGCAAGTGGTGTTGTGTTGTGTTACTGCCATTCTTGTTGCAAGCCTGAAATATTGATTGAAATTATCAGCTTTTTATGATGGATTATTCAGCAAACCATCAGTGCATTGAGAGACCTTATCTCTTCCGTTAGAAGGTTTGCAGGGTTTTTTGTTTAATTAATAATAACAGTAACAATGATGGTAATGCTTTGTATGCATTAAAACAACTCTATGTCTAAGAAATGCTTCTAAAATACTTCAGATGCAACTGCAGCACAAGCACTCACATTCGCATGAAGGCACAAAATAATCTTCTTGTGACAACATGAGAGGATCTCTTTTGCAGCCTTCCTGTTCCTGACAAACCTCTCACCACTCCCCAACTTTGTTTTCTTCAGTGCATCCTCTTAAGATACACCCCTCACCCCTGGCCATTTATTTTGTCTACCGTCTCAGAGCTTCCCCTGCATGCCCCATTTGCTATGATCCCTATGCTAATCTGGAACGTTCCCTCTATTCCTGCAACATCATCATCATCATCGGCCTGACTACACCCACTGCAGGGCCTCTCCCATGTCTCTCCAATTAACCCTGTCCATTGCCAATTGCGGCTACCGTATCCCCACAAACTTCTTAATCTCATCCGCCAACCTAACTTTCCGCAGCCCCCTGCTACGTTTGCCTTCTCTTGGAATGCACTCCGTTACCCTTAAAGAGCAGCGGTTATCTTGCCTTCATATTACATGCCCTGCCCAAGCCCATTTCTTCCTCTTGATTTCAACTAGGATGTCATTAACCCACGTTTGTTCCCTCACCCACTCCGCCCTCTTCCAATCACCTGACGTTACGCCTATCATTTTTCTTTCCATAGCTCGCTGCGCTGTCCTTAACTTGAGCTGAACCCCATTGCCTTTCAATTACAGCATTACCCATAGCATCGGACCAGCTGATATGAACAAGATGGCTTTGGTGACCCTGGCACAAGATATCCACGGCACTTAATGTTGCATCATAACATGCGGCTGCTACAGCATCCATGCATGCGTGTGTTCCTTATTTTGAATGGGGGTGTTTGTGCTGCAGTTACATCTGAAGTGTCAAACAAACTTGCCTGAAACCTCGTTTTCCTCTTAATATATTTTGTTTACTGGTGATTATGTTGGAGTGCCTGTCTATTCTTTAGCTTGGTGGGTGCCATATATCAACTTTCTTCCCTTTGTATAAATTAAATAGACGATTCGTTGCTTCACCCCACGTCTTTAAATAATGCTGCTCATTTGCCTTCTTCTTTTTTGTATCGTATATAGGACAGTTGACTACTTGCTTTTGTTCTGCTGTTCAGTATGCTGTAATTAGTATGTGTGAGCAGTTTTTGAAGTTGAAGTTGAAAGTTTATTAAGGAATCCAAACAAAGTTTCAAACGTATGCAGCGAGAGGTCCCATGGTACAAGACTGCGGGCGGGACCTCCAAGTATGACCAAGTAGAACGAGCCCATGCTTGTCTATGGTTTGGTTTTATGCAGTTTATCGTACGTCCCAAAGTGACTCAGGCTATGAGGGATGCCGTGGTGGCGGGCTGTGGATAATTTCGACCACTTGGGGTTCATTAACGTGCACCGACATCACACAGTACAAAAGGCCTCTAGAATTACGGCTTCATTGAAATGAGGCCAACAAGACCGGGATCAGGCCCGCATCTTTCAGGTCAGCAGCTGGGCACCACAACTACTATGCCACCATGGCGGCTTGCCCATGCTTTTCATTCAGTGTTTCGGTATATACACTGCATTTGTCTTCACCTGTTGGGTCATCTTTTCAAGCCACTGACAGCAGTAGCTTTTTGTGGCGGCTCCCTCTTTGCATGAAAAGAAAATTCAATTTGAATTTGAAGAAATTATGCATTAAAATATTTTGTTTCATCACCTTACTTATTCACTCTCAAGGCTCAAGGGCATTATTTAGAGAAATGGGTGAACAGAACAAATTATTAACAGAACAAATCAGTTGCAGCTTTCTTGAAGGCGATGTTATTGGCGATCGCAGTGACAAAGGCAAAAAAGTGGTTCCTGTCGTTACTGGTGTGTGGAAAAAATGAATATATGACATGCAAGAACACAGGCTTTAAACATGTGGTCATTACGTGATGAAATATAGGGCTCATTGTAGTGCTCATGAAAAGCTGAACATCAGTGCACCAGAGGAAAGAAATAGCAGTTGTAAAACAGAAAACAAGACTGTCTGTACTGTTGAAACTGAATGGTAAAAAGAAAGAAAAATTTATAGCAAAGCAAAAGAAATATCAATATTGTCGTGACAAATTTGGCATCAAAAAGGCATTTGAAATGTTAAAAACATCTTGCCATCCTAATATCACTCCCAAATTTTAACAAGAATTGCAGACAATTTTAGTATGTGTGGTAAAATAACTATTTTGGTTCAAATTTAATACCCGCCTTGCTGCTCTGCCAATGCCAAAACTGGTAAAAATTTTTCTCGAAATATGCAATACCTAGAAGCACAATTCGAAACACTTTTTGAACAACGTGTCCATACCTCTGGATTATAAAGTTGAGATTTCGGGGCATGGTCAAAGGTGTCTACCACTCATATTAATAAGATAGCAAGAGCTGAATTACAACTATCCAACATTAAAATGATCATTACACTGCAAGATCAAATAGCCCCAGTTGAAGGACTCATCATGCTTCTGCAAGTTCCAGTGGTTCTCTCTAAGCTGGTGCCAACAATACATGATCCCAGCTCTTTCAACAGCACTTCAATAAACCTTGTTAGCAGAGGCACGAAGTTGGCAGTGCACAAAGTGCCATGAAATTACGGCCGACCATGCTCACATCGAGGACTTCATTTCAACAGCAACTAACATACAGAAATATCTACACAGCAGCAAGATTTATTACAACGAAAAAAAGGTTTTCCTTGCTGTTAACCAATACGAAGTTGCCGATTTTGAGTCCTTGTGACACTTACGGCCAAGTGAAATGTGCCTTGTGAATTGCTTATACGCATTGCTTACAAGGTGAGTTATTATTGAGAGAGTTGGCTTAGAATTGAAGAAAGCATGTCAGTTTGAGTAGTTTAAGCACACAAACAAGGAATGAAAACATAGGAAATCAGCTGTAAACAATCAATTTATTTCCTGGCTGAAGCACTGTACACAGGAAGAAATGAATCATTATTAGTATGGCTTCAATGCAATGCAATACTGCAATTAAATAAGAAATTCAAAAGACAAGCCAGTTATGAAAGTTGTTCACGTGCCATCATGTCTATGCTATTACAACCGGTACCCTAATCTCTTAAAAACGTTCGATCTCGTAGGTAAATGAATGCGTCTTAAAGGGGGGGGGGGTATACTCCATTGCCACGCCATCTAGCATGACCTACTGACAGAATTAAGTATTCCCACAGAACACCACTGCAGTACACCAATTGTTTGTAATGTCTTTTCTGCCACCCATGCTTTCTAACACAAAATGTGCGTGGATTCAGTCAAGACAGCTTGAGAGAAGTGGTACAAAACAATTAAGGATTCCGAACCTGCTGGCCACCTTTTTGACGTTAATTGTGGAATATATTGTGGGCTTAGAGCACAACTGTTAGCTTCGGTGCATAGGGCACATGTCGTGAAGTTTTCATCTTGCCTTAATAGTAGAATGAAACATTGGTCACTGACCATGTCGAACACGTTGATTGACATTTCAGAACCCTAACAGGTTGCTCGTTCAAAATGAAGGACTGGTCATGAAAACGCAGCTCCTTAACTAATCAGGGCAATGACTTTGCATAAGCCTGGTGAAGGTTTCCCTTTGTGACTGTCTTCAGCATCATCATAAAGGACTCCAGGTGCAGCCACACTTACAAAGTTCATTCAGTGGCAAATATTTCCACATTCTCCCACGCAATTTCGAGCCCTGGTTGTGCATGTTCTGCCACAGCAGCTGTTCGATTCCTGCCGACATCACTAGCTCTTTCAGACGCCTAGGTATGTTTCTAGCTGTCTCCCCCGATGTAGACCAAATTAATCGTCGCAAGGTAAACGATTCCAAGGAACTTCGAACGAGGCAGAGCATCTTCGGCACGTGGGCAATATTCACCTGGTGCGTTTTGAAAACTCCTGCCCTTCGTCTGGAATGTACAGGGTCGTCAACTCTCAGTACGAACACGCAAGTGCGTGGCCCCACTCTGGAGGGCCACTGCGCACGACACGGCCGCGCATCGAAGCGAAGTGGTAGATGTCGTGAAGCACCACGCCCAGGTCCAACTTCTCCTGCGCCACTTGGCTGCGATGAGCGGCCGTGCCGGACGCAGTGGCCCTCCAGAGTGGGGCCATGCACTCGCGTGTTCAGGGTGGACGACCTTGTACATACGGAACCACTGCTCGCTTCAACTGACGAATGCCTCGGGGACTGCAAAACCACCGTGTCTGGATCGTATTTATGACCCTGGCCCCACGCTGTAATGAATTCACATTATTAACTTGCATATCCTCAGCGCAAATCAGGTTGAATGCTCGAAACGAATGAGCGCACATATGCCCACTCGCCCAACCCATAAATTACGCGAAATGAAAGCGCATTTTCATACGGTCGATTAATTATGACAAGGTTTTCCGGAGAAAGCTGGAGCGTCTTCGAAGGCACTGCACAAGCGCGAGCACACAAACAACGCAAGCACACAAGAGTCCTTTCAAAACGAATCAAGCGATCACAACGCGCCACGCAAAAGCCAAGGTCACATATACACGGTGAGAATGATGCAAAACGCCGGCATGACTTTACCACACCGCCTAAAATCCAAGCGCAACCCCGAAATCACACGTCCACGCGTTGACAGGCTGATCAAACGGATCAAACAAGCAAACGATGCAAAAACGGCGGCTCAAATCCCGTCCGCCAACAATAAACGAAGCCAAGGCAATCCATGGGTGAAAATAACGCTTTGGGCCGGCTTTTCGTTGGCCGGCGTTATTGCGACCGGGTGAGAATAACGGAAATCCAAGCCAAAGCGTTATTGCGACCCGGTGGAAATAACGAAAAGGCCGGCGTTATTGCGACCGGGTGAGAATAACGGAAATCCAAGCCAAAGCGTTATTGCGACCCGGTGGAAATAACGAAAAGCCGGCCCAAAGCGTTATTTTCACCCATGGATTGCCTTGGCTTCGTTTATTGTTGGCGGACGGGATTTGAGCCGCCGTTTTTGCATCGTTTGCTTGTTTGATCCGTTTGATCAGCCTGTCAACGCGTGGACGTGTGATTTCGGGGTTGCGCTTGGATTTTAGGCGGTGTGGTAAAGTCATGCCGGCGTTTTGCATCATTCTCACCGTGTATATGTGACCTTGGCTTTTGCGTGGCGCGTTGTGATCGCTTGATTCGTTTTGAAAGGACTCTTGTGTGCTTGCGTTGTTTGTGTGCTCGCGCTTGTGCAGTGCCTTCGAAGACGCTCCAGCTTTCTCCGGAAAACCTTGTCATAATTAATCGACCGTATGAAAATGCGCTTTCATTTCGCGTAATTTATGGGTTGGGCGAGTGGGCATATGTGCGCTCATTCGTTTCGAGCATTCAACCTGATTTGCGCTGAGGATATGCAAGTTAATAATGTGAATTCATTACAGCGTGGGGCCAGGGTCATAAATACGATCCAGACACGGTGGTTTTGCAGTCCCCGAGGCATTCGTCAGTTGAAGCGAGCAGTGGTTCCGTATGTACAAGGTCGTCCACCCTGAACACGCGAGTGCATGGCCCCACTCTAGAGGGCCACTGCGTCCGGCACGGCCGCTCATCGCAGCCAAGTGGCGCAGGAGAAGTTGGACCTGGGCGTGGTGCTTCACGACATCTACCACTTCGCTTCGATGCGCGGCCGTGTCGTGCGCAGTGGCCCTCCAGAGTGGGGCCACGCACTCGCGTGTTCGTACTGAGAGTTGACGACCCTGTACATTCCAGACGAAGGGCAGGAGTTTTCAAAACGCACCAGGTGAATATTGCCCACGTGCCGAAGATGCTCTGCCTCGTTCGAAGTTCCCTGGAATCGTTTACCTTGCGACGATTAATTTGGTCTACATCGGGGGAGACAGCTAGAAACATACCTAGGCGTCTGAAAGAGCTAGTGATGTCGGCAGGAATCGAACAGCTGCTGTGGCAGAACATGCACAACCAGGGCTCGAAATTGCGTGGGAGAATGTGGAAATATTTGCCACTGAATGAACTTTGTAAGTGTGGCTGCACCTGGAGTCCTTTATGATGATGCTGAAGACAGTCACAAAGGGAAACCTTCACCAGGCTTATGCAAAGTCATTGCCCTGATTAGTTAAGGAGCTGCGTTTTCATGACCAGTCCTTCATTTTGAACGAGCAACCTGTTAGGGTTCTGAAATGTCAATCAACGTGTTCGACATGGTCAGTGACCAATGTTTCATTCTACTATTAAGGCAAGATGAAAACTTCACGACATGTGCCCTATGCACCAAAGCTAACAGCAGTTGTGCTCTAAGCCCACAATATATTCCACAATTAACGTCAAAAAGGTGGCCAGCAGGTTCGGAATCCTTAATTGTTTTGTACCACTTCTCTCAAGCTGTCTTGACTGAATCCACGCACATTTTGTGTTAGAAAGCATGGGTGGCAGAAAAGACATTACAAACAATTGGTGTACTGCAGTGGTGTTCTGTGGGAATACTTAATTCTGTCAGTAGGTCGTGCTAGATGGCGTGGCAATGGAGTATACCCCCCCCCCCCCCTTTAAGACGCATTCATTTACCTACGAGATCGAACGTTTTTAAGAGATTAGGGTACCGGTTGTAATAGTATAGACATGATGGCACGTGAACAACTTTCATAACTGGCTTGTCTTTTGAATTTCTTATTTAATTGCAGTATTGCATTGCATTGAAGCCATACTAATAATGATTCATTTCTTCCTGTGTACAGTGCTTCAGCCAGGAAATAAATTGATTGTTTACAGTTGATTTCCTATGTTTTCATTCCTTGTTTGTGTGCTTAAACTACTCAAACTGACATGCTTTCTTCAATTCTAAGCCAACTCTCTCAATAATAACTCACCTTGTAAGCAATGCGTATAAGCAATTCACAAGGCACATTTCACTTGGCCGTAAGTGTCACAAGGACTCAAAATCGGCAACTTCGTATTGGTTAACAGCAAGGAAAACCTTTTTTTCGTTGTAATAAATCTTGCTGCTGTGTAGATATTTCTGTATGTTAGTTGCTGTTGAAATGAAGTCCTCGACGTGAGCATGGTCGGCCGTAATTTCATGGCACTTTGTGCACTGCCAACTTCGTGCCTCTGCTAACAAGGTTTATTGAAGTGCTGTTGAAAGAGCTGGGATCATGTATTGTTGGCACCAGCTTAGAGAGAACCACTGGAACTTGCAGAAGCATGATGAGTCCTTCAACTGGGGCTATTTGATCTTGCAGTGTAATGATCATTTTAATGTTGGATAGTTGTAATTCAGCTCTTGCTATCTTATTAATATGAGTGGTAGACACCTTTGACCATGCCCCGAAATCTCAACTTTATAATCCAGAGGTATGGACACGTTGTTCAAAAAGTGTTTCGAATTGTGCTTCTAGGTATTGCATATTTCGAGAAAAATTTTTACCAGTTTTGGCATTGGCAGAGCAGCAAGGCGGGTATTAAATTTGAACCAAAATAGTTATTTTACCACACATACTAAAATTGTCTGCAATTCTTGTTAAAATTTGGGAGTGATATTAGGATGGCAAGATGTTTTTAACATTTCAAATGCCTTTTTGATGCCAAATTTGTCACGACAATATTGATATTTCTTTTGCTTTGCTATAAATTTTTCTTTCTTTTTACCATTCAGTTTCAACAGTACAGACAGTCTTGTTTTCTGTTTTACAACTGCTATTTCTTTCCTCTGGTGCACTGATGTTCAGCTTTTCATGAGCACTACAATGAGCCCTATATTTCATCACGTAATGACCACATGTTTAAAGCCTGTGTTCTTGCATGTCATATATTCATTTTTTCCACACACCAGTAACGACAGGAACCACTTTTTTGCCTTTGTCACTGCGATCGCCAATAACATCGCCTTCAAGAAAGCTGCAACTGATTTGTTCTGTTAATAATTTGTTCTGTTCACCCATTTCTCTAAATAATGCCCTTGAGCCTTGAGAGTGAATAAGTAAGGTGATGAAACAAAATATTTTAATGCATAATTTCTTCAAATTCAAATTGAATTTTCTTTTCATGCAAAGAGGGAGCCGCCACAAAAAGCTACTGCTGTCAGTGGCTTGAAAAGATGACCCAACAGGTGAAGACAAATGCAGTGTATATACCGAAACACTGAATGAAAAGCATGGGCAAGCCGCCATGGTGGCATAGTAGTTGTGGTGCCCAGCTGCTGACCTGAAAGATGCGGGCCTGATCCCGGTCTTGTTGGCCTCATTTCAATGAAGCCGTAATTCTAGAGGCCTTTTGTACTGTGTGATGTCGGTGCACGTTAATGAACCCCAAGTGGTCGAAATTATCCACAGCCCGCCACTACGGCATCCCTCATAGCCTGAGTCACTTTGGGACGTACGATAAACTGCATAAAACCAAACCATAGACAAGCATGGGCTCGTTCTACTTGGTCATACTTGGAGGTCCCGCCCGCAGTCTTGTACCATGGGACCTCTCGCTGCATACGTTTGAAACTTTGTTTGGATTCCTTAGTAAACTTTCAACTTCAACTTCAAAAACTGCTCACACATACTAATTACAGCATACTGAACAGCAGAACAAAAGCAAGTAGTCAACTGTCCTATATACGATACAAAAAAGAAGAAGGCAAATGAGCAGCATTATTTAAAGACGTGGGGTGAAGCAACGAATCGTCTATTTAATTTATACAAAGGGAAGAAAGTTGATATATGGCACCCACCAAGCTAAAGAATAGACAGGCACTCCAACATAATCACCAGTAAACAAAATATATTAAGAGGAAAACGAGGTTTCAGGCAAGTTTGTTTGACACTTCAGATGTAACTGCAGCACAAACACCCCCATTCAAAATAAGGAACACACGCATGCATGGATGCTGTAGCAGCCGCATGTTATGATGCAACATTAAGTGCCGTGGATATCTTGTGCCAGGGTCACCAAAGCCATCTTGTTCATATCAGCTGGTCCGATGCTATGGGTAATGCTGTAATTGAAAGGCAATGGGGTTCAGCTCAAGTTAAGGACAGCGCAGCGAGCTATGGAAAGAAAAATGATAGGCGTAACGTCAGGTGATTGGAAGAGGGCAGAGTGGGTGAGGGAACAAACGTGGGTTAATGACATCCTAGTTGAAATCAAGAGGAAGAAATGGGCTTGGGCAGGGCATGTAATATGAAGGCAAGATAACCGCTGCTCTTTAAGGGTAACGGAGTGCATTCCAAGAGAAGGCAAACGTAGCAGGGGGCTGCGGAAAGTTAGGTTGGCGGATGAGATTAAGAAGTTTGTGGGGATACGGTAGCCGCAATTGGCAATGGACAGGGTTAATTGGAGAGACATGGGAGAGGCCCTGCAGTGGGTGTAGTCAGGCCGATGATGATGATGATGTTGCAGGAATAGAGGGAACGTTCCAGATTAGCATAGGGATCATAGCAAATGGGGCATGCAGGGGAAGCTCTGAGACGGTAGACAAAATAAATGGCCAGGGGTGAGGGGTGTATCTTAAGAGGATGCACTGAAGAAAACAAAGTTGGGGAGTGGTGAGAGGTTTGTCAGGAACAGGAAGGCTGCAAAAGAGATCCTCTCATGTTGTCACAAGAAGATTATTTTGTGCCTTCATGCGAATGTGAGTGCTTGTGCTGCAGTTGCATCTGAAGTATTTTAGAAGCATTTCTTAGACATAGAGTTGTTTTAATGCATACAAAGCATTACCATCATTGTTACTGTTATTATTAATTAAACAAAAAACCCTGCAAACCTTCTAACGGAAGAGATAAGGTCTCTCAATGCACTGATGGTTTGCTGAATAATCCATCATAAAAAGCTGATAATTTCAATCAATATTTCAGGCTTGCAACAAGAATGGCAGTAACACAACACAACACCACTTGCGCACTAAAAAAAAACTTTCACCTGCTTTAACATACATTCTGAGGCTCTCAAAGGGGGATCTGGCCAGGTTAGTGCACTTTTAGGCGAAATATGCCCACTTCATTGCTACCATGGTATCATCATGTTCTTGCAAACATTCCATTCTTTTTGACTGAACGGTTTCAGGAAAATTCTGTCATATGATTTGATAAGCTTTGATATAGGCCACTATTGAAGGGAAGGCAAAAAATGCATTGAGAACTACTGACCAATTTAACTGTTATTGACTCCATCCCAAATACTAGAAAAATTCCTATTTGAATGCATGACAAGATTTTTTAACATTATTTTTTTTAATCATCAGGAAGGCGATATTACAAGAAGGGGCATTGCATTAATTCTTGACAAATTTGCAGCTGAGCTGTATTCGTCATTTGACAAATTGTTTAACTGCGCTTTTTTTCTCAGTGTTCAGAAAATCTTTGATGTGACGAAACATAGGATTTCACCAAGCAAACTGTACCTGCTTGGCTTTTGAGCTCCCTTTTTCGCTATCCTTGAGAATTTTTTGTATAGTCGTTCATTATTAAATTAAATAACCAAACTGAACCTGGTGGTAAACTGCCAATATGTAAACTGCTGGGTACTATATTATCTTCCATACTCTTTAAAAAAATTTAATCACTAATGGCTTCAGCTCGATAACTTCAGGTGCTTGGTCTTCCAGTGCATGGACAGCACAGTTTTGCTCACAGATCAAGTACACTTTGAGACAGCAATGCATTAGTTGCAGGAAAACATAAATTATATGCTTAAATCATTTTCTGACAATAGAATTTCAGTTAACGCACAAAAAAAATGATCTCTTTCAGGAATATTTCAAAGGCTAACAGATAGAGTGGTATTTTACTTAACCGTGGTTCTCTCTCCTGCAGCTGTAATTCAATAGAATATGTGAACTGAATCAAATATCCTAGCATATTCTCTTATACTATAGTGGTAGCTTATTATGGTATGTTTGTGTCACATTACGGAAGATTCTGTGGTTGCTCTTTAATGTGAAATTCTTGGCTCTAGTAACCATGATAAAAAAAAACAATATTATAACTCAGATATGATACTCTTAGATAAGGTATTACAATATTTGTTTCAACTCCTTCATGTTTGCCATGTGGGCAATATAGCTTGAAGAATGTTTGAAATGTGTTTTGAATAGCTGTCTTATGTCACCAAGTGTTCGCATTTTCCTGTTTCTAGGTCTTTCCATAGTCTTTTTTACAAACAGACATTACTCATCATTTAGATATGAAACTTTTCAACAAAATCCACTTCCCATCGGAACCACAAAATTTTTGCTAGGTATAGGAAGGCAGCACACTGGCATATATGCACCTGACAACTTTGGTGGATTACACAAAGAGCTCTTTACTGTACCATCTGTGCACAGCCTAAAGGGCCAGCTGAAGCTGCTGTATTATTCTTCAGTGTTTTGCTGCATTACCACACACAGTCTTTTGGCAGTGAAAAAGATGTGTGTGTGTGTGCGTGCAAGTTAAATGAAAGTGCCTTTCCAAGATGGCATCTTGGGAAAGAACATAAATAAGGTGAGGCTGAAAATGTTTAATCACGGCACAATAGAATCTATGTCATGAAAAGCAATTCTACTAGATAGCACACTTCTTGCAAAATCACATTCTCATTATTGATACACTAGGATCAGTATGACTGTAACATATCAAAAAGGAAAAAAATTAATCTGTATTTGTTGTGCCTGTAATAATTGTTTCTTGTAGCTTTTGCTTGTTTTGATTCTCCGGTAGGAGTAATTGCACAGTTTGGCCTTATGTATCTACAATTGTCCGGCTGTTTGTAATCTTTAATTTAATATTGTGTGAATGGAAGAAAAACAGCAAAGAGGTCTGTTACACTGTCAGGCATTCATTTATGCCTTTTCAAAAATGTGTGGGCAGAATGAGTGCAGTACATTTTATTTCTTTGCTCAGTAAATGACCTGATTTGAAACTTTGCAAGCATTGTTCTGAACATACTGATATATGATTGATTTAAACTGCAATCTGGGCCTTTAAATTCTTTTACAGGGGCTGTTGGCTCTTATTGGCTCTTATTGGCTCTTACTGTCTGCATCATTTCTTCAGTGAGCACAGGCTCATCTGATGATATTTTCTTCCATGCTTCACCTTTAATGGGTGCTTTACACAATTTTCTTGCCTCAGCAGCTTTGATAACAACTAAAGTCAAGAGCTTTCAACCTGACATCTTAACAATAAGCAAATTATTTCTACTTCTATTTAATAAGAAAAGTTCAGCTTTGTGATGACCAAGTAACCATATGACCCATGTCCCACATTGCAGTTCTAATCCCTACTGTATCTCTCTGCTTGATGAAAATGCCGTCATACCTTTCAATGAAATTTAAGTGGGTCTTGTACAAATATTGCACTTACTTGAAGGAGCTTTAAGCCTTTTTTTCTACAGTCATGAAGGCAGTAGCTGATAAGCTATAGTTCAGGTGAAATATAATTTGCTTTCACTGGGCAATTGTCATCTGGATTTACATACGTGCAAGGGAAACATCCTAAACTGAGAATTTGACACAGCTGCAGCTGATATGAACTAATATTACTCAGTCTCAACCAGAAATCTGTTGGCCACAGTTTCAAATTAAGAATCATAGCTGTTTGCTAATATATGATGCCACACCTTCTCTTGCAAAGCAGCTTCACTGTTCGAGCTGGAACCAAGTGAAACTGTGTAATCAAAACTGAAGTGTGCCTGAAATATCATTGCAAATTGTTCTAGTTAATGACATAATAAAAGCCAAATGTTTGTCCTAGTCAATAGCAGGTCAACTTCACAAGAATGGCAGATTTCGACTGGTCACCAGCTATGGAAACCACAGGGTTGTGTGTGATCTCAGCAGGGGTCAGTTGGGATTTGCCAGGCTAAACTGTCTACATTTTCAGTTGATACCAGTCAAAAACCTGCAGGTATTGCAGCTGTGTTAAGGCTTCTGCTGTAATCTTTCTCTGCACGGTGTGTCCCAGCTGGGATTAGTTCTTTTATGAGGAATTAACAGCTCTTAAAGGGATCTGCTTTTCTGAGCTTGAAAAACAGTAGTAGGGAATGAAGTGTGTATATACTTTAGTGACCGCAGTGGGAACTGCTCGAGGAAAGAGCTGGGTATGCACTCGTAGGCGTGGCTGCGAGCGCTCCTGGCCCGTGCAGTTTCGCCCATTTGGGCACCCCAAACTCAGTGCACTGCAGCCGAGAGAATCACAATTTGAGGAATCTAAAAACTGATGCGGATATTATGGTCAGCTATAATAAGAGGCATTACTGTAACTGGTAAAAAGTTAAATATTATATATTAATTTACAAGCTTGCGGGTTAAATAAATATCGTAGCTGTATTTAATCTATTTAAAAAATTGCCACATTCAGTGAAACACTCTGTAGGCCATCACTTTTGGACTAATTATAGCTTGTAGAGTACTTTCTGGAAGATAAATTAGGATTGGCATATATACTTTGCAACTGAAATCTCTCACATTCACCAGCTGAATTTATTTTTTTATTTTTTTTTTGTTTCTGCAATACACACTTTACTTATTTTCTTCTTCAGTGACTACTAAAAATTTCACATTTCAGTAAAAACCAGTTCAGCTGCAAATGTCGGTGCACATACTACGACGCATTTCGCTAGTGATTACTTCTCTGTTGCAAGCGATCAACCTGTGCCAGCTCGCCCCGCTACCCATGCTTCTGGCCGAAAACCTCAACTGCAGCCATGGAATCAGCATTCTTGAATATGCATGACATCTGTGGTCATGTTGTCCAGGTGGTGATGTACGTGATTTGTGTGCATCTGGGAGAGACAATATGAAGTTAAATTTTTTTGGGCTACACACATGTGTGTACGACCTAAAGTGAGAGTTGAGAGTGCACTCAAGTGTCCACATATAGTTTTTAAATGCACCAGAGCATCAAATGCAACAAAACACATTGCTGCAGAGTTTTTCATAGGACCGCAAAAAAAAAAAGTAACAGCCAGGAAACATAGCAGATGAATGTTTTGAGTGAAAAAAAATTGTGCACTGTTGCCTGCAGTTTTTTTTATTATTATGAATTGTGCGCCATATCCTTTTCTGTAATTAGCAAGGCTGTGTGGTTCTCAGGATCATTCTGCATGAGCAAAGAAGACCAAACAACACAAGTGATGAGTGTGCCATTTTTTCCATGATGCTATGCCAACTATATATATAGCTCAAATTTTGATTCCGCTTCTGAGCAGCTGTCTGTGGAAGGGTTTTAGCAGCTAAGAGGGAGCATGCCTGGAGCGTGCGAAGGTGCGGTACGCGCGCTCCTCTTTGCTGTTATCGCGGTGGCCACATTAATCCCATAGGATCATCGCCTATTGAAATCTCGAAATTGTGTATCTTAAGGTGCAGGTGACAAGAATAAAGCGGATGGTAGAAACAAAACCGTCGGAGCCAACGCGCGCAACTGCATCTCGTGTGCCGTCTGCCGCGGCATAGTTTCGTTTTCGCGCGTTAGGGTCGTTCGCGCTGGCATCACAGCGGCGATGTAACTGTGCCAACAGCCGCACCAAAAATCACCTATTCAGTAAGCGCGCTCACTTTGGCGTGGGGGCTTCCCGCCAGAAGTCGCCTAACACAGCGGCGGACAAGCGCCGATAGAGTGTATAGTTTCGCTTTTTCTACCCGGCACTGACATTGCACACGCATTGAACAAATGCCGGAACGGTGTAAACTATCACCGCGAGGCGACTTCCGCGGCATGCGATGCGGAAATGATGCAACAATTGCATTATGTAACGGATACAGGCGATCGAGTTTCAATTACGTATACATGGGTTTCGATCTATGGCAGCTGGACTGGCTCATGAAAACGTAGCACTGCTAAAATTCAGCAACCGCGAACGTAACAGCGGGGTTCTACTCGAGGTTTGTTTTGCAGAAAAAAAAAATCAATCCTTCCACTTTTCATTGTGAGGACTATAGGAGCGCCAGCTGCGGAACAACATATCATGCGTACTTCCATCTCGATATCACCGTTTCCCTGTACCGCACGCAAGCACCACGATCAGTGCTTTTAGTGGCAAAACCTATTGTGCTCGACCTTTCCTCAAACACACGCACACGGTGAACTCTCGTTGTTTCGTGCTCGCTTTCTTAGCTCAAACTTTTGGTCAAATTCTATTCGAACTGAGGGTGCCAGGAGTGGACACGTGTGTGCGGCACGGTGGTTTTGTAGCCGCGTGCTGTTCTCTTTGAGCAGTCTTATATTTATGTTTGTTGCGAGTAAACTTTTGAGATTTGCGCCAAGACTTTTGAAGATGAAGGCAAGGACCATCACGTTTAGAGCCAAATTGTGTGCGCGCCATGAAAATGATATATATCGTTGCAGCGCCAATCGCCAATGGTCGGGCATAAACTGTTAAGGGTCTGAAAATTTGTTCAAATCATGCCGATTTGAAATTAAGGGTAAGGGGACCGAAAATAGTTCTCCACACAGAGTTCGGAATAAAGAAAGCCCGACCAGAGAGTTTAATTCATTCACCGGTCTTGTCATTCTTACGCGACCGCTCATCAGCACTGGCAGCATTAGCGTCGCCTCATAGATGCCACTCGATCGGCCTCGCACGTTCTAAAATAAACTGGTCCCACGTCGTGACAGGAGCGCAGGGAAAAAAAAAAATAACTGCAGTGAAGCAGCCGCAAAGACCACAACCCACACCAAGCAACGCGCGCATAGTGCATGTAATGGCCTTTCATAGACTATCGGTCCGGGGGCTGTCGAAAACACGATGGCCGCGTGCAGCACGCTGCACTGCCATGCTTCATCATCGGCCAGGACAGGTAAACTGGACGGCCGTTGAATAAGCGTGTACTGCCGGCAGTTTTGTCGCACTGAAATACGAGATTTTGACGGGACCGAAGTACCTTTTCGTAAATACCGCAGATTTGAATGAAGCGATTTCCGTGTGTGTACAGTACACACCCTACATACCTCTCGGGCAATAATGGCCCTTAGCAGCTAAGAAGGGTTAGAGCAAGAAAAAAATTAAATCTGACATTAACAAGTGATGCGAATTCAATCAGCCACTGTTCTGTTTGAGGAAAGATAGGTCAGAAACGTTAAGAGAAGACTGTAAATCGAATTTACCAAATATCATTTTAAACTTTTAGGGCCCTTTGTTAACAGGTAAAGACCAACATTACCCAGTTTGTGCACCCAAAGCATCACCATGAAAAACTGGGTGAAACCCAATTCCTGCTCAAAAATTGCCTTCAAGAGAAATGTAGTTTGCAACAGACTGAAGCTACCGTATAGAAATTGGCAGATGTCTTGAACCTGAAAACAATGGATGAACTAGCCACGTGATGTTTTCCATGTCATGTTGCATGGCATGAATTACCGTGGAAGAGTTTTCTTTATGCTCTTTCAGAGTGCAGTTTAGGGAGATACCAATTTCACTAACTGCCAGCGAGAGCCAAGCGCTACAGAATCTGCCTAGTTTGCAGTGGGTTGGAACCCCAGTAGTGCTAGGATGGTTGCCTAGCCTTTTTGAAATACCTACAAAGACCATTCAGTTAAAAGCACCCAGATGACAATATTCAGCAAGAGCTTTCCTAGCACTGTCAGTGCTGAATGAGGTGGTGGTATAGGCAGAAGCATCCCACATCAAGGGATGGTGCAATCAGAAAAGATGCTACCTACCTGTAAAAGAAAGTTGAAACTGGCCCCTCCTATGCATCGAAAGTACACGTGCAGCACCCACGAACATTCATTACCTGATCTACATTTTCACGGGGCTTCAGTACCCTTCTAGCAGTAGTCTCAGAGCAGCTTGTCAGTGAAATTTCTTTTCCTCATTAATTTTGTGCAGCATTTTCTGCTGCAGGGGCATAAACAGAAAGGCAATATGTGGCTCTGCAGAGGAAACAATGTGGAGGTTGGGTATGGTCTCAACCGACTGTTTTGTAACATGATTTTTCTATAGGGCCAACCAAGTTGTTAGTAATCTATTCATATGCTTCATTAATCACCGACAAGGCACGTTGGTAGGAATACTTTATTTGGCACAGCAGTTCTGGCAGCAATGGGTATATTGTCATTCTGCTTGTAGGCCAAGGTGCAGACTTGTGAGCATGTTCTTGAGCCAGTAGCCTGGAACGATGAATAGGTGCCTTGGACCAGAGAATGCTGCGTCATGCAAGGTCGGTTGCTGCAGTCCCTCCCCTAGTGTCAGCCATATGCAGGGTTGGATGCCATGAAAAGAGAAAACAAAAGTGGGCAAGCTCAGAAAAGTAAAATGCAACTAATAAACCACCAGGAGAAACCCACAAACAAATGCACACACAAAAAAATGGAATGCATGCAAGAGAGAAAAAGATAAGAACATCTCCCAATTGTGTTCAGGAAAGTAAAAACAGTGCTAAATTCTACACAAACCACACAGAGAGACTGACAAGACGGGCGCTGCAGTCTGTGTGGTTTGTGTAGAATTTAGCGCTGTTTTTACTTTCGTGAACACAATGTCACACCAACTAGGCCAGGAAAAGGTACTGTTAAACATCGCCCAACAGACTACCGCAGCAGCCTACGCACTCCTGTAGTGGCCTTGTGCATGGACATTTGAAAGACCTTAAAAAAAAAAAAAGGATAAAAGCAATATAGTTGAAGATGTGCTGGAAGAACCACACACAAAAAGAAGTGTGCACAGAGCTCAAGAGAGAATGAAAATAGTCAAGACAAACAACGGAAGGTTTTCACTGGGTCAGACCAGTACTAATTAAGAGAATGAAATTATCAGGTTTCAAGTCTTGGCAGTTAAGCTTGGCCAACCCACAACACTGCCGCATTTCCTTTTGCAGCTTCCGACGCTGGCACACAGGAGGTCAAAAGCTCCATATACTAAACCCAAAATCTTAAAATGGGGGACAACAAATTTTTGGTTGGCGTCTTTGTTTCAAATATTGCATTGCCCCAGGGCACATATACATGACACATGCTGCACGATTCATATATGCACTATAAATAATTTATTACCGTGTTACTTATACTGAGCGGTTTCGCTTTCTGAGTGCCGGGGTGTGTTATGACATCACTCCCAAGAGCATCAACCCTGGTCACGCGGGCTCCAAAAGTAGACAAAGGGACTGCTGCGTCGTCTGCTCTCGTACACATGCTGTGCATAGCAGGGCTTTTCGAATTGCCGGCCGGTACAACAATATGCTTAGCAAATCCAAGCGGGTGAGGGGCAACGTCGAGTTCTGAAACCAAGCAGCTCACTTGGGACGATCTCAGTCCGAATACGTGATTTCAGCATTGTATTTAGCTTTGGAACACTCTGGTTTGGTTTGGTTTATGCGGTTTAACGTCCCAAAGCGACTAAGGCTATGAGAGACGCCTAGTGGAGGGCTCCGGAAATTTCCACCACCTGGGGTTCTTTAACGTGCACTGACATCGCACAGTACACGGGCCTCGAATTTCTCCTCCAAAGAAATTCAGCCGCCGCGGCCGGGATCGAACCCGCGTCTTTCGGGCCAGCAGCCGAGCACCATAGCCACTGAGCCACCGCGGCGGCCGCTTTGGAACACTCTGCCCATTCCAAAAGGATAAAAGGGTGCAACAATTTCTGGGAGTGTTTTTGGTGATCTTGCGAGTATATTGCGCATTCACAAGCAGATAAAATTTGTTTTGTACAATGCATTTTTAAAATAAATATTTGCTTTCCTTGCGCTTTGCTACATATGAAATTAGACCTAGTTCTCAGCAATGCTCCTGTTCCCGTTGCAGCTTGGATAAGCCCTTGTGATCTAGATGCCAACTGAAAGCAGCATCTGCTTGCACTGGATGAAATGCACGCAGTGCAGTGCATTGCTGCTATCCACATTGCACATAAAATAAGAATCTAATCCCACTCAAACAAATATCTTTCCGCATGGTTTACATAGTCGAGTTTCCTTGCGGTGTGCATAGAATAACAAAAATCTGCGGACAAAAAGACTAAAATGTAGCCGTTAAATGCATTCCTGAGTTAAATATGCTATCTAGGCGAGCTGAAGCATTCAACAAAGAAAGTTAAAACTGGGTGTCCAGCAAGCTACTCATTTTGAATTCCCGACGGCCGAAGCGAGAAACATAGTGGCGATAATAATGGACAGTATACATGATCAATTCACAGAAAAAAATTAATGAAGCTGCAAAAGCTGCATTGAAAAGAGATTTTCTTCCCCTGTTTGAGAAAGCTCCTTTTACGAAGTCCATCTCTTTATTATAGGTGGCTACCCTTTTCTTTATTCTTCCCAGCATTTGATGTTCTCTACCAAGTGCATGGCAACATCAATTTCTTCATTTTGAAGCAGATAATAGCAATAAAATTCACAGCAAATGCAACTGAATATTCTAGAGTAGTTCAGATATCAATACAGATAGTTAAAATTACAATAAAAACATGCAGCAATGAAAAAATGCAGCAATGAAACGGAATATTCTACACCAATATTTTACTTCTCATAATTTATCACATCCTAATGCTTACTAAGCATCTCAGTGAATGAGGGGAAATCATGTAGAATGGTAAAATTTGCCTAAAGCATAACTTTGTGCAGGGAAAAACCTGACAGCTTGAATTTGTAAGGTGGCAAGTGGAGATGCTCTTGTCACAGTTCACACTGAAAAGGCGTATGACGTGATGTGGCACACTGCTGAGAAACAAAAGATTCTACGAAAAATCAATGAACAGCAGCTCAAGCCACAACGCGATTGAGAGCTTTAACAAGACTACGTCTTCCATGCTGCCTCGTGACACCTAGAGACAGATCCAACCGTGAAATGCTGTCCAGATGCACCATTCTTGACGGGACATGGCCCGCTTAACTTTTGTGTATGGGTTTCACCACACTGGAATCCCTAGCCATAACGGGCCCACAGATGCTGGCAGATTTCAATTTGGAATCTGTGCAGCAATTTTGGCAGCTGTTTTCCTTCTCACCTGACGAAAAGTGCCTCAGTGATCTGGGCTCTTAGATTTGGAAGTTTCTTAAAATTATGCTCACAAGTTTCTGCTCTCTTTTAATGGTTCATAAGAGTGGTGGCCATATGTGCTTTTACAGAAGAAACAAAGAGCACCACTTTGAGAAAATGCTGGAAAATTATCTAAACGAAACACTCCGCATGCTTTCAGGGGATTCATAAACTTCTCATTGTACTGCCAGAGATTATTTCAGGCTTTCAAAGGTTGGTTTTTAAATCAGTGAAAAGTACTGCCGTTTCCTGCCTTTCCAATGAAGGCACCCTGTGCTCACACTGGCATCCCTTTCGACAGCAGCAATGCCATGGGACAAGCACCAAGAGATTTCCATAAAAAATATCAGCTTCCTATGACCTTATCACAGCTCGAACTGCAGAGAAACTAGCCTCTATTTGTTTCTGCAATGGCCCACAAGATTGATGAGGCCTGAGAGCAAGATTTTCAGATTGATTTTGATGCCACGCTAGGGTGGCGTGGCTCCTTGCATGAGTACACTGAAAGTGCATGAACTCTGCACATTGCTACGACTACGGCTTATTCCACAGAAAATACTTTTGAATGCAGCTATGTCTATCCATATGCACCAGCCCAAATTTACTCTCGAGTCCGGGAACCTGTACAGAATGAACCAGTAATACAATGCTCACATCATGGATGACAAGAAAAAGGCACCCAAAACAGACAGGCTGCCATGCCTCATACATGTTAGAAGCAAAAATATGCCACGCCAATGTGAACAGACCGTGTGCTGGGCACTCACAGTACCGTTGAAACTTGCGGCAGACCACTGCGTTAATTTCAGTCAGTCCTTTTTTCCAACTTGGCCACTTTCTTGACTGTATCCCTCACAATTCCCTCATTTTTACAGGTAAAGAAAATTCCCCTGATGGTTCAAGGTTGCTACACACCCTGTAAAGCCACCACAGCCCTTCAGAGAAATATAGTAGAACCTTGCTATTCTGTTCTTGGTTTGTGTAATCTGCCGTTACACTATATTTCTTCACAATATAAATCCTGGATAACTTTCTGAAACGATTCCCCGGTGTACATGTCCATAATTTCGTCAAATTCTGATGGCATGGTGCATTCATTGACTAAGAGGAAATGCCAGCCAAGCTAGTCATTATTTTTCGATACTTTGCCCAAATGCACCTGAGCACTGCGGAGAAGGCTATGAAAAAAAGCAAGGAGACAAAGCATCCTAAAAGCAGCGGCGGCTCCTCCACACTACACAAATGCAATGGGACAAAGTATCTGAAAATGCAAAGGAATAGTTGATGGACTGGATATGCCATGAAGCTCCAGCCCCATGAAAAACGAAAATACGGAAAGAACTTGCAAGCGCTAGAAAAAGAGCTTTCCAAAATTTGTGCCAGCACACACACACACACACACACACACACACACAAAACTTTTAATGAAGTGAAAGTGCCAATAAATGCCAGGGATTAGGAAATGGCGCAAAACCTGGACATGGAGACAATCACGTGCAGACCAGCAATCAAATTTTTCGAAGCTCCCAATTCAAGCTTCTTGCATAAAACAGCACTTGCAACATCCAAGAAAAAAATAATAAAAGGAGACAAAAAAAAGGGGGGGGGGGGAGAAAGGTGGCAAAAAAATTTGCAGACACCATCACGTCAGGATTAACATTCATTGAAAAGCAGAGTGCAATCACCTTGAAATCAGTGGGTGGCCAAGCGGCTGCCTAGGGAATTTCTCAGTGCCCTTAAGTCCTTACGCAAACGATACACACCACCCAGCTTGCCATATGTGACAATGCCCATGGGAAAAATGAATATTACACACCACACAGCATGTGCAGAGGAGGGAATGGCCACGAGCATTTTGGAGCAGTTTTTGTCGCAAGCCAAAATTCCATAGGAGCAGTTTTCCAGTTTTGTAGCCAGTGACCAATACTGAGAGAAGGTAAAGATATGGATGTGCCAAAGTTTAAAAAACTACTGGCTGCACAGTTTTTTTAAAATGCATATTATTTAAAAGGAAAGTTCATGAGTGCTTTAATGCATACACCACACTGACATAATAAGACATGTTGCTGACTTGCCTAGCCTACTTGCAGCTGCTTGACGCATCTGGAAAGAGAGCTCTTCCCTCCCGTTGTAAGGAAAGGGGGGTGCCAGCCTGTCCCAACCACACCCGAGGCTCGTCACTAACCTGTTCGCAGGTGCTGGTGTACGAGCAGCCACGACCCTAGCCATGCAGATGTGCCACTGCTATAGCTACTGCTTATCGCTGTCACATGACTTGGCCTTTCTGCAGCAAATTTCAGTTTTCCTCCATGCGCCGCACCTATCATTGCTGCGTTGCCGGCTGATCTGCGCCACTGTGCAGCTGTGGTCCAGCCCCTTCTCATTGCATTCTCATATTACCAACGCTGCCATGGATAGCGTGCTTCCCAAATTAAATAAGCTGCAGTGTGTCACATCAGGGCGAAGCTCTCAGTATTGACAGCCACGCTGCCTGTGAAGGGCTCTTTGCAGATGTTCTGCAGCAGGATGGCAGTGTCATCATCATCATCAGCCTGACTATGCCCACTGCAGGGCAAAGGCCTCTCCCATGTCTCTTCAATTAACCCTGTCCTTTGCCAGCTGTGGCCGTATCCCGGAAAACTGCTTAATCTTATCCGCCCATGTACCTTTCTGCCGCCCCCTGCTATGCTTGCCTTCTTTAAGGACCCTTAAGGACCAGCGGTTATTTTGCCTTCGGATTACATACCCTGCTCAAGCCACATTCGAGGCTGAACGGTAGCTATGCAGTTAAAAGGTTTTGTGTGCACATTTTAAAAAATTGATCAGGAATCATTTTTTATCAGGTAAGTGGATATATTCAGGCCGCTTTCAGTTTGGGCATATTGCCGCTTTGCACATAGTTTTTCTGCAGTGCTACGAGGTACACCTTAATGAGGTTTCACTGTACTTATGACTAGTAAGGTTGCTGAATTTGATGCGTTTCAATGTGACGCAATGTGAAATCTGAACTGACTGATACACCTCCTGCAGTGAGGCCCATGACCCAAGTGTAAAAGTGAAGTTCTGATCTACTGCTATGCGATGCATTCAGAACAGGTGCTGCCCTTGATGGCCTCACAGATAACTTTGACAACAATGGCAACACAGAGATCAAAGTTTGCTCTCCAACATTGGTGCCATGTTTGCTGCTGCTCTAATGTCATTTTCCACAGTGGCCCATTCACAACTCACCTCAATCCTGACCACGGTGCCAAACCAGCAAACAACCTATAAGTGGTACTGTGCGGATGGATCTTATGGCCATGCCACTGCTCTAATTACATCACACCAATTTCTCTCACTCCCATGGCGACATTCCGAGCAAAGGTGGGGGAAGGAGGAAGTTGGAGCACCACAAAAGCCAAATGTACAACAGGGACACAGTGCAGTGGCCTCGCTCAAAGCTCTTGCCCAGAGCTCAAACAGCACAGGCATGTCTGGCTGAGCTTACAACTTTTGTCACACCCAAGTTGACAGCTCACCAGCCACACACACCGCAACAATCACACACGCCAACAGTGCAAGATCTGGCGATATGATGTTAAGCCATCTGTGCTTTAACCAACCCGAAATTCTTACCACTCAGTCCAGTAGATGACCTCGGTTCTCTCCGGTGATACACCCAGCCATTACTGTTTACAGCTATGGTAAATTATCATTTCGACCTCTCAGATTCCCTCATCAAGAGGCATGAGGGCAATTGATTACTGTTTGGTTCTTCGGACCAAGAGGCATTAAGGAATAACTACAATTTCTGGGTAAACACTCCCTGAAGGGGCCACAGAAAATCCTCCACCAAAGCTGCAAATTATACTGTTTGAACAGAAACTACTTTTTGTTCTTTATTTATCTGTTTATCTGTACCTCAATGGCCCAAAGGCAGCATTACATAAGGGGTGGGCTGACATGTAACCTCCTGCCACAGAATTTTTCACAAAAAGCAAACTGAAGAGCTAAACTGCCCATCCCCATCTCTGAGGCTTTTTTTCCTCTCATAATTCCTGCTGCACTGGAAGCCCTACGTTGGTGCTTGAACCTGAAAGCCACACACCCATAGGTGTGCCGCACAAATCCTTTATCAGCATAGCGCCACGTAAGATCATGACAATGCCGCATTTGAGGTCAAGAGGTGCAAGTACACAAAACAGTAGGAACGAAACGAAAACACTAATGCTGTGAGTCATCCCTGTGCTCTATCTTTTGGCTGCCTCAAAAAGTGAAACTACAACAAATATCGACTTTTAACTTGTGGGGGAAAAAAAAGAGACAAACATAGAAGGAACAACACAAACAACGCCTCGTCCTTGTCTTTCCATGTGTTCTTCAAATATGGGAACTACTCCCTCGTTCAGCTACCTGTCCTACCTACATTTGCCTATGGCTTCTCGCCTCTGCTTGTCTCTAGGGGCACAAACGTTCCCGGTTTCACAGCAGGAGGCCCCCTTTCAAAATTATAATTTGCTAGATCCGTAACAGCCGAGTTGCTTTGTTCACTATATGGGCAGGCTTTGTTCACCTGGGGTCTGCAGGTGAAAGCCACATTAAGAGTTAATGTTCCCACATTTTCTTTTTGTTTTTTCTTTCTACTTGACAGCCAGGGCAAAAAACTGCCACTCACCCGGCCGCATAATCATCATTACCACAATGACCTGTCACACACTGCAACAGTGCCTTGTGAGCTTTATGCAACTCACAAGCTTCCAAAATATCAAAGGACATCAAGCACTTTGTCCACAATGTTTCCCTTCTTAAGGCCTCTTTGCAGTATCACCTGTAATAAGCTCTTAATAAAAGAAAGCTTGCTTTTCCAGTAGCCTCATGCGCTCCATGCTAGTTAGCTACGTGGGTCCAAGCACCTTCCCCGTGTAATACTGAAGCTCAGTGCTGGTGGCACAGCACTAGTTCTAAAATTCACAGGAGGTGGAGAGCTCACCTAGTGGCGCCTTAAAGCCTTTGCTGCTTCCGCATTCTATCGTCCCATTTTGTTCAGCCTCTGCGCCAGCAAGAGAACGCCGGACTCGATGCAGGAATCGGGAAGGTCCGTGCCTACAAGTAAACTGCATTTCGGTTTTTCAAGTGCCGTTTTCTGAAATGAAAATAAATTTAAAAGAACATGTTTACGCGCTGCAGACACCAAAGCGTAATCGCTTATCTCGCCGCAATTAGTGCCCCTGTTTCGGAAAGCGGCTCGTATGGATAAACAGCAACACAACTGTAAAATGAACCATTAAATCAGTAATCTATACACTTTCCTATTAGCGGGGGCACAAAAAATCAGACCGCGCACAAAACTCACCGCATAAACGGTTAGTTCAACTGGACTGTTGTCAAAAGTTTCCCGCCTTTTTTTCGGGCGCAGGCTAACCATGCCTGTTTTACATGACCAAAAGTTACGTTGGGCCGGGCTGACAAAAGGTACAAAAACATACTCAGCGCATATTCTCTTCTGTCGAACTGCACTGAGCTTTTGAGCAGAACTCAGGATAAAACAGACGAGTCTCACCTTTAGGGCCTTTGTGTCCACTGCCGGGCAAGCGGGCTCAGTGCTAGTCCTGGGTGATCTGCAAACACAAAATATTCGGGCGCAAGGAAGTTCAAAATGAAATGCCGAATGCCATATAACGGGCAATCACTCAATACATACAGTACATACATACCAAAAGACAGGAAGAACAGAGAAATTGCTCACGGGCAACACGAGCGCGCGTAGCTCCCACCGTCCGGCCATTCTCCTACTGCAAGCAATGCTCGGCTCGGCCAGCTCGGCTGTAGCTCGGCTCAAACATGACAAAAACAACAAAAAAAAAATGGCCGGACGTGGCGTCATTTTTTAAACCGGATGCGACGTCACGGGTGAAAATAACGCTTGCGTTATTGCGACCGGGTCGCAGGAGACACTTCCTAACGAAAAGCCGGCCCAAAGCGTTATTTTCACCCATGGATTGCCTTGGCTTCGTTTATTGTTGGCGGACGGGATTTGAGCCGCCGTTTTTGCATCGTTTGCTTGTTTGATCCGCCTCTGTCAACGCGTGGACGTGTGATTTCGGGGTTGCGCTTGGATTTTAGGCGGTGTGGTAAAGTCATGCAGGCGTTTTGCATCATTCTCACCGTGTATATGTGACCTTGGCTTTTGCGTGGCGCGTTCTGATCGCTTGATTCGTTGTGAAAGGACTCTTGTGTGCTTGCGTTGTTTGGGTGCTCGCGCTTGTGCATACTGGCCTTGGAAGACGCTCCAGCTTTCTCCGGAAAATCTTGGTATAATTAATCGACATAAATACGCTTTCATTTCGCGTAATTTATGGGTTGTGCGAGTAGGCATATGTGCGCTCATTCGTTTTGAGCATTCAACCTGATTTGCGCAGAATGTATGCAAGTTAATAATGTGAATTCATTACAACGTGGGACCAGGGTCATAAATACGATCCAGGCACGGTGGTTTTGCAGTCCCCGAGGCATTCGTTAGTTGAAGCGAGCAGTGGTTTCGTATGTACAAGGTCGTCCACCCTTAACACGCGAGTGCGTGGCCTCACTCTGGAGGGCCACTGCGTCCTTCACGGCCGCTCATCGCAGCCAAGTAGCGCAGGAGAAGTTGGACCTGAACGTGGTGCTTCACGTCATCTACCACTTCGCTTCGACGCGCGGCCGTGTCGTGCGCAGTGGCCCTCCAGAGTGGGGCCACGCACTCGCGTGTTCGTACAAGTTGACGACCCTGTACATTCCAGACGAAGGGCAGGTGTTAGGCAATAGGTGAATATTGCCCACGTACTAACTAGTAAATTGCATGGGGATTTTTTGAAATGTTGAAGATGCTCTGCCTCGTTCGAAGTTCCCTGGAATCGTTTACCTTGCTACGATTAATTTGGTCTACATCGGGGAGACAGCTAGAAACATACCCAGGCATCTGAAAGCGTCGCAGTGATGTCGGCAGGAATCGAACAGTTGCTGTGGCAGAACATGCACAACCAGGGCATGAAATTGCTTAGGAGAATGTGGAAATATTTGCCACTGAAAGAAATTTGTAAGTGTGGCTGCACCTGGAGTCCTTTATAATATAGATGATGCTTAAGACAGTCATCAGAACAAAGGGAAACCTTCACCAGGCATATGCAAAGTCATTGCCCTGATTAGTTAAGGAGCTGCCTTTTCATGACCGGTCCTTCATTTTGAACGAGCGACCTGTTAGGGTTCTGCAATGTCAATCAACATGTTCGACATGGTCAGTGACCAAAGTTTCATTCTACTATTAAGGCAAAATGGAAACTTCACGACGTGTGCCCTATGCACCGAAGCTAACAGCAGTTGTGCCCTAAGCCCACAATATATTCCACAATTAACGTCAAAAAGGTGGCCAGCAGGTTCGGAATCCTCAATTGTTTTGTACCACTTCTCTCAAGCTGTCTTGCCTGAATCCACACACATTTTGTGTTAGAAATATATGGGTGGCAGAAAAGACATTACAAACTATTGGTGTTCTGCATTGGTGTTCTGTGGGAATACTTAAATCTGGCAGTAGGTAATGCTAGATGGCGTGGCAATGGAGTATACCCCGCCCCCCCCTTTAAGACACATTCATTTACCTATGAGATTGAACGTCTTTTAAGAGATTAGGGTACCGGTTATAATAGCATAGACATGATGGCACGTGAACAACTTTCATAACTGGCTTGTCTTTTGAATTTCTTATTTAATTGCAGTATTGCTTGGCATTGAAGCCATACTAATAATGATTCATTTCCTGTGTACAGTGCTTCAGCCAGGAAATAAATTGATTGGTTGCAGCTCTTTTCCCATGTTTTCCTTCCTTGTTTGTGTGCTTCAACTACTCAAACTGATATGCTTTCTTCAATTCTAAGTCAACTTTCTCAATAATAACTCACCTTGTAAGCAATGCATATAAGCAGAAGTAATTCACAAGGCACATTTCACTTGGCCGTAAGTGTCACAAGGACTCAAAATAGGCAACTTTGTATTGGTTAGCAGCAAGGAAAACCCTTTTTTCGTTGTAATAAATCTTGCTACTGTGTAGATATTTCTGTATGTTAGTTGCTGTTGAAATGAGGTCCTCGACGTGAGCACGGTCGGCCGCAATTTCATGGCACTTTGTGCACTGCTAACTTCGTGCTTCTGCTAACAAGGTTTGTTGAAGTGCTGTTCAAAGAGCTGGGATCATGTATTGTTGGCACCAGCTTAGCGAGAACCACTGGAACCTTGCAGAAGCATGATGAGTCCTTCAACTGGGGTTATTTGATCTTGCAGTTTAGTGATCATTTTAATGTTGCATAGTTGTAATTCAGCTCTTGCTGTCTTATTAATATGAGTGGTAGACAACTTTGACCATGCCCCGAAATCTCAACTTTACAATCCAGAGGTATGGACATGTTATACAAAAAGAGTTTCAAATTGTGCTTCTAGGTATTGCATGTTTCGAGAAAAATTTTTACCAGTTTTAGCATTGGCAGAGCAGCAAAGGCGGGTATTAAATTTGAATCAAAATAGTTATTTTACCACACATTCTAAAATTGTCTGCAATTCTTGTTAAAATTTGGGAGTGATATTTGGATGGCAAGATGTTTTTAACATTTCAAATGCCCTTTTCTTGGCGCCAAATTTGTCACAACAATATTGATATTTCTCTTGCTTTACTATAATTTTTCCTTCTTTTTACTATTCAGTTGCAACACTACAGACAGTCTTGTTTTCTGTTTTACAACTCCTATTTCTTTCCTCTGGATTTTTTAGCTTTTCACGACCACTACAATGAGCCCTACATTTCATCACATAATGACCACATGTTTAAAGTCTGTGTTCTCGCATGTCATATATTCATTTTTTCCACACACCAGTAACGACTGGAACTACTTTGTTGCCTTTGTCACTGTGATCGCCAATAACATCGCCTTCTAGAAAGCTGCAACTGATTTGTTCTGTTAATAATTTGTTCTGTTCACCCATTTCTCTAAATAATGCCCTTGAGCCTTGAGAGTGAATAGTAAGGTGATGGAATAAATATTTTAACGCATAATTTCTTTAAATTCAAATTGAATTTTCTTTTCGTGCAAAGAGGGAGCAGCCACAAAAAGCTACTGCTGTCAGTGGCTTGACAAGGTGACCCAACAGGTGATGGCAAATGCAGTGTATATACCGAAACACTGAATGAAAAGCATGGGCAAGCCGCCATGGTGACTTAGGGGTTGTGGTGCTCAGCTGCTGACCTGAAAGATGCGGGCCTGATCCCGGTCTTGTTGGCCTCATTTCAATGAAGGCGCAATGCTAGAGGCCTTTTGTGCTGTGCGATGTCGGTGCACGTTAAAGAACCCCAGGTGGTCGAAATTATCCACAGCCCGCCACTACGGTGTCCGTCATAGCCTTAGTCGCTCTGGGACGTACGATAAACCGCATAAAGCCAAACCATAGACAAGCATGGGCTCATTCTACTTGGTCATAAACTGCACACACATACTCATTACAGCATATTGAACAGCAGAACAAAAGCAAGTGGTCAACTGTCCTATATACGGTACAAAAAAGAAGTAGGTGAATGAGCAGCATTATTTAAAGACGTGGGGTGAAGCAACAAATCATCCATTTAATTTATACAAAGGGAAGAAAGTTGATATATGGCACCCACCAAGCTAAAGAATAGACAGGCACTCCAACATAATCACCAGTAAACAAAATATATTAAGAGGAAAACGAGGTCCCAGGAAAGTTTGTTTGACACTTCAGATGTAACTGCAGCACAAACACCCACATTCAAATTAAGGAACACACGCATGCATGGATGCTGCAGCAGCTGCATGTGAGTCTGAAAGAGAAAGAGAAACAGATTTATTATGATGCAACATGAAGCGCTGTGGATATCTTGTGCCAGTGTCACCAAAGCCATCTGGTCCATATCAGCTTGTCCAATGCTATGGGTAATGCTGTAATTGAAAGGCAATGGGGTTCAGCTTAAGTTAAGGACAGCGCAGCGAGCTATGGAAAGAAAAATGACAGGTGTAACATGAAGGGATCGGAAGAGGGCGGAGTGGGTGAGGTTACAAACGCGGGTTAATGACATCCTAGTCGAAATCAAGAGGAAGAAATGGGCTTGGGCAGGGCATGTAATGCGAAGGCAAGATAACCGCTGCTCTTTAAGGGTAACAGAGTGCATTCCAAGAGAAAGCAAACAGATAGCAGGGGACAGCACAAAGTTAGTTTGGCGGATGAGATTAAGAAGAAGTTTGTGGGGATACGGTAGCTGCAATTGGCAATGGACAGGGATAATTGGAGAGACATGGGAGAGGCCTGTGTCCTGCAGTGGGCGAAGTCAGGCTGATGATGATGATGGGGCAGGAAAAGAGGGCACGTTCCAGATCAGCATAGGGATCATAGCAAATGGGGCGTGCAGGGGAAGCTCTGAGGCGGTAGACAGAAAAATGGCCAGGGGTGAGGGGTGTATCTTAAGAGTATGCACTGAAGAGAATGAAGTTGGGGGTTGGTGAGAGGTTTGTCAGGAACAGGAAGGCTGCAAAAGAGGTCCTCTCATGTTGTCACAAGAAGATTATTTTGTGCCCTGATGCGAATGTGAGTGCTTGTGCTGCAGTTGCATCTGAAGTATTTTATAAGCATTTCTTAGACATAGAGTTGTTTTAATGCTTACAAAGCATTATCATCATTGTACTGTTACTATTAATTAAACAAAAAACCCTGCAAAGGTGTCGCAGATTAACCCCCTTCATGGAAGAAATAAGGTGTCTCAATGCACTGATGGTTTGCTGAATAATCCATCATAAAAAGCTGATAATTTCAATCAACATTTCAGGCTTGCAAAAAGAATGGCAGTAACACAACACAACACCACTTGCGCACTAAAAAAAACTTTCACCTGCTTTAACATGCATTGTGAGGCTCTCAAAGGGGGATCTGGCCAGGTTAGTGCACTTTTAGGCGAAATATGCCCACTTCATTGCTACCATGGTATCATCATGCTCTTGCAAACGTCCGTTCTTTTTGACTGAACAGTCTCAGGAAAATTCTGTCATGATTTGATAAGCTTTGATATAGGCCACTATTAAAGGGAAGGCAAAAAAATGCATTGAGAACTACTGACCAATTTACCTGTTATTGACTCCATCCCAAATACTAGAAAAATTCCTATTTGAATGCATGACAAGATTTTTTAACATTCTCTATATTTTTTTTGATCATCAGGAAGGCAATATTACAATAAGGGGCATTGCATTAATTCTTGACAAATTTGCAGCTGAGCTGTATTCGTCATTTGACAAATTGTTTAACTGCGCTTTTTTTCTCAGTGTTTAGAAAATCTTCGATGTGACGAAACATAGGATTTTACCAAGCAAACTGTACCTGCTTGGCTTTAGAGCTCCCTTTTTCGCTATCCTTGAGAATTTTTTGTATAGTCGTTCATTATTAAATTAAATAACCAAACTGAACCTGGTGGTAAACTGCCAATATATAGAGGCTGGTAAACTGCTGGATTCTATTTTATCTTCCATACTCTTTAAAAAAATTTAATCACTAATGGCTTCAGCTCGATAACTTCAGGTGCTTGGTCTTCCAGTGCATGGACAGCACAGTTTTGCTCACAGATCAAGTACACTTTGAGTCAGCAATGCATTAGTTGCAGGAAAACAAATTATATGCTTAAATCATTTTCTGACAATGGAATTTCAGTTAACGCACAAAAAAAATGATCTCTTTCGGGAATATTTCAAAGGTCAACAGATAGAGTGGTATTTTACTTAACCGTGGTTCTCTCTCCTGCAGCTGAAATTCAATGGAATATGTGTACTGAATCAAATATTCTAGCATATTCTCTTATACTATAGTGGTAGCTTAGCTTATTATGGTATGTTTGTGTCACATTACGGAAGATTCTGTGGTTGCTCTTTAATGTGAAATCCTTGACTCTAGTATCCATGAGAAAAAAAAGATATTAGAACTCAGATATGATACATGTTTTCCATGTGGGCAATATAGCTTGAAGAATGTTTCAAATGTGTTTTGAATAGCTGTCTTATGTCACCAAGTGTTCGCATATTCCTGTTTCTAGGTCTTTCCAGTCTTTTTTACAAACAGACATTACTCATCACCATTTTTAGATATGAAACTTTTCAACAAAATTCACTTCCCATCGAAAGTTGCGGAACCACAAAATTTAGCTAGGTACAGGAAGGCGGCACACTGGCATATATGTACCTGACAGCTTTGGTGGATCACACAAAGAGCTCTTTACTGTACCATCTGTGCACAACCTAAGGGGCAGCTGAAGCTGCTGTATTATTCTTCAGTGTTTTGCTGCATTACCATGCGCAGTTTTCTGGCAGTGAAAAAGATGTGTGTGTGTGTGCGTGCAAGTTAAATGAAAGTGCCTTTCCAAGATGGCATCTTGGGAAAGAACATAAATAAGGTGAGGCTGACAATGTATAATCACGGCACAATAGAATCTATGTCATAAAAAGCAATTCTACTTTATAGCACACTTCTTGCAAAATCACACTCTCATTATTGATACACTAGGATCAGTATGACTAACATTTCAAAAAGAAAAAAAATTAATCTGTATTTGTTGTACCTGTAATAATTGTTTCTTGTAGCTTTTGCTTGTTTTGATTCTTTTGCTTCCGGTAGGAGTAATTGCACAGTTTGCCCTTATGTATCTACAATTGTCAGGCTGTTTGTAATCTTTAATTTAATATTGTGTGAATGGAAGAAAAACAGCTAAGAGGTCTGTTACACTGTCAGGCATTCATTCATGCCTTTTCAAAAATCTGTGGGCAGAATGAGTGCAGTACATTTTATTTGTTCTGCTCAGTAAATAACCTGATTTGAAACTTTGCAAGGATTGTTCTAAACATATTGATTTATGAATGATTGAGTGATTTATACTGCAATCTGGGCCTTTAAATTCTTTTACAGGGGCTGTTGGCTCTTATTGTACTGTCTGCATTATTTTTTCAGTGAGCACAGGTTCATCTGATGGTATGTTCTTCTATGCTTCACCTTTAATGGGGTAAAATGTGTGCTTTACACAATTTTCTTGCCTCAGCAGCTTTGATAACAACTAAAGTCAAGAGCTTTCAACCTGACATCTTAGCAATAAGCAAATTATTTCTACTGCTATTTAATAAGAAAAGTTCAGCTTTGTGATGACCAAGTAACCATATGACCCATGTCCCACATTGAAGTTCTAATCCCTACTGTATCTCTCTGCTTGATGAAAATGCCATCATACCTTTCAATGAAAATTAAGTGCGTCTTGTACTAATATTGCACTTACTTGAAGGAGCTTTAAACCTTTTTTTGCTGCAGTCATGAAGGCAGTTGATTAGCTATAGTTCAGGTGAATATAATTTGCTTTCACTAGGCAATTGCCATCTGGATTTACATACGTGCAAGGGAAACATCCTAAACTGAGAATTTGACATAGTTGCAGCTGATATGAACTAATATCACTCAGTCTCAAGCAGAAATCTGTTGGCCACAGTTTCAAATTAAGAATCATAGCTGTTTGCTAATATATGATGCCACACCTTCTCTTGCAAAGCAGCTTCACTGTTCGAGCTGGAACCAAGTGAAACTGTGTAATCAAAACTGAAGTGTGCCTGAAATATCATTGCAAATTGTTCTAGTTAATGACATAATAAAAGCCAAATGTTTGTCCTAGTCAATAGCAGGTCAACTTCACAAGCATGGCAGATTTCGACTGGTCACCAGCTATGGAAACCACAGGGTTGTGTGTGATCTCAGCAGGGGTCAGTTGGGATTTGCCAGACTAAACTGTCTACATTTTCAGTTGATACCAGTCAAAAACCTGCAGGTATTGCAGCTCTGTTAAGGCTTCTGCTGTAATCTTTCTGTGCAAGGTGTGTCCCAGCTGGGATTAGTTCTTTTATAAGGAATTAACAGCTCTTAAAGGGATCTGCTTTTACACTGGCTGAGCTTGAAAAACAGTGGTAGGGAATGAAGTGTGTATATACTTTAGTGACCGCAGTGGGAACTGCTCGAGGAAAGAGCTGGGTATGCACTCGTAGGCGTGGCTGAGAGTGCTCCTGGCCCGTGCAGTTTCGCCCATTTGGGCACCCCAAACTCAGTGCACTGCAGCCGAGAGAATCACAATTTGAGGAATCTAAAAACTGATGCGGATATTATGGTCAGCTATAATAAGAGGCATTACTGTAACTGGTAAAAAGTTAAATATTATATATTAATTTACAAGCCTGTGGGTTAAATAAATATCGTAGCTGTATTTAATCTATTTAAAAAATTGCCACATTCAGTGAAACACTCTGTAGGCCATCACTTTTGGACTAATTATAGCTTGTAGAGTACTTTCTCGAAGATAAATTAGGATTGGCATATATACTTTGCAACTGAAATCTCTCACATTCACCAGCTGAATTAATTTTTTTATTTTTTTTTGTTTCTGCAATACACACTTTACTTATTTTCTTCTTCAGTGACTACTAAAAATTTCACATTTCAGTAAAAACCACTTCAGCTGCAAATGTCGGTGCACATACTACGACGCATTTCGCTAGTGATTACTTCTCTGTTGCAAGCGATCAACCTGTGCCAGCTCGCCCCGCTACCCGTGCTTCTGGCCGAAAACCTCAACTGCAGCCATGGAATCAGCATTCTTGAATATGCATGACACCTGTGGTCATGTTGTCCAGGTGGTGATGTACGTGATTTGTGTGCATCTGGGAGAGACAATATGAAGTTAAATTTTTTGGGGGCTACATATATGCGTGTACGACCTAAAGTGAGAGTTGAGAGTGCACTCAAGTGTCCACATATAGTTGTTAAATGCACCAGAGCGTCGAATGCAACAAAACACATTGCTGCAGAGTTTTTCATAGGACCGCAAAAAAAAAAAGTAACAGCCAGGAAACGTATCAGATGAATGTTTAGCGTGAAAAAAAATTGTGCACTGTTGCCTGCAGTTTTTTTTATTATTATGACGTGTGCGCCATATCCTTCTCTGGATTGTTCTGCATGAGCAAAAAAGACCAAACAACACAATTTGATGAGTGTGCTATTTTTTATGTGATACTATGCCAACTGTAGCTCAAATGTCCATTCCGCTTCTGAGCAGCTGTCTGTGGAAGGGTTTTAGCAGCTAAGAGGGACCATGCCTAAAGCGTGCGAAGCTGCGGTACGCGTGCTCCTCTTCGCTGTTATCGCGGTGGCCGCGTTAATCCCATAGAATCATCGCCTATTGGAATCTCGAAATTGTGTATCTTAAGGTGCAGGTGACAAGAATAAAGCGGATGGCAGAAACAAAACCATCGGAGCCAACGCGCGCAACCGCATCTCGTACAGTGCTGCTTGTGCCGTCTGCCGCGGCATAGTTTCATTTTCGCGCTTTAGGGTCTATTCGTGCTGGCATCACAGCGGTGATGTAACTGTGCCAACAGCCCAACCAAAAATCACCTATTCTGTAAGCGTGTAAGCGTGCTCGCTTTGGCGTGGGGGCTTCCCGCCAGAAGTCGTCTAACACAGCGGCGGACAAGCGCCGATAGCGTATAGTTTCGCTTTTTCTACCCGGTACTGACATTGCATACGCATTGAACGAATGCCGGAATGGTGTAAACTATCACCGCGAGGCGACTTCCGCGGCATACGATGCGGAAATGATGCAACAATTGCATTATGTAACAGATACAGGCGATCGAGTTTCAATTACGTATACATGGGCTTCGATCTGCGGCAGCTGGACTGGCTCATGAAAACGTAGCACTGGTAAAACGCAGCAACCGCGAACGTAACAGCGGGGTTCTACTCAAGGTTTGTTTAAAAAAAAATCAATCCTTTCACTTTTCATTGTGAGGACTATAGAAGCGCCAGCTGCGGAACAACATATAACGCGTACTTCCATCTCGTATCGATATCACCGTTTCGCTGTACCGCACGCATGCACCACGATCAGTGCTTTTAGTGGCAAAACCTATTGAGCACGACCCTTCCTCAAACACACGCACTCACGGTGAACTCTCGTTGTTTCGTGCTCGCCTTTTTAGCTCAAACTTTTGGTCAAATTCTATTCGAACTGAGGGTGCCAGGAGTGGACACGTGTGTGCGGCACGGTGGTTTTGTAGCCGCGTGCTCTCTTTGAGCAGTCTTATCTCTGTTGTAAGTAAACTTTTAATTGAGATTTGCGCCAAGACTTTTGAAGATGAAGGCAGGGACCATCACGTTTAGAGCCAAATTGTGCGCGCGCCATGAAAAGGATATATATCGTTGCAACGCCAAGCGCCAATGGTCGGGCATATCTCGACGTCTAATACTTCAAACTCTTAAGGGTCTGAAAATTTGTTCAAATCATGCCGATTTGAAATTAAGAGTAAGGGGACCGAAAAATCATTCACTGGTCTTGTCATTCTTATGCGACCGCAGCACTAGCTGGCAGCATTAGCGGCGCCTCATAGATGCCACTCGATCGGCCTCGCATGTTCTAAAATAAACTGGCCCCACGCCGTGACAGCGCAAGGAAAAAAAAAAAAAGAACTGCAGTGAAGCAGCCGCAAAGACCACAACCCACACCAAGCAATGCGCGCATAGTGCATGTAATGGCCTTTCATAGACTATCGGTCCGGGGGCTGTGGAAAACACGATGGCCGCGTGCAGCACGCTGCATTGCCATGCTTCATCATCGGTCAGGACAGGTAAACTGTACGGCCGTTGAATAAGCGTGTACTACCGGCAGTTTTGTCGCACTGAAATACGGGATTCTGACGGGACCGAAGTACCTTTTTGTAAATACCGCAGATTTGAATGAAGCGATTTCCGTGTGTACAGTACACACCCTACATACCTCTCGGGCAATAATGGCCCTTAGCAGCTAAGAAAGGTTATAGCAAGAAAAAAATTAAATCTGACATTAATAATTAAGTGATGCCAATTCAATCAGCCACTGTTCTGTTTGAGGAAATTTAAGATAGGTCAGAAACGGTAAGAGAAGACTGTAAATCGTATTTACCAAATATCATTTTAAACTTTTAGGGCCCTTTGTTAACAGGTAAAAGACCAACATTACCCAGTTTGTGCACCCAAAGCATCACCATGAAAACTGGGTGAAACCCAATTCCTGCTCAAAAATTGCCTTCAAGAGAAATGTAGTTTGCAACAGACTGAAGCTACCGTATAGAAATTGGCAGATGTCTTGAACCTGAAAACAATGGATGAACTAGCCACGTGATGTTTTCCATGTCATGTTGCATGGCATGAATTACCGTGGAAGAGTTTTTTTTATGCTCTTTCAGAGTGCAGTTTAGGGAGATAGGAATTTCACTAGCTGCCAGCGAGAGCCAAGTGCTACAGAATCCGCTTCGTTTGCAGTGGGTTGGAACACCAGTAGTGCTAGGACGGTTGCCTTTCTCAAATACCTACAAAGACCATTTAATTAAAAGCGCCCAGATTACAATATTCAGCAAGAGCTTTCCTAGCAGTCAGTGTTAAATGAGGTGGCGGTATAGGCAGAAGCATCCACACCAGGGGATGGTGCAATCAGGAAAGGTGCTACCTACCTGTAAAAAAATTTGAAATTGGTCCCTCCTACGCATTGAAAGTACACATGCAGCACCCATGAACATTAATTACCTGATCTACATTTTCACGGGGCTTCAGTACCCTTCTAGCAGTAGTCTCAGAGCAGCTTGTCAGTGAAATTTCTTTTCCTCATTAACTTTGTGCAGCATTTTCTGCTGCAGGGGCATGAACAGAAAGGCAATATGCGGCTCTGCAGAGGAAACAATGTGGAGGCTGGGTATGGTCTCAACCGACTGTTTTGTAACATGATTTTTCTATAGGGCCAACCAAGTTGTTAGTAATCTATTCATACGCTTCATTAATCACCGACAAGGCATGTTGGTAGGAATACTTTATTTGGCACAGCAGTTCTGGCAGCAATGGGTATATTGTCATTCTGCTTGTAGGCCAAGGTGCAGACTTGTGAGCACGTTCTTGAGCCAGTAACCTGGAACGATGAATAGGTGCCTTGGACCAGAGAATGCTGTGTCACGCAAGGTCAGTTGCTGCAGTCCCTCCCCTAGTGTCAGCCATATGCAGGGTTGGATGCCATGAAAAGAGAAAACAAAAGTGGGCAGGCTCAGAAAAGTAAAATGCAACTAATAAACCACTAAGAGAAACCCGCAAACAAATGCACACACAAAAAAAATGGAATGCATGCAAGAGAGAAAAAGAAAAGGAAATCTCCCAATTGTGTTCAGGAAAGTAAAAACAGTGCTAAATTCTACACAAACCACACAGAAAGACCGACAGGACGGGCGCTGCAGTCTTTCTGTGTGGTTTGTGTAGAATTTAGCGCTGTTTTTACTTTCCTGAACACAATGTCACACGAACTAGCCCAGCAAGAGGTACTGTTAAACATCTCCCAACAGACTATCGCAGCAGCCTACGCACTCCTGTAGTGGCCTTGTGCATGAACATTTGAAAGACCTTAAAAAAAGGATAAAAGCAACATTGTTGAAGATGTGCTGGAAGAACCACACACAAAAAGAAGTGTGCACAGAGCTCAAGAGAGAATGAAAATAGTCAAGACAAACAACGAAAGGGTTTCACTGGGTCAGACCAGTACTAATTAAGAGAATCAAATTATCAGGTTTCAAGTCTTGAACTTAAGCTTGGCCAGCCCACAACACTGCCGCATTTCCTTTTGAGGCTTCCGACGCTGGCACACAGGAGGCCAAAAGCTCCATATGCTAAACCCAAAACCTTAAAATGGGGGGGGGGGGGGGGGGGGGGGGGGGGGGGGACACCAAATTTTTGGTTGGCGTCTTTGTTTCAAATATTGCATTGCCCCAGGGCACATATACATGACACATGCTGCACTATTCATATATGCACTATAAATAATTTATTACCGTGTTACTTATACTGAGCGGTTTCGCTTTCTGAGCGCCGGGGTGTGTTATGACGTCACTCCCAAGAGCATCAACCCTGGTCACGCGGGCTCCAAAAGTAGACAAAGGGACTGCTGCGTTGTCTGCTCTCGTACACATGCTGTGCATAGCAGGGCTTTTCGAATTGCCGGCCGGTACTACAATATGCTTAGCAAAGCCAAGCGGGTGAGGGGCAACGTCGAGTTCTGAAACCAAGCAGCTCACTTGGGACGATCTCAGCCGGAATACGCGATTTCAGCGTTGTATTTAGCTTTGGAACACTCAGCCCATTCCAAAAGGATAAAAGGGTGCAACAATTTCTGGGAATCTTTTTGGTGATCTCGCGAGTATAATGTGCATTCATAAGCAGATAAAATTTGTTTTGTACAATGCATTTTTAAAATAAATATTTGCTTTCCTTGTGCTTTGCTGTGTATAAAATTAGAGCTAGTTCTCAGCAATCCTGCTGTTCCCGTTGCAGCTTGGATAAGCCCTTGTGATCTAGATGCCAACTGAAAGCAGCATCTGCTTGCATTGGATGAAATGCTCCCAGTGCAGTGCGTAGCTGCTATCCACATTGCACATAAAATAAGAATCTAATCCCACTCAAACAAATATCTTTCCGCGTGGTTTACACAGTCGAGTTTCCTTGCAGTGTGGACGGAATAACAGAAATCTGCGGACAAAAAGACTAAAATGTAGCCATTAAATGCATTCCTGAGTTAAATATGCAATCTAGACGAGCTGAAGCATTCAACAAAGAAAATTAAAATTGGGCGTCCAGCAAGCTGCTCATTTTGAATTGGCGACGGCCGAAGCGAGAAACATAGTGGCGATAATAATGGACAGCATACATGATCAATTCACAGAAAAAAATTAATGAAGCCGCAAAAGCTGCATTGAAAAGAGATTTGCTTCCCCTGTTTGAGAAAGCTCCTTTTACGAAGTCCATCTCTTTATTATAGGTGGCTACCCTTTCCTTCCCAGCATTTGATTCTTCCCAGCATTTGATGTTCTCTACCAAGTGCGTGTCAACATCGAAATTTTCATTTTGAAGCAGACAATAGTAATAAAATTCACAGCAAATACAACTGAATATTCTAGAGTAGTTCAGATATCAATACAGATAGTTAAAATTACAATACAAACATGTTTCCTCAAAATGCAGCAATAAAACTGAATATTCCACACCAATATTTTACTTCTCATAATTTATAACATCCTAATGCTTACCGAGCATCTCAGTGAATGAGGGGAAATCATGTAGAATGGTAAAATTTGCCTAAAGCATAACTGTGTGCAGGGAAAAACCTCACAGCTTGAATTTGCAAGCTGGCAAGTGGAGGTGCTCTTGTCACAGTTCGCACTGAAAAGGCGTATGACGTGATGTGGCACACTGCTGAGAAACAAAAGATTACACAAAAAATCAATGAACAGCTTAAGCTACAACGCGAGTGAGAGCTTTAACAAGACTGTCTTCCACGCTGCCTCGTGACACCTAGAGACAGATCCAACCATGGAATGCTGTCCCAGATGCATCATTCTTGACGGGACATGGCCCGCTTAACTCTTGTGTATGGGTTTCACCACACTGGAATCCCTAGCCATAACGGGCGCACAGATGCTGGCACATTTCAATTCAAAATCTGTGCAGCAATTTCGGCAGCTGTTTTCCTTCTCACCAGACGAAAAGTGCCTCAGTGATCTGGGCTCTTAGATTTGGAAGTTTCTTAAAATTATGCTCACAAGTTCCTGCTCTCTTTTATGGTTCATAAGAGTGGTGGTCATATGTGCTTTTACAAAAGAAACAAACAGCACCACTTTCAGAAAATGCTGGAAAATTATCTAAACAAAACACTCCGCACGCTTTCAGGGGATTCATAAACTGCTCATTGCACTGCCAGAGATTATTTCAGGCTTTCAAAGGTCGGTTTTTCCATCAGTGAAAAGTACTGCCGTTTCCTGCCTTTCCAATGAAGGCACCCTGCGCTCACACTGGCATCCCTTTCGACAGCAGCAATGCCATGGGACAAGCACCAAGAGATTTCCATAAAAAATATCAGCTTCCTATGACCTTATCACAGCTCGAACCGCAGAGAAACTAGCCTCTGTTTGTTTCTGCAATGGCCTACAAGATTGACGAGGCCTGAGAGCAAGATTTTCAGTTTGATTTTGATGCCACGCTAGGGTGGCGTGGCTCCTCGCATGAGTACATTGAAAGTGCATGAATTCTTTACATTGCTATGACTACGGCTTATTCCACAGAAAATACTTTTGAATGCAGCTATGTCTATCCCTATGCACCAGCCCAAATTTACTCTCGAGTCCGGGAACCTGTACAGAATGAACCAGTATATACAATGCTCACATCATGGACGACAAGAAAAAGACACCCAAAACAGACAGGCTGCCATGCCTCATACATGTTAGAAGCAAAAATATGCCACGCCAATGTGAACAGACCGTGTGCTGGGCACTCACAGTACCGTTGAAACTTGCGGCAGACCACTACGTTAATTTCAGTCAGTCCTTTTTTCCAACTTCGCCACTTTCTTGACCGTATCCCTCACAATTCACTCATTTTTCCAGGTAAAGAGAATTCTCCTGATGATTCAAGGTTGCTACACACCCTGTAAAGCCATCACAGCCCTTCAGAGAAATATAGTAGAACCTTGCTATTCTGTTCTTGGTTCGTGTAATGTGCCGTATAACAAACCCAAAAATTATGCGTGTTACGCTATTTTTCTTCACAATATAAATCCTGGATAACTTTGTGGAATGATTCCCTGGTGTACATGTCCATAATTTTGTCAAATTCTGACGGCATGGTGCATTCAGAGACCAAGAGAAAATGCCAGCCAAGCTAGTCATCATTTTTCGATACTTTTCCCAAATGCACCTGAGCACTGCGGAGAAGGCTATGAAAAAAAGCAAGGAGACAAAGCATCTTAAGAGCAGCGGCGGCTCCTCCACACTACTCAAGTGCAATGGGACAATGTATCTGAAAACGCCAAGGAATAGTTGATGGACTGGATGTGCCATGAAGCTCCAGCCCCATGAAAAACGAAAATATGGAAAGAACTTGCAAGCGCTAGAAAAGGAGCTTTCCAAAATTTGTGCCAGCACACACACACAAAAAAGTTTTAATGAAGTGAAAGTGCCAATAAATGCCAGGGATTAGGAAATAGTGCAAAACCTGGACATGGAGACAATCACGTGCAGACCAGCAATCAAATTTTTCGAAGCTGCTAATTCAAGCTTCTTGCATAATAAACAGCACTCGCAACATCCAAGAAAAAAATACTAAAAGAAGGAGACAAAAAAAAAGAGGGGAAGGTGGCAAAAAAGTTTGCAGACACCATCGCGTCAGGATTTAGCATTCATTGAAAAGCAGAGTGCAATCACCTTGAAATCAGTGGGTGGCCAAGCGCCTGCCTAGGGAATTTCTGTGCCCTTAAGTTCTTACGCAAACAATGATACACCACCCAGCTTGCCATATGTGACAATGCCCATGGGAAAAATGAATATTACACACCACACAGCATGTGCAGAGGAGGCAGTGGCCACGAGCATTTTGGAGCAGTCTTTGAAGCAAGCCAAAATTCTATTAGGAGCAGATTTCCAGTTTTGTAGCAGGTGACCAATACTGAGAGAAGGTAAAGATACGGATGTGCTTTTTTTTAAATGCATATTATTTAAAAGGAAAGTTCATGAGTGCTTTAATGCATACGCCACACTGACATAATAAGACATGTTGCTGACATGCCTAGGCTACTTGCAGCTGCTTGACGCATCTGGAAAGAGAGAACTCTTCCCTCCCGTTGTAAGGAAAGGGGGGTGCCAGCCTGTCCCTACCACACCCGAGGCTCGTCACTAACCTGTTTGCAGGTGCTGGTGTACGAGCAGCCACGACCCTAGCCATGCAGATGTGCCACTGCTATAGCTACTGCTTATCACTGTCACATGACTTGGCCTTTCTGCAGCAGATTTCAGTTTTCCTCCATGCGCCGCACCTATTATTGCTGCGTTGCCGGCTGATCTGCGCCACTGTGGTCCAGCCCCTTCTCATATTACCAACGCTGTCATGGATAGCGTGCTTCCCAAATTAAATAAGCTGCAGTGTGTCACATCAGGGCGAAGCTCTCAGTATTGACGGCCACGCTGCCTGTGAAGGGCTCTTTGCAGATGTTCTGCAGCAGGATGGCAGTGTCATCATCAGCCTGACTACGCCCACTGCAGGGCCAAGGGCTCTCCCATGTCTCTCCAATTAACCCTGTCCTTCGCCAGCTGTGTATCCCGGCCGCCGTATCCCGGCAAACTGCTTAATCTTATCCACCCACGTACCTTTCTGCTGCCCCCTGCTATGCTTGCCTTCTTTAAGGACCCTTAAGGACCAGCGGTTATTTTGCCTTCGGATTACATACCCTGCTCAAGCCACATTCGAGGCTGAACGGTAGCTATGCAGTTAAAAGGTTTCGTGTGCACATTTTAAAAAATTGATCAGGAATCATTTTTTACCAGGTAAGTGGATATATTCAGGTCGCTTTCAGTTTGGGCATATTGCCGCTTTGCACATAGTTTTTCTGCAGTGCTACGAGGTACGCCTTAATGAGGTTTCACTGTACTTATGAGTAGTAAGGTTGCCGAATTTGATGCGTCTCAACGTGAAATCTGAACTGACTGATACACCTCCTGCAGTGAGGCCCATGACCCAAGTGTAAAGGTGAAGTTCTGATCTACTGCTATGCGATGCATTCAGAACAGGTGCTGCCCTTGATGGCCTCGCAGATAACTTTGACAACAATGGCAACACAGACATCAAAGTTTGCTCTCCACCATTGGTGCCATGTTTACTGCTGCTCTTATGTCATTTTCCACAGTGGCCCACTCACAACTCACCTCAATCCTGACCGCGGTGCCAAACCAGCAAACAACCTAGAAGTGGTACTGTGCGGATGGAGCTTATGGCAATGCCACAGCTCTAATTACATCACACCACTTTCTCTCACTCCCATGGCGACATTCCGAGCAAAGGTGGGGGAAGGAGGAAGTTGGAGCACCACAAAAGCCAAATGTACAACAGGGACACAATGCAGTGGCCTCGCTCAAAGCTCTTGCCCAGAGCTCAAACAGCACAGGCATGTCTGGCTGAGCTTACAACTTTTGTCACACCCAAGTTGACAGCTCACCAGCCACACACACCACAACAATCACACACGTCAACAGTGCAAGATCTGGCGATATGATGTTAAGCCATCTGTGCTTTAACCAACCCGAAATTCTTACCACTCAGTCCAGTGGATGACCTCGGTTCTCTCCGGCGATACACCCAGCCATTACTGTTCACAGCTATGGTAAATTATCATTTCGACCTCTCAGATTCCCTCATCAAGTGGCATGAGGGCAATTGAGCAATAACTACAATTTCTGGGTAAACCCTCCCTGAAGGGGCCATAGAAAATCCTCCACCAAAGCTGAAAATTATATTGTTTGAACAGCAATTACTTTTTGTTGTTTATTTATCAGTTTACCTGTACCTCAACGGCCCAAAGGCAGCATTACAAAAGGGGTGGGCTGACATGTAACCTCCTGCCGCAGAATTTTTCACAAAAGGTAAACTGAAGAGCTAAACTGCCCATCCCCACCCTTGAGGCTTTTTTTCCTCTCATAATTCCTACTGCACTGGAAGTCCTACGTTGGTGCTTGAACCTGAATGCCACACACCCATAGGTGTGCTGCACACATCTTTTATCAGCATAGCACCATGCAAGATCATGACAATGCTGCATTTGAGGTCAAGAGGTGCAAGTACCCAAAACACTAGGTACGAAACAAAAACACTAATGCTGTGCGAGTCATCCCTGTGCTCCATCTTTTGGCTGCCTCAAAAAGTGAAACTACAACAAATATCTACTTTTAACTTGTGGGGAAAAAAAGAGACAAACATAGAAGGAACAACACAAACAATGCCTCGTCCTTATCTTTCCATGTGTTCTTCAAATACGGGAACTACTCCCTCATTCAGCTACCTGCCCTACCTACACTCGTCTATGGCTTCTCACCACTGCTTGTCTCTAGGAGCACAAACATTCCCAGTTTCACAGCAGGAAGCCCACTTTCAAAATTACAATTTGCTTGATCCGTGACAGCTTAGTTGCTTTGTTCACTATACAGGCAGACTTTGTTCACTTGGGGTTTGCAGGTGAATGCCATCTTAAGAGTGAATATTTCCAAGTTTTCTTCTTGTTTCTTCTTTCCCTGTGATGGCTAGGGCGAAAAACTACCGCCCACCCGATGCAAGGCAAATAGCCACGTAATTATTACCACAATGACCTGTCACACACTGCAACAGTGCCTTGCGAGCTCTATGCACCTCAAAAGCTTCCAAAATAGCAAAGGACATCAAGCACCTTGTCCACAATGTTCATCTCCTTCAGGTGTCTCTGAAGCATCACCTGTAAAAAGGCTTTAAGCTTAGAGGCCTTAAAAGAACGCTTGCTTTTTCCAGTTGCCTCATGCAAGCACCTTCCCCATGTAAAGCCGATGCTCAGTGCAGGTGGCACAGCACTCGTTTTAAAATTCACAGAAGGTGGAGAGCTCACCCTGTGGGGCCTTAAAGCCTTTGCTGCTTCCGCATTCTATCGTCCCATTTTGTTCAGCCTCTGCGCCAGCAAGAGAACGCCGGACTCGATGCAGGAATCGGCCGGGAAGGTCCCTGCATACGAGTAAACTGCATTTCGGTTTTTCAAGTGCTGTCTTCTGAAATGAAAATAAATTTAAAAGAAGAACATGTTTACGCGCTGCAGACACCAAAGCGTAATCGCTTATCTCGCCGCAATTAGTGCCCCTGTTTCGGAAAGCGGCTCGTATGGATAAACAGCAACACAACTGTAAAATGAACCATTAAATCAGTAGTCTATACACTTTCCTATTAGCGGGGGCACAAAAAATCGGACCGCGCACAAAACTCACCGCATAAACGGTTAGTTCAACTGGACTGTTGTCAAAAGTTTCCCGCCTTTTTTTCGGGCGCACGCTAACCATGCCTGTTTTACATGACCAAAAGTTACGTTGGGCCGGGCTGACAAAAGGTACAAAAACATACTCAGCGCATATTCTCTTCTGTCGAACTGCACTGAGCTTTTGAGCAGAACTCAGGATAAAACAGACGAGTCTCACCTTTACGGCCTTTGTGTCCACTGCCGGGCAAGCGGGCTCAGTGCTAGTCCTGGGTGATCTGCAAACACAAAATATTCGGGCGCAAGGAAGTTCAAAATGAAATGCCGAATGCCATATAACGGGCAATAACTCAATACATACAGTACATACATACCAAAAGACAGGAAGAATAGAGAAATTGCTCACGAGCAACACGAGCGCGCGTAGCTCCCACCGTCCGGCCATTCTCCTACTGCAAGCAATGCTCGGCTCGGCTGTAGCTCGGCTCAAACATGACAAAAACAAGGAAGTGTCTCCTGCGACCCGGTCGCAATAACGCAAGCGTTATTTTCACCCGTGACGTCGCGTCCGGTTTAAAAAATGACGCCACGTCCGGCCATTTTTTTGTTGTTTTTGTCATGTTTGAGCCGAGCTACAGCCGAGCAGCCGAGCCGAGCATTGCTTGCAGTAGGAGAATGGACGGACGGTGGGAGCTACGCGCGCTCGTGTTGCCCGTGAGCAATTTCTCTGTTCTTCCTGTCTTTTGGTATGTATGTACTGTATGTATTGAGTGATTGCCCGTTATATGGCATTCGGCATTTCATTTTGAACTTCCTTGCGCCCGAATATTTTGTGTTTGCAGATCACCCAGGACTAGCACTGAGCCCGCTTGCCCGGCAGTGGACACAAAGGCCCTAAAGGTGAGACTCGTCTGTTTTATCCTGAGTTCTGCTCAAAAGCTCAGTGCAGTTCGACAGAAGAGAATATGCTCTGAGTATGTTGTACCTTTTGTCAGCCCGGCCAAACGTAACTTTTGGTCATGTAAAACAGGCATGGTTAGCCTGCGCCCGAAAAAAAGGCGGGAAACTTTTAACAGTCCAGTTGAACTAACCGTTTATGCGGTGAGTTTTGTGCGCGGTCCGATTTTTTGTGCCCCCGCTAATAGAAAAGTGTATAGATTACTGATTTAATGGTTCATTTTACAGTTGTGTTGCTGTTTATCCATACGAGCCGCTTTCTGAAACAGGGGCACTAATTGCGGCGAGATAGGCGATTACGCTTTGGTGTCTGCAGCGCGTAAACATGTTCTTTTAAATTTATTTCCATTTCAGAAAACGGCACTTCAAAAACCGAAATGCAGTTTACTTGTATGCACGGACCTTCCCGATTCCTGCATCGAGTCCGGCGTTCTCTTGCTGGCGCAGAGGCTGAACAAAATGGGACGATAGAATGCGGAAGCAGCAAAGGCTTTAAGGCGCCACTAGGTGAGCTCTCCACCTCCTGTGAATTTTAAAACTAGTGCTGTGCCACCTGCACTGAGCTTCAGTATTACACGGGGAAGGTGATTGGACCCACGTAGCTAACTAGCATGGAGCGCATGAGGCTACTGGAAAAGCAAGCTTTCTTTTATTAAGAGCTTATTACAGGTGATACTGCAAAGAGTCCTTAAGAAGGGGATCATTGTGGACAAAGTGCTTGATGTCCTTTGATATTTTGGAAGCTTGTGAGTTGCATAAAGCTCACAAGGCACTGTTGCAGTGTGTGACAGGTCATTGTGGTAATGATGATTATGTGGCCATTTGCTTTGCACGAGTGAGTGGCAGTTTTTCGCCCTGGCTGTCAAGTAGAAAGAAAAAACAAAAAGAAAATGTGGGAACATTAACTCTTAATGTGGCTTTTACCTGCAGACACCAGGTGAACAAAGCCTGCCCGTATAGTGAACAAAGCAACTCTGCTGTTACGGATCTAGCAAATTATAATTTTGAAAGTGGGCCTCCTGCTGTGAAACCGGGAACGTTTGTGCCCCTAGAGACAAGCAGAGGCGAGAAGCCATAGGCGAATGTAGGTAGGACAGGTAGCTGAACGAGGGAGTAGTTCCCATATTTGAAGAACACATGGAAAGACAAGGACGAGGCGTTGTTTGTGTTGTTCCTTCTATGTTTGTCTCTTTTTTTCCCCCCCACAAGTTAAAAGTCGATATTTGCTGTAGTTTCACTTTTTGAGGCAGCCAAAAGATAGAGCACAGGGATGACTCACACAGCATTAGTGTTTTCGTTTCGTTCCTACTGTTTTGTGTACTTGCACCTCTTGACCTCAAATGCGGCATTGTCATGATCTTACGTGGTGCTATGCTGCACACCTATGGGTGTGTGGCATTCAGGTTCAAGCACCAACATAGGGCTTCCAGTGCAGCAGGAATTATGAGAGGAAAAAAAGCCTCAAGGATGGGGATGGGCAGTTTAGCTCTTCAGTTTGCTTTTTGTGAAAAATTCTGTGGCAGGAGGTTACATGTCAGCCCACCCCTTATGTAATGCTGCCTTTGGGCCGTTGAGGTACAGATAAACTGATAAATAAACAACAAAAAGTAGTTTCTGTTCAGACAGTATAATTCGCAGCTTTGGTGGAGGATTTTCTGTGGCCCCTTCAGGGAGTGTTTACCCAGAAATTGTAGTTATTCCTTAATGCCTCTTGGTCCGAAGAACCAAACAGTAATCAATTGCCCTCATGCCTCTTGATGAGGGAATCTGAGAGGTTGAAATGATAATTTACCATAGCTGTAAACAGTAATGGCTGGGTGTATCGCCGGAGAGAACCGAGTTCATCTACTGGACTGAGTGGTAAGAATTTCGGGTTGGTTAAAGCACAGATGGCTTAACATCATATCGCCAGATCTTGCACTGTTGGCGTGTGTGATTGTTGCGGTATATGTGGCTGGTGAGCTGTCAACTTGGGTGTGACAAAAGTTGTAAGCTCAGCCAGACATGCCTGTGCTGTTTGAGCTCTGGGCAAGAGCTTTGAGCGAGGCCACTGCATTGTGTCCCTGTTGTACATTTGGCTTTTGTGGTGCTCCAACTTCCTCCTTCCCCCACCTTTGCTCTGAATGTCGCCATGGGAGTGAGAGAAATTGGTGTGATGTAATTAGAGCAGTGGCATGGCCATAAGATCCATCCGCACAGTACCACTTATAGGTTGTTTGATGGTTTGGCACCGCGGTCAGGATTGGGGTGAGTTGTGAGTGGGCCACTGTGGAAAATGACATTAGACCAGCAGCAAACATGGCACCAATGGTGGAGAGCAAACTTTGATCTCTGTGTTGCCATTGTTGTCAAAGTTATCTGTGAGGCCATCGAGGGCAGCACCTGTTCTGAATGCATCGCATAGCAGTAGATCAGAACTTGACTTTTACACTTGGGTCATGGGCCTCACTGCAGGAGGTGTATCAGTCAGTTCAGATTTCACATTGAAATGCATCAAATTCAGCAACCTTACTAGTCATAAGTACAGTGAAACCTCATTAAGGTGTACCTCGTAGCACTGCAGAAAAACTATGTGCAAAGCGGCAATATGCCCAAACTGAAAGCGGCCTGAATATATCCACTTACCTGATAAAAAATGATTCCTGATCAATTTTTTAAAATGTGCACACGAAACCTTTTAACCGCATAGCTACCGTTCAGCCTCGAATGTGGCTTGAGCAGGGTATGTAATCCTAAGGCAAAATAACCGCTGGTCCTTAAGGGTCCTTAAAGAAGGCAAGCATAGCAGGGGGCGGCAGAAAGGTACATGGGCGGATAAGATTAAGCAGTTTGCCGGGATACGGCCACAGCTGGCAAAGGACAGGGTTAATTGGAGAGACATGGGAGAGGCCTTTGCCCTGCAGTGGGCGTAGTCAGGCTGATGATGATGATGGCACTGCCATCCTGCTGCAGAACATCTGCAAAGAGCCCTTCACAGGCAGCGTGGCTGTCAATACTGAGAGCTTCGCCCTGATGTGACACACTGCAGCTTATTTAATTTGGGAAGCACGCTATCCATGACAGCGTTGGTAATATGAGAACGCAATGAGAAGGGGCCGGACCACAGCTGCACAGTGGCGCAGATCAGCCGGCAACGCAGCAATGATAGGTGCGGCGCATGGAGGAAAACTGAAATCTGCTGCAGAAAGGCCAAGTCATGTGACAGCGATAAGCAGTAGCTATAGCAGTGGCACGTCTGCATGGCTAGGGTCGTGGCTGCTCGTACACCTGCACCTGCAAACAGGTTAGTGACGAGCCTCGGGTGTGGTGGGGACAGGCTGGCACCCCCCTTTCCTTACAATGGGAGGGAAGAGTTCTCTTTCCAGATGCGTCAAGCAGCTGCAAGTAGGCTAGGCATGTCAGCAACATGTCTTATTATGTCAGTGTGGCGTATGCATTAAAGCACTCATGAACTTTCCTTTTAAATAATATGCAGTTTAAAAAAACTGTGCAGCCAGTAGTTTTTTAAACTTTGGCATATACGTATCTTTACCTTCTCTCAGTATTGGTCACTGGCTACAAAACTGGAAAACTGCTCCTATGGAATTTTGGCTTGCGACAAAGACTGCTCCAAAATGCTCGTGGCCATTCCCTCCTCTGCACATGCTGTGTGGTGTGTAATATTCATTTTTCCCATGGGCATTGTCACATATGGCAAGCTGGGTGGTGTGTATCGTTTGCATAAGGACTTAAGGGCACTGAGAAATTCCCTAGGCAGCCGCTTGGCCACCCACTGATTTCAAGGTGATTGCACTCTGCTTTTCAATTAATGCTAAATCCTGACGTGATGGTGTCTGCAAATTTTTTTGCCACCTTCCCCCCCTCCCCCCCTTTTTTTGTCTCCTTTTATTATTTTTTTCTTGGATGTTGCAAGTGCTGTTTTATGCAAGAAGCTTGAATTAGGAGCTTCGAAAAATTTGATTGCTGGTCTGCACGTGATTGTCTCCATGTCCAGGTTTTGCGCCATTTCCTAATCCCTGGCATTTATTGGCACTTTCACTTCATTAAAAGTTTTGTGTGTGTGTGTGTGTGTGTGTGCTGGCACAAATTTTGGAAAGCTCTTTTTCTAGCGCTTGCAAGTTCTTTCTATATTTTCGTTTTTCATGGGGCTGGAGCTTCATGGCACATCCAGTCCATCAACTATTCCTTTGCATTTTCAGATACTTTGTCCCATTGCATTTGTGTAGTGTGGAGGAGCCGCCGCTGCTCTTAGGATGCTTTGTCTCCTTGCTTTCTTTCATAGCCTTCTCCGCAGTGCTCAGGTGCATTTGGGCAAAGTATCGAAAAATGATGACTAGCTTGGCTGGCATTTCCTCTTAGTCAATGAATGCACCATGCCGTCAGAATTTGACGAAATTATGGACATGTACACCGGGGAATCGTTTCAGAAAGTTATCCAGGATTTATATTGTGAAGAAATATAGTGTAACTTGCATAATTTTTGGGTTTGTTATGCGGCAGATTACACGAACCAAGAACAGAATAGCAAGGTTCTACTATATTTCTCTGAAGGGCTGTGATGGCTTTACAGGGTGTGTAGCAACCTTGAACCATCAGGGGAATTTTCTTTACCTGTAAAAATGAGTGAATTGGGAGGAATACGATCAAGAAAGTGGCCAAGTTGGAAAAAAGTACTGACTGAAATTAACGCAGTGGTCTGCCGCAAGTTTCAACGGTACTGTGAGTGCCCAGCACACGGTCTGTTCACATTGGCGTGGCATATTTTTGCTTCTAACATGTATGAGGCATGGCAGCCTGTCTGTTTTGGGTGCCTTTTTCTTGTCGTCCATGATGTGAGCATTGTATATACTGTTTCATTCTGTACAGGTTCCCGGACTCGACAGTTAATTTGGGCTGGTGCATATGGATAAACATAGCTGCATTCAAAAGTATTTTTTGTGGAATAAGCCGTAGTCGTAGCAATGTGCAGAGTTCATGCACTTTCAGTGTACTCATGCAAGGAGCCACGCCACCCTAGCGTGGCATCAAAATCAATCTGAAAATCTTGCTCTCAGGCCTCATCAATCTTGTGGGCCATTGCAGAAACAAGCAAATAGAGGCTAGTTTCTCTGCAGTTCGAGCTGTGATAAGGTCATAGGAAGCTGATATTTTTTATGGAAATCTCTTGGTGCTTGTCCCATGGCATTGCTGCTGTCGAAAGGGATGCCAGTGTGAGCACAGGGTGCCTTCATTGGAAAGGCAGGAAACGGCAGTACTTTTCACTGATTTAAAAACCAATCTTTGAAAGCCTGAAATAATCTCTGGCAGTACAATGAGAAGTTTATGAATCCCCTGAAAGCATGCGGAGTGTTTCGTTTAGATAATTTTCCAGCATTTTCTCAAAGTGGTGCTCTTTGTTTCTTCTGTAAAAGCACATATGGCCACCACTCTTATGAACCATTAAAAGAGAGCAGAAACTTGTGAGCATAATTTTAAGAAATTTCCAAATCTAAGAGCCCAGATCACTGAGGCACTTTTCGTCTGGTGAGAAGGAAAACAGCTGCCAAAATTGCTGCAGAGATTCCGAATTGAAATGTGCCAGCATCTGTGGGCCCGTTATGGCTAGGGATTCCAGTGTGGTGAAACCCATACACAAAAGTTAAGCGGGCCATGTCCCGTCCAGAATGGTGCATCTGGGACAGCATTTCACGGTGGGAGCTGTCTCTAGGTGTCACGAGGCAGCATGGAAGACGTAGTCTTGTCAAAGCTCTCAATCGCGTTGTGGCTTGAGCTGCTGTTCATTGATTTTTCGTGGAATCTTTTGTTTCTCAGCAGTGTGCCACATCACGTCATGCGCCTTTTCAGTGTGAACTGTGACAAGAGCATCTCCACTTGCCACCTTACAAATTCAAGCTGTCAGGTTTTTCCCTGCACACAGTTATGCTTTGGGCAAATTTTACCCTTCTACATGATTTCCTCTCATTCACTGAGATGCTTAGTAAGCATTAGGATGTGATAAATTATGAGAAGTAAAATATTGGTGTAGAATATTCCGTTTCATTGCTGCATTTTGAGGAAACATGTTTTTATTGTAATTGTAACTATCTGTATTGATATCTGAACTACTCTAGAATATTCAGTTGCATTTGCTGTGAATTTTATTGCTGTTATCTGCTTCAAAATGAAAAAATTGATGTTGCCACGCACTTGGTAGAGAACATCAAATGCTGGGAAGAATGAAGAAAAGGGTAGCCACCTATAATAAAGAGATGGACTTCGTAAAAGGAGCTTTCTCAAACAGGGGAAGCAAATCTCTTTTCAATGCAGCTTTTGCAGCTTCATTAATTTTTTTCTGTGAATTGATCATGTATACTGTCCATTATTATCGCCACTATGTTTCTCGCTTCGGCCGTCGGGAATTCAAAATGAGTAGCTTGCTGGACGCCCAGTTTTCATTTTCTTTGTTGAATGCTTCAGCTCGCCTAGATAGCATATTTAACTCAGGAATGCATTTAACGGCTACATTTTAGTCTTTTTGTCCGCAGATTTTTGTTATTCTGTGCACACCGCAAGGAAACTCGACTATGTAAACCATGCGGAAAGATATTTGTTTGAGTGGGATTAGATTCTTATTTTATGTGCAATGTGGATAGCAGCAATGCACTGCACTGGGTGCATTTCATCCAATGCAAGCAGATGCTGCTTTCAGTGGGCATCTAGATCACGAGGGCTTATCCAAGCTGCAACGGGAACAGGAGCATTGCTGAGAACTAGGTCTAATTTCATACATAGCAAAGCGCAAGGAAAGCAAATATTTATTTTAAAAATGCATTGTACAAAACAAATTTTATCTGCTTGTGAATGCGCAATATACTCGCAAGATCACCAAAAAGACTCCCAGAAATTGTTGCACCCTTTTATCCTTTTGGAATGGGCAGAGTGTTCCAAAGCGGCCGCCGCAGTGGCTCAGTGGCTATGGTGCTCGGCTGCTGACCCAAAAGACACGGGTTCGATCCCGGCCGCGGCAGCTGAATTTCTTTAGAGGAGAAATTCGAGGCCCGTGTACTGTGCGATGTCAGTGCACGTTAAAGAACCCCAGGTGGTCGAAATTTCCGGAGCCCTCCACTACGGCGTCTCTCATAGCCTTAGTCGCTTTGGGACGTTAAACCGCATAAACCAAACCAAACCAGAGTGTTCCAAAGCTAAATACAATGCTGAAATCACGTATTCGGACTGAGATCGTCCCAAGTGAGCTGCTTGGTTTCAGAACTCGACATTGCCCCTCACCCGCTTGGCTTTGCTAAGCATGTCATAGGACCGGCCGGCAATTCGAAAAGCCCTGCTATGCACAGCATGTGTACGAGAGCAGACGACGCAGCAGTCCCTTTGTCTACTTTTGGAGCCCGCGTGACCAGGGTTGATGCTCTTCCTTAGGAGTGACGTCATAACACACCCCGGCGCTCAGAAAGCGAAACCGCTCAGTATAAGTAGCACGGTAATAAATTATTTATAGTGCATATATGAATCGTGCAGCATGTGTCATGTATATGTGCCCTGGGGCCAACCAAAAAACAGACACCAACCAAAAATTTGTTGTCCCCCATTTTAAGATTTTGGGTTTAGTATATGGAGCTTTTGACCTCCTGTGTGCCAGTGTCGGAAGCTGCAAAAGGAAATGCGGCGTGTTGTGGGTTGGCCAAGCTTAACTGCCAAGACTTGAAACCTGATAATTTCATTCTCTTAATTAGTACTGGTCTGACCCAGTGAAAACCTTCCGTTGTTTGTCTTGACTATTTTCATTCTCTCTTGAGCTCTGTGCACACTTCTTTTTGAGTGTGGTTCTTCCAGCACATATTCAACAATGTTGCTTTTATCCTTTTTTTTTTTTCTTAGGTCTTTCAAATGTCCATGCACAAGGCCACTACAGGAGTGCGTAGGCTGCTGCGATAGTCTGTTAAGCGATGTTTAACAGTACCTTTTCCTGGGCTAGTTGGTGTGACATTGTGTTCACGAAAGTAAAAACAGCGCTAAATTCTACACAAACCACACAGACTGCAGCGCCCGTCTTGTCAGTCTCTCTGTGTGGTTTGTGTAGAATTTAGCACTGTTTTTACTTTCCTGAACACAATTGGGAGATGTTCTTATCTTTTTCTCTCTTGCATGCATTCCATTTTTTTGTGTGTGCATTTGTTTGTGGGTTTCTCCTGGTGGTTTATTAGTTGCATTTTACTTTTCTGAGCTTGCCCACTTTTGTTTTCTCTTTTCATGGCATCCAACCCTGCATATGGCTGACACTAGGGGAGGGACTGCAGCAACCGACCTTGCATGACGCAGCATTCTCTGGTCCAAGGCACCTATTCATCGTTCCAGGCTACTGGCTCAAGAACATGCTCACAAGTCTGCACCTTGGCCTACAAGCAGAATGACAATATACCCATTGCTGCCAGAACTGCTGTGCCAAATAAAGTATTCCTACCAACGTGCCTTGTCGGTGATTAATGAAGCATATGAATAGATTACTAACAACTTGGTTAGCCCTATAGAAAAATCATGTTACAAAACAGTCGGTTGAGACCGTACCCAGCCTCCACATTGTTTCCTCTGCAGAGCCGCATATTGCCTTTCTGTTTATGCCCCTGCAGCAGAAAATGTTGCACAAAGTTTATGAGGAAAAGAAATTTCACTGACAAGCTGCTCTGAGACTACTGCTAGAAGGGTACTGAAGCCCCGTGAAAATGTAGATCAGGTAATGAATGTTCGTGGGTGCTGCACGTGTACTTTCGATGCATAGGAGGGGCCAGTTTCAACTTTCTTTTACAGGTAGGTAGCATCTTTTCTGATTGCACCATCCCTTGATGTGGGATGCTTCTGCCTATACCACCACCTCATTCAGCACTGACAGTGCTAGGAAAGCTCTTGCTGAATATTGTCATCTGGGTGCTTTTAACTGAATGGTCTTTGTAGGTATTTCAAAAAGGCTAGGCAACCATCCTAGCACTACTGGGGTTCCAACCCACTGCAAACTAGGCAGATTCTGTAGCGCTTGGCTCTCGCTGGCAGTTAGTGAAATTGGTATCTCCCTAAACTGCACTCTGAAAGAGCATAAAGAAAACTCTTCCACGGTAATTCATGCCATGCAACATGACATGGAAAACATCACGTGGCTAGTTCATCCATTGTTTTCAGGTTCAAGACATCTGCCAATTTCTATACGGTAGCTTCAGTCTGTTGCAAACTACATTTCTCTTGAAGGCAATTTTTGAGCAGGAATTGGGTTTCACCCAGTTTTCATGGTGATGCTTTGGGTGCACAAACTGGGTAATGTTGGTCTTTACCTGTTAACAAAGGGCCCTAAAAGTTTAAAATGATATTTGGTAAATTCGATTTACAGTCTTCTCTTACCGTTTCTGACCTATCTTTCCTCAAACAGAACAGTGGCTGATTGAATTCGCATCACTTGTTAATGTCAGATTTAATTTTTTTCTTGCTCTAACCCTTCTTAGCTGCTAAGGGCCATTATTGCCCGAGAGGTATGTAGGGTGTGTACTGTACACACACGGAAATCGCTTCATTCAAATCTGCGGTATTTACGAAAAGGTACTTCGGTCCCGTCAAAATCTCGTATTTCAGTGCGACAAAACTGCCGGCAGTACACGCTTATTCAACGGCCGTCCAGTTTACCTGTCCTGGCCGATGATGAAGCATGGCAGTGCAGCGTGCTGCACGCGGCCATCGTGTTTTCGACAGCCCCCGGACCGATAGTCTATGAAAGGCCATTACATGCACTATGCGCGCGTTGCTTGGTGTGGGTTGTGGTCTTTGCGGCTGCTTCACTGCAGTTATTTTTTTTTTTCCCTGCGCTCCTGTCACGACGTGGGACCAGTTTATTTTAGAACGTGCGAGGCCGATCGAGTGGCATCTATGAGGCGACGCTAATGCTGCCAGTGCTGATGAGCGGTCGCGTAAGAATGACAAGACCGGTGAATGAATTAAACTCTCTGGTCGGGCTTTCTTTATTCCGAACTCTGTGTGGAGAACTATTTTCGGTCCCCTTACCCTTAATTTCAAATCGGCATGATTTGAACAAATTTTCAGACCCTTAACAGTTTATGCCCGACCATTGGCGATTGGCGCTGCAACGATATATATCATTTTCATGGCGCGCACACAATTTGGCTCTAAACGTGATGGTCCTTGCCTTCATCTTCAAAAGTCTTGGCGCAAATCTCAAAAGTTTACTCGCAACAAACATAAATATAAGACTGCTCAAAGAGAACAGCACGCGGCTACAAAACCACCGTGCCGCACACACGTGTCCACTCCTGGCACCCTCAGTTCGAATAGAATTTGACCAAAAGTTTGAGCTAAGAAAGCGAGCACGAAACAACGAGAGTTCACCGTGTGCGTGTGTTTGAGGAAAGGTCGAGCACAATAGGTTTTGCCACTAAAAGCACTGATCGTGGTGCTTGCGTGCGGTACAGGGAAACGGTGATATCGATACGAGATGGAAGTACGCATGATATGTTGTTCCGCAGCTGGCGCTCATATATAGTCCTCACAATGAAAAGTGGAAGGATTGATTTTTTTTTTCTGCAAAACAAACCTCGAGTAGAACCCCGCTGTTACGTTCGCGGTTGCTGAATTTTAGCAGTGCTACGTTTTCATGAGCCAGTCCAGCTGCCATAGATCGAAACCCATGTATACGTAATTGAAACTCGATCGCCTGTATCCGTTACATAATGCAATTGTTGCATCATTTCCGCATCGCATGCCGCGGAAGTCGCCTCGCGGTGATAGTTTACACCGTTCCGGCATTTGTTCAATGCGTGTGCAATGTCAGTGCCGGGTAGAAAAAGCGAAACTATACACTCTATCGGCGCTTGTCCGCCGCTGTGTTAGGCGACTTCTGGCGGGAAGCCCCCACGCCAAAGCGAGCACGCTTGCAGAATAGGTGATTTTTGGTGCGGCTGTTGGCACAGTTACATCGCCGCTGCGATGCCAGCGCGAACGACCCTAACGCGCGAAAACGAAACTATGCCGCGGCAGACGGCACACGAGATGCAGTTGCGCGCGTTGGCTCCGACGGTTTTGTTTCTACCATCCGCTTTATTCTTGTCACCTGCACCTTAAGATACACAATTTCGAGATTTCAATAGGCGATGATCCTATGGGATTAATGTGGCCACCGCGATAACAGCGAAGAGGAGCGCGCGTACCGCACCTTCGCACGCTCCAGGCATGCTCCCTCTTAGCTGCTAAAACCCTTCCACAGACAGCTGCTCAGAAGCGGAATCAAAATTTGAGCTATATATATAGTTGGCATAGCATCATGGAAAAAATGGCACACTCATCACTTGTGTTGTTTGGTCTTCTTTGCTCATGCAGAACGATCCTGAGAACCACACAGCCTTGCTAATTACAGAAAAGGATATGGCGCACAATTCATAATAATAAAAAAAACTGCAGGCAACAGTGCACAATTTTTTTTCACTCAAAACATTCATCTGCTATGTTTCCTGGCTGTTACTTTTTTTTTTGCGGTCCTATGAAAAACTCTGCAGCAATGTGTTTTGTTGCATTTGATGCTCTGGTGCATTTAAAAACTATATGTGGACACTTGAGTGCACTCTCAACTCTCACTTTAGGTCGTACACACATGTGTGTAGCCCAAAAAAATTTAACTTCATATTGTCTCTCCCAGATGCACACAAATCACGTACATCACCACCTGGACAACATGACCACAGATGTCATGCATATTCAAGAATGCTGATTCCATGGCTGCAGTTGAGGTTTTCGGCCAGAAGCATGGGTAGCGGGGCGAGCTGGCACAGGTTGATCGCTTGCAACAGAGAAGTAATCACTAGCGAAATGCGTCGTAGTATGTGCACCGACATTTGCAGCTGAACTGGTTTTTACTGAAATGTGAAATTTTTAGTAGTCACTGAAGAAGAAAATAAGTAAAGTGTGTATTGCAGAAACAAAAAAAAAAATAAAAAAACTAATTCAGCTGGTGAATGTGAGAGATTTCAGTTGCAAAGTATATATGCCAATCCTAATTTATCTTCCAGAAAGTACTCTACAAGCTATAATTAGTCCAAAAGTGATGGCCTACAGAGTGTTTCACTGAATGTGGCAATTTTTTAAATAGATTAAATACAGCTACGATATTTATTTAACCCGCAAGCTTGTAAATTAATATATAATATTTAACTTTTTACCAGTTACAGTAATGCCTCTTATTATAGCTGACCATAATATCCGCATCAGTTTTTAGATTCCTCAAATTGTGATTCTCTCGGCTGCAGTGCACTGAGTTTGGGGTGCCCAAATGGGCGAAACTGCACGGGCCAGGAGCGCTCGCAGCCACGCCTACGAGTGCATACCCAGCTCTTTCCTCGAGCAGTTCCCACTGCGGTCACTAAAGTATATACACACTTCATTCCCTACTACTGTTTTTCAAGCTCAGAAAAGCAGATCCCTTTAAGAGCTGTTAATTCCTCATAAAAGAACTAATCCCAGCTGGGACACACCGTGCAGAGAAAGATTACAGCAGAAGCCTTAACACAGCTGCAATACCTGCAGGTTTTTGACTGGTATCAACTGAAAATGTAGACAGTTTAGTCTGGCAAATCCCAACTGACCCCTGCTGAGATCACACACAACCCTGTGGTTTCCATAGCTGGTGACCAGTCGAAATCTGCCATTCTTGTGAAGTTGACCTGCTATTGACTAGGACAAACATTTGGCTTTTATTATGTCATTAACTAGAACAATTTGCAATGATATTTCAGGCACACTTCAGTTTTGATTACACAGTTTCACTTGGTTCCAGCTCGAACAGTGAAGCTGCTTTGCAAGAGAAGGTGTGGCATCATATATTAGCAAACAGCTATGATTCTTAATTTGAAACTGTGGCCAACAGATTTCTGGTTGAGACTGAGTAATATTAGTTCATATCAGCTGCAGCTATGTCAAATTCTCAGTTTAGGATGTTTCCCTTGCACGTATGTAAATCCAGATGACAATTGCCCAGTGAAAGCAAATTATATTTCACCTGAACTATAGCTTATCAGCTACTGCCTTCATGACTGTAGAAAAAAAGGCTTAAAGCTCCTTCAAGTAAGTGCAATATTTGTACAAGACCCACTTAAATTTCATTGAAAGGTATGACGGCATTTTCATCAAGCAGAGAGATACAGTAGGGATTAGAACTGCAATGTGGGACATGGGTCATATGGTTACTTGGTCATCACAAAGCTGAACTTTTCTTATTAAATAGAAGTAGAAATAATTTGCTTATTGTTAAGATGTCAGGTTGAAAGCTCTTGACTTTAGTTGTTATCAAAGCTGCTGAGGCAAGAAAATTGTGTAAAGCACCCATTAAAGGTGAAGCATGGAAGAAAATATCATCAGATGAGCCTGTGCTCACTGAAGAAATGATGCAGACAGTAAGAGCCAATAAGAGCCAACAGCCCCTGTAAAAGAATTTAAAGGCCCAGATTGCAGTTTAAATCAATCATATATCAGTATGTTCAGAACAATGCTTGCAAAGTTTCAAATCAGGTCATTTACTGAGCAAAGAAATAAAATGTACTGCACTCATTCTGCCCACACATTTTTGAAAAGGCATAAATGAATGCCTGACAGTGTAACAGACCTCTTTGCTGTTTTTCTTCCATTCACACAATATTAAATTAAAGATTACAAACAGCCAGACAATTGTAGATACATAAGGCCAAACTGTGCAATTACTCCTACCGGAGAATCAAAACAAGCAAAAGCTACAAGAAACAATTATTACAGGCACAACAAATACAGATTAATTTTTTCCTTTTTGATATGTTACAGTCATACTGATCCTAGTGTATCAATAATGAGAATGTGATTTTGCAAGAAGTGTGCTATCTAGTAGAATTGCTTTTCATGACATAGATTCTATTGTGCCGTGATTAAACATTTTCAGCCTCACCTTATTTATGTTCTTTCCCAAGATGCCATCTTGGAAAGGCACTTTCATTTAACTTGCACGCACACACACACACATCTTTTTCACTGCCAAAAGACTGTGTGTGGTAATGCAGCAAAACACTGAAGAATAATACAGCAGCTTCAGCTGGCCCTTTAGGCTGTGCACAGATGGTACAGTAAAGAGCTCTTTGTGTAATCCACCAAAGTTGTCAGGTGCATATATGCCAGTGTGCTGCCTTCCTATACCTAGCAAAAATTTTGTGGTTCCGATGGGAAGTGGATTTTGTTGAAAAGTTTCATATCTAAATGATGAGTAATGTCTGTTTGTAAAAAAGACTATGGAAAGACCTAGAAACAGGAAAATGCGAACACTTGGTGACATAAGACAGCTATTCAAAACACATTTCAAACATTCTTCAAGCTATATTGCCCACATGGCAAACATGAAGGAGTTGAAACAAATATTGTAATACCTTATCTAAGAGTATCATATCTGAGTTCTAATATTGTTTTTTTTATCATGGTTACTAGAGCCAAGAATTTCACATTAAAGAGCAACCACAGAATCTTCCGTAATGTGACACAAACATACCATAATAAGCTACCACTATAGTATAAGAGAATATGCTAGGATATTTGATTCAGTTCACATATTCTATTGAATTACAGCTGCAGGAGAGAGAACCATGGTTAAGTAAAATACCACTCTATCTGTTAGCCTTTGAAATATTCCTGAAAGAGATCATTTTTTTTGTGCGTTAACTGAAATTCTATTGTCAGAAAATGATTTAAGCATATAATTTATGTTTTCCTGCAACTAATGCATTGCTGTCTCAAAGTGTACTTGATCTGTGAGCAAAACTGTGCTGTCCATGCACTGGAAGACCAAGCACCTGAAGTTATCGAGCTGAAGCCATTAGTGATTAAATTTTTTTAAAGAGTATGGAAGATAATATAGTACCCAGCAGTTTACATATTGGCAGTTTACCACCAGGTTCAGTTTGGTTATTTAATTTAATAATGAACGACTATACAAAAAATTCTCAAGGATAGCGAAAAAGGGAGCTCAAAAGCCAAGCAGGTACAGTTTGCTTGGTGAAATCCTATGTTTCGTCACATCAAAGATTTTCTGAACACTGAGAAAAAAAGCGCAGTTAAACAATTTGTCAAATGACGAATACAGCTCAGCTGCAAATTTGTCAAGAATTAATGCAATGCCCCTTCTTGTAACATCGCCTTCCTGATGATTAAAAAAAATAATGTTAAAAAATCTTGTCATGCATTCAAATAGGAATTTTTCTAGTATTTGGGATGGAGTCAATAACAGGTAAATTGGTCAGTAGTTCTCAATGCATTTTTTGCCTTCCCTTCAATAGTGGCCTATATCAAAGCTTATCAAATCATATGACAGAATTTTCCTGAAACCGTTCAGTCAAAAAGAATGGAATGTTTGCAAGAACATGATGATACCATGGTAGCAATGAAGTGGGCATATTTCGCCTAAAAGTGCACTAACCTGGCCAGATCCCCCTTTGAGAGCCTCAGAATGTATGTTAAAGCAGGTGAAAGTTTTTTTTTTAGTGCGCAAGTGGTGTTGTGTTGTGTTACTGCCATTCTTGTTGCAAGCCTGAAATATTGATTGAAATTATCAGCTTTTTATGATGGATTATTCAGCAAACCATCAGTGCATTGAGAGACCTTATCTCTTCCGTTAGAAGGTTTACAGGGTTTTTTGTTTAATTAATAATAACAGTAACAATGATGGTAATGCTTTGTATGCATTAAAACAACTCTATGTCTAAGAAATGCTTCTAAAATACTTCAGATGCAACTGCAGCACAAGCACTCACATTCGCATGAAGGCACAAAATAATCTTCTTGTGACAACATGAGAGGATCTCTTTTGCAGCCTTCCTGTTCCTGACAAACCTCTCACCACTCCCCAACTTTGTTTTCTTCAGTGCATCCTCTTAAGATACACCCCTCACCCCTGGCCATTTATTTTGTCTACCGTCTCAGAGCTTCCCCTGCATGCCCCATTTGCTATGATCCCTATGCTAATCTGGAACGTTCCCTCTATTCCTGCAACATCATCATCATCATCGGCCTGACTACACCCACTGCAGGGCCTCTCCCATGTCTCTCCAATTAACCCTGTCCATTGCCAATTGCGGCTACCGTATCCCCACAAACTTCTTAATCTCATCCGCCAACCTAACTTTCCGCAGCCCCCTGCTACGTTTGCCTTCTCTTGGAATGCACTCCGTTACCCTTAAAGAGCAGCGGTTATCTTGCCTTCATATTACATGCCCTGCCCAAGCCCATTTCTTCCTCTTGATTTCAACTAGGATGTCATTAACCCACGTTTGTTCCCTCACCCACTCCGCCCTCTTCCAATCACCTGACGTTACGCCTATCATTTTTCTTTCCATAGCTCGCTGCGCTGTCCTTAACTTGAGCTGAACCCCATTGCCTTTCAATTACAGCATTACCCATAGCATCGGACCAGCTGATATGAACAAGATGGCTTTGGTGACCCTGGCACAAGATATCCACGGCACTTAATGTTGCATCATAACATGCGGCTGCTACAGCATCCATGCATGCGTGTGTTCCTTATTTTGAATGGGGGTGTTTGTGCTGCAGTTACATCTGAAGTGTCAAACAAACTTGCCTGAAACCTCGTTTTCCTCTTAATATATTTTGTTTACTGGTGATTATGTTGGAGTGCCTGTCTATTCTTTAGCTTGGTGGGTGCCATATATCAACTTTCTTCCCTTTGTATAAATTAAATAGACGATTCGTTGCTTCACCCCACGTCTTTAAATAATGCTGCTCATTTGCCTTCTTCTTTTTTGTATCGTATATAGGACAGTTGACTACTTGCTTTTGTTCTGCTGTTCAGTATGCTGTAATTAGTATTTGTGAGCAGTTTTTGAAGTTGAAGTTGAAAGTTTATTAAGGAATCCAAACAAAGTTTCAAACGTATGCAGCGAGAGGTCCCATGGTACAAGACTGCGGGCGGGACCTCCAAGTATGACCAAGTAGAACGAGCCCATGCTTGTTTATGGTTTGGTTTTATGCAGTTTATCGTACGTCCCAAAGTGACTCAGGCTATGAGGGATGCCGTAGTGGCGGGCTGTGGATAATTTCGACCACTTGGGGTTCATTAACGTGCACCGACATCACACAGTACAAAAGGCCTCTAGAATTACGGCTTCATTGAAATGAGGCCAACAAGACCGGGATCAGGCCCGCATCTTTCAGGTCAGCAGCTGGGCACCACAACTACTATGCCACCATGGCGGCTTGCCCATGCTTTTCATTCAGTGTTTCGGTATATACACTGCATTTGTCTTCACCTGTTGGGTCATCTTTCCAAGCCACTGACAGCAGTAGCTTTTTGTGGCGGCTCCCTCTTTGCATGAAAAGAAAATTCAATTTGAATTTGAAGAAATTATGCATTAAAATATTTTGTTTCATCACCTTACTTATTCACTCTCAAGGCTCAAGGGCATTATTTAGAGAAATGGGTGAACAGAACAAATTATTAACAGAACAAATCAGTTGCAGCTTTCTTGAAGGCGATGTTATTGGCGATCGCAGTGACAAAGGCAAAAAAGTGGTTCCTGTCGTTACTGGTGTGTGGAAAAAATGAATATATGACATGCAAGAACACAGGCTTTAAACATGTGGTCATTACGTGATGAAATATAGGGCTCATTGTAGTGCTCATGAAAAGCTGAACATCAGTGCACCAGAGGAAAGAAATAGCAGTTGTAAAACAGAAAACAAGACTGTCTGTACTGTTGAAACTGAATGGTAAAAAGAAAGAAAAATTTATAGCAAAGCAAAAGAAATATCAATATTGTCGTGACAAATTTGGCATCAAAAAGGCATTTGAAATGTTAAAAACATCTTGCCATCCTAATATCACTCCCAAATTTTAACAAGAATTGCAGACAATTTTAGTATGTGTGGTAAAATAACTATTTTGGTTCAAATTTAATACCCGCCTTGCTGCTCTGCCAATGCCAAAACTGGTAAAAATTTTTCTCGAAATATGCAATACCTAGAAGCACAATTCGAAACACTTTTTGAACAACGTGTCCATACCTCTGGATTATAAAGTTGAGATTTCGGGGCATGGTCAAAGGTGTCTACCACTCATATTAATAAGATAGCAAGAGCTGAATTACAACTATCCAACATTAAAATGATCATTACACTGCAAGATCAAATAGCCCCAGTTGAAGGACTCATCATGCTTCAGCAAGTTCCAGTGGTTCTCTCTAAGCTGGTGCCAACAATACATGATCCCAGCTCTTTCAACAGCACTTCAATAAACCTTGTTAGCAGAGGCACGAAGTTGGCAGTGCACAAAGTGCCATGAAATTACGGCCGACCATGCTCACGTCGAGGACTTCATTTCAACAGCAACTAACATACAGAAATATCTACACAGCAGCAAGATTTATTACAACGAAAAAAAGGTTTTCCTTGCTGTTAACCAATACGAAGTTGCCGATTTTGAGTCCTTGTGACACTTACGGCCAAGTGAAATGTGCCTTGTGAATTGCTTATACACATTGCTTACAAGGTGAGTTATTATTGAGAGAGTTGGCTTAGAATTGAAGAAAGCATGTCAGTTTGAGTAGTTTAAGCACACAAACAAGGAATGAAAACATAGGAAATCAGCTGTAAACAATCAATTTATTTCCTGGCTGAAGCACTGTACACAGGAAGAAATGAATCATTATTAGTATGGCTTCAATGCAATGCAATACTGCAATTAAATAAGAAATTCAAAAGACAAGCCAGTTATGAAAGTTGTTCACGTGCCATCATGTCTATGCTATTACAACCGGTACCCTAATCTCTTAAAAACGTTCGATCTCGTAGGTAAATGAATGCGTCTTAAAGGGGGGGGGGTATACTCCATTGCCACGCCATCTAGCATGACCTACTGACAGAATTAAGTATTCCCACAGAACACCACTGCAGTACACCAATTGTTTGTAATGTCTTTTCTGCCACCCATGCTTTCTAACACAAAATGTGCGTGGATTCAGTCAAGACAGCTTGAGAGAAGTGGTACAAAACAATTAAGGATTCCGAACCTGCTGACCACCTTTTTGACGTTAATTGTGGAATATATTGTGGGCTTAGAGCACAACTGCTGTTAGCTTCGGTGCATAGGGCACATGTCGTGAAGTTTTCATCTTGCCTTAATAGTAGAATGAAACATTGGTCACTGACCATGTCGAACACGTTGATTGACATTTCAGAACCCTAACAGGTTGCTCGTTCAAAATGAAGGACTGGTCATGAAAACGCAGCTCCTTAACTAATCAGGGCAATGACTTTGCATAAGCCTGGTGAAGGTTTCCCTTTGTGACTGTCTTCAGCATCATCATAAAGGACTCCAGGTGCAGCCACACTTACAAAGTTCATTCAGTGGCAAATATTTCCACATTCTCCCACGCAATTTCGAGCCCTGGTTGTGCATGTTCTGCCACAGCAGCTGTTCGATTCCTGCCGACATCACTAGCTCTTTCAGACGCCTAGGTATGTTTCTAGCTGTCTCCCCCGATGTAGACCAAATTAATCGTCGCAAGGTAAACGATTCCAGGGAACTTCGAACGAGGCAGAGCATCTTCGGCACGTGGGCAATATTCACCTGGTGCGTTTTGAAAACTCCTGCCCTTCGTCTGGAATGTACAGGGTCGTCAACTCTCAGTACGAACACGCGAGTGCGTGGCCCCACTCTGGAGGGCCACTGCGCACGACACGGCCGCGCATCGAAGCGAAGTGGTAGATGTCGTGAAGCACCACGCCCAGGTCCAACTTCTCCTGCGCCACTTGGCTGCGATGAGCGGCCGTGCCGGACGCAGTGGCCCTCCAGAGTGGGGCCATGCACTCGCGTGTTCAGGGTGGACGACCTTGTACATACGGAACCACTGCTCGCTTCAACTGACGAATGCCTCGGGGACTGCAAAACCACCGTGTCTGGATCGTATTTATGACCCTGGCCCCACGCTGTAATGAATTCACATTATTAACTTGCATATCCTCAGCGCAAATCAGGTTGAATGCTCGAAACGAATGAGCGCACATATGCCCACTCGCCCAACCCATAAATTACGCGAAATGAAAGCGCATTTTCATACGGTCGATTAATTATGACAAGGTTTTCCGGAGAAAGCTGGAGCGTCTTCGAAGGCACTGCACAAGCGCGAGCACACAAACAACGCAAGCACACAAGAGTCCTTTCAAAACGAATCAAGCGATCACAACGCGCCACGCAAAAGCCAAGGTCACATATACACGGTGAGAATGATGCAAAACGCCGGCATGACTTTACCACACCGCCTAAAATCCAAGCGCAACCCCGAAATCACACGTCCACGCGTTGACAGGCTGATCAAACGGATCAAACAAGCAAACGATGCAAAAACGGCGGCTCAAATCCCGTCCGCCAACAATAAACGAAGCCAAGGCAATCCATGGGTGAAAATAACGCTTTGGGCCGGCTTTTCGTTATTTCCACCGGGTCGCAATAACGCTTTGGCTTGGATTTCCGTTATTCTCACCCGGTCGCAATAACGCCGGCCCAAAAACAACAAAAAATTGGCCGGACGTGGCGTCATTTTTCAAACCGGACGCGACGTCACGGGTGAAAATAACGCTTGCGTTATTGCGACCGGGTCGCAGGAGACACTTCCCTTTTCGTTATTTCCACCGGGTCGCAATAACGCTTTGGCTTGGATTTCCGTTATTCTCACCCGGTCGCAATAACGCCGGCCCTGAAACAATTGTTAACGTAGCAGGGTGCGACTTCTACAAATGCACTGTCCTCGCATGCCAGTCACACGGGGCTTGGAAGCACTGGGTTGCTGGTTTCCGTAGCATCTACTACCATCTACTGTGCTCGCAACAAATTATGGGACGTTTGTCTCCTCCTCATTAGATTTTGCTCACTTCATGGAAGCCGCTCGATGTCGCATGGTGATCACAAGCTTCTTATGCGAATGTTCAGCCAAATGACAGACAGGCCGGTCTGCAGGGGCCCGGAAAAATGCTAACTATCGGTGACCGTACTGCACTTGTTCGTCGTTTGCCGTGTCGAGCCGTGGTATGAGTTTTGAATTTGCCGCACGAGACTCGTGCTTTTCGCCGGCGGGGAAATTCGCAGCAACATCGGCATTCGCAACATGGCCGCGCCCAACAAGAGTTTCAGACATCAACAAGTTACCTGCCTGCAAGTGAAAGTTCACGCGGTCGAACCGCGGTGCCTGAAGAGAGCCGAAGCCGGTTATCTGCGCTGCGATCAACAGTAAAGCATGAGGTGAAACCCGTTTGGCTGTTCTCTTGCGGCGCAGAGCTCCGCTGTGCTCTTTTCAAACCGGTTTTAAGGCAGGGTGCGAAGGAAGGCTCCGCGAAAGAAACCGGTTTTTCGGCCTCGCGGCTTATCGCCCGTTTAAATTAAATAGAGCGGAAGAACCCGTTTCGGTGACGAAAAAACCAGAACCAGTCATCTGGTCCTGTCGACCCCGCCACTCCCCGATCGGCCACTCCGCTCCTCGCAGAATAACTGAGCGGTGAGCGGGCTTCTCGTTCGCAGGTCTGGCGAATCTGACGACGAGGGTCTGCCGGAACTGTCTGACTATGCGAAGGCTGCACTGGAGGAATTTTTGCGTGAAAGAGAGGAGCAGGAGAAAGGAGCTGTACCGGAGGAAGACTGGGTATGCTCAACAGCTCATCATGGTGTACAGTATATGCACTGTGGCGATTTTCTGTGACGGATGTGTTGACAACATGACGGATGTCTCCCAAGGCACTGGGGGTATTTGTGACACATTAGGAGAGTTACATTTAAGATGATTACAATTTGTATAACAGATTTAACGAGAAACTCGCATTGAACAAATTCATGCTGCAAAGAGAGACTGAGAGAATGAAATTTGTGCTGTGCAATCAGTAGCACCAGCAAAGTGCTTTTGATCCCGGAGTAAAACATAGGGAGCCTCACTGTTGAAGTGAAAATTTATAAGATATGCATTTTTGTATTTAATGTGCCCATTTGGCACACAGCAGCTCAGTTGTGGTGCAAGCCCTGGAATTCTGCGTCATAATCACAGAAGCAAAGCCATCGCTGATTTTCTTGCACTTCTCTTTCCCCCAGCAACTAAGCCAGTTCTGGTACAGCGATGAGACGGCAGCAGCTTTAGCCAAAGAAGCGATGAGAGTAGCAGGGCCTGAAGGAGCGTGAGTATTTTAGCCTTTGTTGCTAGTCTGGTTATCACATGCCTGTAAAAGATCCAGATCCCAACCAGAACGTCAATTTCCTGACAGATCTTCAAATTGGGTAGAAATCGACAAGTGCATAGGACAGCATGACAGAAACATGAACTTGTTTGCATGGTTGACAAACATTTCGTGCTGAGCAGCCAAGGCAATGTTCTCTTTCTGAACCTCAACAAATGCTGACTTGAGAAATGGAGCCCGTTTCTTCGCATCAACTACACTATATGTTTGGATGAACGAAATGATGGCATTTTCTGAGGCACATAGCAAAATCTATAGACAACTTTTCTTTTTACACCCCTGAGAAACTTTTCCAATACCCTGGTTTGTCACTTGAGGTATCAGTTTGCATCCCAGATTGTGGCCTTTCTCCCCATGTCTGCAAACAGCACAAAAAATTTCGTCGTTGTGTTTTAAAAGTGCATGGTAGTTTAACCGTGTCCCAACAGCATATTTGTTTCTTAATATCGTTGTTATCGTGGAAGCCACCCCAGAGACGCTTCACTTGTGGCCTCTCTTATCTGTTTCTTCATGTCACCCCCAGGGCTGGACAGGCAATTCACAGGGGAGTGAGTGCAGGAAAGAAAAAGAAATGCAGAAAATGCAGAAGCACTTAGTACATGTGAGATTCTTCCATTTATGCAGTTTTAAGTGGAGTTCTACAAAAACTATGATCATACTGCCACTATTATTATAGCCTTGGTCAAAAGTTCACAGGCCACATGGCTTTCTGTTCAGCCATGTAGTGTAGCAGTTGCGGCACCCCCCGAAGCTCTTCATATCGATAGTAGAAGGATGCAATTTAAAAGGATACCCTGTAGCAGGCATAGTTTTGACCAAGGCTGTACATATAACATTGTTCATACTTATAGAGTGTTCTCTAAAGTTTAACAACATTTATGGATTTTGAAAATGGATACAAAGTCTCTGGGAGGATCATTTTATTAACTTGGATGCATGAGACACAAATGACTGTTACTTCAGGGTCATATTTTTTACATAACTGAGAGTAAACTGCTTTCATTAATTAGTGTCCTTGTACAACAGGAGGGCACCTGTTTCATACATGTGCCCTTGATAAGACTGCTGTGATGTCATTTTTACCCCTAACCCCTTATAGTGCCCAGAGGGCAGCCATTAGCTGGATTCCTACCGCTCACAAATGGCAGTTTCAAATGGAAACAGAGCGGCCTAGAAAGTGGGTCACATAACAGCAAGTTGTGTGCCTAACTTGGCAGTAGTCGGCTTACACACACACACTAGGAAAACTAACTAAAGCATAGCTACAGAGTAGAGCATTGGGGGCACTTTGCAATGCCAGTGACGACGTGTAGTTTCTAGCACTGTAATACTCTTGGCAGGAGAGGGAAAGTCCTGAAGCTGCTGAAGGTCCGGTTGTTGTTAATTCTGCTGATACAAATCGCCTTTGAAAAATTCTTGCTGTAAGCAGTTCTACAACTGGTGCCCCTCTGTAGCCCCTGTAGGCATTTCACGGCCGCTTTTAAGAACCCCTGTTGAAACTCGTGCTTCGCTATAACTGAAGGTGTGCCTTAATGGCATTGTCATTGCAGCATTGCCTGTATATCATGCCCAACTCTCTACACGAAGCTTCGAGAGTTGGGCTGCAAGAACATGCTCAAGCTGCTCGAGTTCGACCGGCGATTTGAGTGCCACGGGGAAGACTTTGTGCACTACGACTACAACATGCCACTCCACATACCTCAGGACTGGCCAGGAAAGTTCACTGTGGTGGTGCTTGATCCCCCTTTCCTCTCTGAAGAGTGCCTGTCAAAGACTACTGAAACGGTCCTATTCTTGAGGCCAAAATTCATAATCCTGTGCACAGGTAAGGCGCAGCATTTGTGGCCCCTTTTTGTGCCTTTAACCAGCTTATCATATGTGTCAGCTGTCAATCTCGGAGCTATTCACTGGGTGATGTCACAAGCGTCTAAGATTGTTTCCACAAGTGTCGCCGCTAGTCGCATGCCAACTTTAACCTTTGCATGGGGGCTTTTGTAATGTACCTTGATCGCATGGCAATGCTGTGCAGCCATGGTTACGACATGTCAGTCGTCACCTGCACAGAAAATGTTGAATTGCCCCAATAAAACATATTAAAAAGGTGTGGTGGTGCCGGTGTGTGGGGGTTAATGTGTCCTAGGGTAAAAGTGTCACCAAGAGCAGTCTGCAAGTAGTGTGCAGGTTCTTACTTTAGCAAAGCATCATTCTGCATAATTTTTTAGCTTAGCTGATAAGACGCTCGTTTCAGCTGAGTGGCACCACGAGCAAGCCCATGGAAGCACAGCGAGATTTTTCAAAGCTCCTAATCAAACTTAGTTGCTGGTGTTGAAGATATTCAGAAGATATTCATCATGCTTTCAGGCAGCCTAATCAAGAAAGCAGGCTGAAGCGGTGGCTTTCTAGTTTGCGACAGCTGCTGCATTGTCTGATTTCGCTGCACAGCACAACAGCTTTGACGACACCTTTGAGATGCTTAGTAAAGTGTACACACGGTACAAATGTAACCATGTGTTGGTTTCCATCCTTGTAATCCTTGGAAGAGATGTAGCCAGCAGAATCTTAGTTGCCGGAATAGGCAGAGTGAATAAAGTTTTGTTGAGTCACTTGTTTTATGCATTTTCGTCCTTGTTGGTTTCAGGTGCGGTTATGGAATCCCACGCAGAGCGGCTTCTCGGCCTTCGGCCGTGCAACTTTAAGCCAATGCACACGCGAAATCTCGGCAATGAGTTCAAATGCTTTGCAAACTATAACCTAGATGAATTCTGTCTCTGAGGAATGAACAAATGTTTCCTTCCACAGCAAAGTAACTAAAACAGCGCTCAGCAATGACTGACCACTAGGAAGTAGTGAACGAGTGTGCCGAAGTCAGAATTTTATCTGATACAGTGCAGTACATGTAGCCCCAGATAGGCTGTTGGTAGTTTAGTAACAAGCTGTGTAGTAGCCCAAAGTAGAGTTTACCCAGCAAAGTATTTTTTTTTTGCCTAACCATGCATGCTTTCTAGTCTGGTGAATTTCAGTATTTTTTACAAAGGTTTTGTATGTGTTGAAATAAAATGTATGGAAAAGTTTGTAAAGGATATATCTAACAATATTCACAACATAAAAGACTTGCACGTGACCTGTGTTTTCCATGCACAAAGAGGAATGACAAACAAGAAGGAACGCTTCCAACCAGCACATTTCATTCTCAGTGCATAGAATTCACCATTTTATTACAGGGCATAATTAATATTTTCACACATAAAACGTGCTGTGACATGGAAGTCATAAAGGCAATCTACACTGATACCAACTGTATTTTAAAAAAAAGAAAAAAGAATCGCATTCCTGCTTTCTACCTGTAGCTCCTACTACTGAGCTATGCAGGGCAAAATCTGCTTATCTGATAAATTGCGCAGCCTAGGCTGTGTTTTCCACCTTCAAGGTCTGGTTATATCTGAAAAAGAAAAAGTACCGTAATCTTTAAAGTCTTACTTATGCTAACGAAGCATTTCTGCAGCGGTTGAATGCTGGCAGTTATCTCCAATGCCTAGACCAGCTACTAATGCATGCAGCTGGTTCCCTTACAATTACAGCATTTCCCCCCAAGTACGCCAACGTAGTCGAGAAAGATTTATCATACCTATAGATCCTCAACAGCTGATACAAGCCGGTCAAGGCTACAAAAATGTTGACGCTGAATAGATTGTAGTTTTTGGGTATGATGACCATCGAGTACCGAGACCATATAATCCCTGCAAGACAAAAAGCGACACATCATAAGCGCTGCATGCATACATCATAACAAGTACCACCATACATACCAGTAGCAGCTAAGGCTGTTGACTGAGACGCACTAAGCTTCTCAGCTGGCCTCGCCAGGTCACCGATACCGGCGATTACAAGCGCCTGCGTGGTATACATTCGCATGAACAGGAACACGATAATCAATCTGTTCGTTCAATGAAGCAGTAGGATCGTGCTGTCCAACTCACCCATTTGAATGAAGGTGCCCAGAAGAAAATTGTCTTGGGACCTGCAGAGAAAAGTTTTGAAGAACAAATGGGGAACTACGCACGCGCGAGCATTTGGTTTCGACTAACTTTCGTGGCGCGCGCGCGCGTTTGAGAAGTGTAAATACGGTAAATACGGGATGCAGTTTTTCAAGGGAAGCGCGCCACACGTGACTAAATAAGCTCTATTTTTTAAGAAATTATCGCGAGCTCCGAATTTTACCGCACTCGTTGCATTCAGAGAACCGCCGCAGTTTGAATGTGCGACGGGGCGCAGAGTGCCAAGCATTCGTGTAAATGAAATTAGAGTGAAAGATTCCGACGGTACTTTATGTTCGCTCACCTGCTGGATGTTCCCACAGCGGGCGGAGTTTTGAAGGAACAAACCTGTCCGCTGTAGTCACAAGGACACGATAAAGAGCAGCCATGGTTCTTCGGGCTGCGGCAGCGGCTACGAGCAGCTTGAACGAGGAAAACCAAAACCAAACTGCGGAGGTGGGGAATACCACCAGGCGGCGGAGGGTCGTATGATCGACCTTGCGACTTTTGTGGTCGGGCCGGGGCCGAAAGTGCTTTGGATTTGCGGTGTGGTGCTGCTTGAACTTGAGCGGTTTGTGTTTCTGGACAGAAAGCTTCGCGCTGAGAAAAGTTTGGCGAGGCGGGAATGTATGTGTATTGACGTGCAATAACTAGTCTCGCGTACGACTACACTTCTGCAACCGCTATGCACTCTTCGGTGGGTCGAGTCATCTCCGATGTCTTCAGTGGACACAAGGTAACTGATGCACGCCCAAACGGTGATCGGGGCGAAATCGCTTTGCCCTGCATGTAAGTCGCAAAAAAAAAAATTCACGATTGAAACAAATACTCACTTAGATCTGTTCACCTATATCACCTATATTCTCGCTTGACGGTTAGAGGGCAGTGATCTTGTATGTGTATGCATTTGTAGTACGTTTTTTAAAGAATCGCGTCATCTTTTCATCGCATTTACTTGTAGCGTTGATGCTATCTTGTGTAAGCACAGATAACATAATCAATGAACACGTTTATCTCGTGCTGTAGCAGCATGTATGATACCAATGTGCGTAATACGGACGCTACTGATCTCCAATGAACTGTCTTGGTGTTCTTTTGCAGAGATGCATCTTCTCAGTTATCAGCAAGCGCAATGCTTCTGAGGTGACCTTTCAAACAAAGGTAATGGTTCAAGAAATTATAAGGGGCTGAATTCGCTGCCATACATAGCGTGCTTTTGTCCTTTTCCCAACAAGCAACCGTGGATTTTCGAGCTCAGACTCATATTTGTTGGTCTTCGCGCATGTTTTCGTCTATCCTACCCTGAAATGTCGTCGGTTGCTGCTCTGTAGGAACGCATGTATTGTCGTCAACTAGCCGAGGCTAGCACTTAGCTGGCTGTGGACCAGAAGGGGAAATATGTAACCATGCTTGTTCGCAAAACCTAAAGCAACCGCAAGTAAAGCCTCTGTCACTGTGCCTTGATTATCTCGTGGGTCAGCGGATGCTTTCAACTAACACCATTCAAGATCCTCCCATTTTGCTTCTTTCTATTTTTTTGTTGCATTATCAATCATTCAGAATTATGTTGTTAAAATATTGTGTCTGGAAAACTGCCATCAAGACTCTGCACAATAACGTTCCTTCATAATTTGCTGTGCCGCTACCTTTATTCATTCCAGTGCTTAGTATATTCCTTTGGTTCAGTTTTCTCGGGATGAGCTGACAATGTAAATTCCCCTCGCCCCTTCACAGCCCTACAAGCTGCATAGGTTGGACCAAGGACCATCGACAGATGTCACCTGCACTAAGGAGGATGGACTTAAGTTTTACAGGCAGATGTTCACTATTCGCCGCATGGAAGCAGCAGCAAATAGCTTGTACAAAGCAAAGATCATCAGAGGCTTCTGTCATCTTTATTCCGGCCAGGTACAGTAATCCTCCAGCACAACTGAATTTTGTGTCATTTGAAGCCCATGGCATCGGACTGTAGTTGCAACTGCACTTATACAAGAAGAAATTCATGAGATTCTCAATGCATGTGATCAAATTGCTTTAAATTATAGACTAGTAAGGTACATATGTAAACACCAGTTGTTTTGAAACAAGTGAACTGGGAAGAGCTAATTCAGATCAGAAGGATGATGGGGATTTCAAAGCTGTAGTATCCCTCAAGCAAGCCTAAAACTGTTTGGCCGTGCAAGATAAGTCTCACCAGCTCTAGTATTTCAGGAATTTGATGTGCTAAGCAACACTCTTAGCTAGTGTTAGGTATGCTGCAATGGAGGGCTCTGGATCAATGCTGGCCACCTTGAAACATGCACCAAAATTTTCTTGCATCATTTTTTGCATTTCGCCTTCATCATAATGTGGCTACGATGGCTGGTATCAAAACCAGAAACTTGTGCTAAAAAGATGAGCTGCACAGCCATTGTGACAAATGGAATTTCGAAACAGTTAATATTTGCCTTGAGTGCGTTTTCTTTGACCTTGAAGCTGGTCTGCTTGGTGTATGTAGCTTCATCTTGATGTTACAGAAAAGCAGACACCTGTGTACAAAAACTTACAAAATTAAGGGGGCTTCAGCTTGTTGAGTCTGTGGTAACTTGCTGTGAGATTTCTCACATCTTGTCCTAGTAGCATACGGTTTCACGCATGTGCGGCTCAGTCTGGCATGCGCTCTGCCAGACTTAGTGTCACAACTTGTAGCAAGTCATACCAAGGCCATTGTGGGGAAAGAGTTTTCTATTGAAATATCTGGAACATGTTCAAAAATTCAGCTACTTTCTGTGTCTAGGAACTGTTTTATAACTGACAGCTGAAATCTTGATGTCTCTATCCGTCTAATTTTTTATTGCCTGTTAGTACAACTTTAGCAACAAACCTGCTTGTCCTGCCATCTGTAGGTGGACACTCTCCACTTTAACAAGAATTATTGTTAGCTGTGCTTCAAACGCTTGCTGGTAGACAAAAAAAAAAGTCTTTCCCAGACTATTTATTGTCACTGGTTTCCTCTTTACCCGAGAAGCCGTCTATTTGTCTGCAAAGCAACAGAACGTTTTCAGCATTCACTACTCATTGGTATGAAGTCATGTCACTTTTCTGCGCCCATGCTGGCTGTTGTTACTGTGGTGTTGTAGTAGCCAAAATTTTTGTCTTTTTGTATGCGCTTTGGGCATGAATAGTTGGTGCTAGTTAATTTTCGTGATGGCGGGCTGAAATTGATTTCTGCAGGAGGCCTGTGCAGTAGGCATGGAGTCTGTCCTTGAGAAAGGTGACAGCGTCATAACAGCGTACCGTGCACATGGCTGGGCTTACCTGCGGGGCGTCAGCGTGCCTGGTGTCCTCTGTGAACTGACAGGTGAGTTCGGCCAGGAACTCTCGGGACATGAACTGCTGCTTGTTCTTACTTTCTGGTTAACGCGAAATAGTTTAAAGCGGTATGCCACAGGTATGTGGGAGCAAATATGCAATAAGGCTAGATGAAGCCTGTTCCGGAAGCCATTAACCCATTAGTTTCTACCATTCCACCCACGAGGGCGTGGCATGACCTGGATTGCTGAAAAGAATTGGCAGTAATTCACGCTGAAAAGGTTGCATGCACCAAATTATTTTATTTGGCTCTCAAGACAACTGCAAATCTAGACGGCATAAAATTTTTCTTGCTTGTCAAAAATCTTATAGCAGTCGGGTTTGTGAAGTGTGAAGTGACATTTTTTACACTCCCAACAGCTTTTACTATTTTTTCTGTGCCTTTGTGTAAATATAGACAGAAGTGAACACCTGAACTCACCCTTCCAACGTTCCCATAGAATAAGTCATGCATTTTGCATTAGGCTGATGGCTTCAAAATGTGGTACACTTAAATACCATATTTACTCGCGTAATGAACCCACCCCTACCCTTGTAATTTTGTTTTCTCATTTTGCACGTGACCGCCAGGGTCACTGTTCAGCATGTTCGCTTTACCTCGCCGTGAAAATCGTTGGATCGCACCATGATTAAACATCTTTTGAAGCGAATGTTGCAAATACTGGCGATATGAATGCGGGGACTCAACTTGTCAATCGCGCACATAGTGGATGTTTATAGTGGATGGACGGACTGACGGGGGCGGGGGTGGGCGAACATGTAGTATGAAATTTTGAGTTTTACAAAAAAAACTGTAGAAACTCTTGTTTACTCATGTAATGAACCCTCCCACTAGATCAATGTCAACTTTCCGGCAGAAAAGTGGGTTCATTACACAAGAACTGCTGTAGTCTTTCTTTCCGTTGTCCATTGAAACATGGATTCATTGCCACGTGACATTGTGATTGCCATGTGTGTCGATGTATTCACTGATAAAATTGAGCTATTATTTTCGAGATGAGATGTTCGTGTTGCTTTTATTACGTTTCTTTGGCATTGCATAATTGTTATTGTTGTTCTTGTTTGTTGAATTTATATGCTTGCATCTTGGTTCTCTCTCATCAACCTACTCCTGTAATGGCCTGTACTGGCCTATAGTGTGATTAAATAAGTAATAAAAATAATCATTTGTGTAGTGCTTTCTGCTTTGACCTCATTTGGAGGTATTTGGCGATCGAAATGGTGCCGTCATTGACAACGACCGGATGGGAACTGGACTAAAGGTGTCAGGCAACATGACATGCTGGTGGTGGGATGTCTGGGTGATGCGAAGTCAACACTAATTCGTGCTAAGTGATGTTGAAGAGATTCTTGTGCTATTGCAAACCAGGCTGGGCATTGCTTAGTTGTCCACTAAGTGTAAAGTGTTCCTGCATAGATGCACCTTGCATGTGTCATGAAATCTCGTCGTGCTGACTTATCCCCGTCGGATCGAACCATCAATTGTCCCAAAATTTTTTGTTTTATTTTTGTTGTTCATTTATTCTTTTTTTCCTCGAGCTATTCGTGAAAGATTACTTTCATATTGAAAGCTGCCGTGTAGGTTTTCACTGAGAGGAGGACAATGTGGCGTTGGAAATCTCTCATTGTCCTGAGAGCAGGAGTCATAGTGCAAACCTCAGATAAGGGCACAGAGAAGACGGGATGTGTGTCTTTGTTTTCTAACCATCTAAAGTCTGGTTTGCGCAACCACGCTTGCTCCTTCAGTGATGAGCCAACAAGCCTAGCAGTGTACACTGCTCAGTCCCTCACCGTCCAATTTTGTCTTGCAGGAAGAGAGCCTGGCTGCTCGCGTGGCAAAGGAGGGTCGATGCACCTGTACTGTCCCGACTTCTATGGCGGCAATGGCATTGTGGGAGCACAGGTAACATTCATATAGTATACGCACACACACAGTTTTATTTAAACACATATGCAGAGGTTGTTGCTGGGTTTACATAGCTGGCTGTCTTTAATGGAAGTAACTGACAAGCTCAGATGAACTAAGGAAGTTCAGTTCTTACACCTGCAAAATCAAAGTTGCTGCCCCCCCCCCCCCCCCCCCCGTATTGTTACCCATTGCTTCAGTAGGTTTTACGCACCATCTAGCGAGAATAATGGGTATGATTTTTTATGCAGCACTGCAAGCCACATATGTGAGGTTATGTTTAACACGCCCTTTTGTAATCCTGCTTTTGTTTGATTGTTGTAGGAATTTAAATGGTTGGGCAACTTGCCTGCTCGCCCCCATTAAAAATGTTAGGCTGGAGATGCCTTGCTGGGCCTCCTATTTATTTGCCTTATTTTCGTGCATAATAGTTCTTCGTGCATCATTTCATTTTCATCATTTTAATTCGCTGCCGTTGTGACCAGCTAAGGAACTCAAGTTTGTGATTATGCTTGTAATTGTGGGCCACCCATAAAAAGATTGTTCTTGTTTCACAGTCAAACACCTCGTTCGTAAGCTGCATTGTTGCTGGGTTTTCTTTATTGATTTTCAAGAGCAATTTCGCCATGCAACCTGCTCATTTTCTAGTGTGTCCTGCCTTCGTTGCCCAAATGTGGTGGCCTGCTTACAGTGGCATGCTTATTAAACCAGTAATAGTAGTAATAAGTTACGAGGAAAAGAAAGGCGCGGTAACCGTCTCAACTGGGTTGTGCACCCAGACCACGCCTTGTAGAAAGGGAAGAAGTAGGGAGAAAGGCAGTTGCATACCGAAGGATTGTGGTTTCATTTTGACCACCTGGGGTTCTTTAATGTGCTCTGATGCTGCACAGCATGTAGGCATCCTGCCTCCACTGAACTGCGGTCACTGTGAGCAGGATTTGATGCGGCGGCTTTGTGTTTGGAAGGGAGTGTAACTCTGAGCGAGCACACGCTCTTTTCCTGCTGTCAAAGGTGCCACTGGGAGCCGGCCTTGGGCTTGCCCATAAGTACCTTGGCACGGACCGAGTCTGCCTGGCGCTGTACGGGGACGGAGCGGCCAACCAGGGTCAAGTCTTCGAGTCCTACAACATGGCCAAGCTGTGGGACCTGCCTGTCATCTTTGTCTGTGAGAACAATGGCTTCGCCATGGGAACAAGTTCGGAGAGGGGTGCCGCCTCTACTGACTACTACAGCCGCGGGGACTACGTCCCTGGAATCTGGGTGAGTGGTCACTTCGTAGCCCCCTTTGAACCCATTCATTTTGAACTGCAGTAACGTGGAGTTGTGGGTTAGTTGGTACATGCCAGAGATGGTGTTGTACAGTGCGATAATCCAGAAGCTTGGAGGCTAACAAAAAGGCTTGTAATTTGGTTGAGGACAATGCAACGAGCTATGGAAAGGAAAATGATAGAGGTAATGTTAAGAGATGACAGGAGAGCGTCCTGGGTTCGGGAAGAAATGAGAGTTAATGATTGCGGATGATTGCGTTATTTATTGAGTAATCAAATCCGCTTCAGACTCGTCCATTCTTCAAAGTGACCTAAATAAGGTATCTAGTTGGTGTAACATTTGGCTCATGAGACTGAATACTAACAATTGTAAGGTCATGCGTATTTCACACCAGTCTGGTAACTAAAATCTTATTCCTTACAATATTTCAGGTTCTCTCCTTGAGCAAGTTACCACATATAAATATTTAGGGGTTCATATAACTGCTAATCTTTCGTGGCAGGCACATGTCGATTATATTGTTAACAATGCTAACCGCATGCTTGGCTACTTGCTTCGTAATTTTTCCGTGGCTCCATCTTCTTTAAAGCTGCTACTCTATAAAACCTTAGGTAGATCGAAATTAGAATACACGTGCTCTGTGTGGGACTCGGGACTCGAAACTCTTACTAATCAGTTAGAGTCAGTACAGAATTGTAGCGCCCGATTTATTTTGTCCAACTTTTCCCGCACTGCTAGTGTAACTGCAATGAAAAATACTTTGAACCTTCAAAGCCTTTCCCTTCATAGAAAACTCGCGCGAATGCTAACTTTTCACAAGATTTACTGCCACAATCATTAGCTAAAACGGTATCTTCTATCTGAACCGTCATTCATATCACCTCGCACAGATCATCGCCACAAGGTACGCATTCCATACTGCCGAAGCAATGCATACTTTAACTCATTTATAGCCAAGACGGGGAGCGATTGGAACCACCTGCCTACCTTGGTTGCCGATATTTCTGACACCTGTTTACTTAAAAATGCTGCGGATAACTATGTGTTTGACTAGGCTGTTTTGTTACCTAATCTGATTTGTATTTTGTTCAAGCTTACGTTTTTTCTTTCTTTGCTGTATTACATTACATTTTGCATTTACTTTTTGTTTTAATTTTGCTGCATTGTCTTTACTTTTTATCCACTCCCTTCTGTAACACCCCACTGTGGCCCTGAAGATATTGTAATAAATAAATAAATAAATAAATGACTTTGTAGCTGATATCAAGGAGAATTGGACTTAGGCAGGCACCTGTAGATAGGAAAAAGCTGATAATCCCTTAGATTAGCATGGTAGGTTCCAAGGGAACATGGCGTATAGCAGGGGGTGGCAGAGAACTTGGTGGGTAGATTAGATAACAAAGTTTGTGGACATATGATGGCCGCAGCTTATGTAGGACAGGGTTCACTGGAGATCAGTGTGAGGGGCCTTCGTCCTGCAGTGGACGTTATGAAGTTTATAGTGACAATGAATTTGAAGAAGGAGGAGGAAGTGATAAGAAACACACCATACAGTAAAAGCTCATGATTCGCACTTCAAGTGACTGGAAGAAATGTCGGATTTATCTGAAAGTTCGAGTTATCAAATGATCCCCAAAAAACTCTCAAGAATTTCTGGCAGCACGATGAATTAAAGGGAAAGACTAGGCAGTGATTGTTTGATATTAAGGGGAGATGCAGGTCTTGAAATGAGCAAGAAAAAATTGCATATTTCTGATCAATACACTTTAAAGTTCGTCCTTAAAAGTTTCAAGGTCTAAATTCGATCTCAAACTACTGAAATATCTACATATTCCGCGCCTATGAAGCCCCGAAATGGCGGTTTCGGAGCGAAATGTGGCAGGGCTTCGCACCGGTCGCTTCCCATGACTGCGTCCCAGATGGTCGCCATCTTGACTTTGTTTGAAAGCTGGGCCCCTTCCCCATTTCCTAGTATTACTCAGCCGCCGCGGTGGCTCAGTAGTTATGGTGCTCGGCTGCTGACCCGAAAGACGCGGGTTCGATACCGGCCGCGGCGGTTGAATTTCTTTGGAGGAGAAATTCTAGAGGCCCGTGTACTGTGCGATGTCAGTGCACTTTAAAGAACCCCTGGTGGTCTAAATTTTCGCAGCCCTCCACTACGGCGTCTCTCATAGCCTTAGTCGCTTTGGGACGTTAAACCCCGTAAACTAACTAACTAGTATTACTCACTACTGGGAAATATTTTTTGAACGTCTGCATTTCGCTGTTTTTTGAGGCCTTTACATTGACCTCCGAATGGTTGGTGCACACGCGCACTTCAAACACGATTTTCTCAGCTTCGTGTTTTTTGCCAACATGACTAACTAGCCTTAACAAAGGTTTTGTAATGTTTTTATCGTACCATTTCAATTAATCTTATATCATTGAATTCAGAAAAAACTGAACTGTGGAGCTACGCTGTTTTTGTTTGGCTGAGTCAAACATTTAAAATTTTGTGAACCACAATGTCACCCAACTGTACTTCATAATTATGGTGCACGGACAAAATTTAACATTTTCTTATGATGATGTACTTCAACAACAATATAATTAGCATAGCTCCAGATGGCAGGTCTCTGGCTACAGCTCCATTTCAAATCGAAATCAAGGAATGTAGAAAGGAAGTGTCTTTAACTACCTGTAAGCTTTTAACTAATTAGGCTTCAGTTACATTTTTTATAATATGGGAACTAATTGACATACACTGAAACTAATTTTATATTTGACATCAGGAAGAAGAAACACATATGTATGCACCTGATTTCATTACGATAGCTTTAATAATAAAAATGTTCACTTGAAGACCAGCGTCTCCCCTTAAGGTGAGAACAGCGTGGCAGTGACTGTTTTTCATGTTTCCTTCAACGCTTTATTGCATGCATACTGTCGGGATCATCGAACCAGAACTGCTCCAAAATTGTGAAGGCATCTCGCATCCTTCATGATGTGACGTGATGGAGCTCCACCACAGCCGTGTTGCACCCAGCATAAGTGGTAACATCGCATGGGAGCAGGCTGGGGAAACATTACCGTCGGGCCAATGAGCGTCCGAAACGGTGCTCAGCTGGGTTAGGTAGGCTGACTGATGCTGGCTTGTTGAGCCGTCATAGCTGTGGTCTGGTGCAAAGCTCAGAAAAGTAAAACCAAAGTGGTCGGACTGTTCTAGGAGATTGGACTGTCCATTTTTTGTGATGCCTACTGTCGCCTGCGAGCGACAATCTCTTGCCGGGCCAGTCATAACTGGACGTGGCCTCCATTAGGGAGCCTGTTCCAATTAATCGGTGTGAGACCCGTATTGTCCAAATTAGTGAGCGTCCGACACCATAGACTTACATGGGCATTGGCTGGGACTGAACCGACAGTTCGAATTATCCGTATTTCTGGTATATTGGGGTTGAATTAATGAGCTTTTAATTTCTGACTTGCTCAAGAAAATGGAGTAAGGATTTCGTTGTTTTAAAGAAAACAAGAAATTGAAGAGCCCTGGAAAGAAGTCAGCTGATCAAGAATTTGTTTCCAACAGGAGCATACTGGAGTGCATTGCTGTATTTTATATGTGTGCTTTGTGCATTGGGCAAGTACGGCTGGTTTATTGAGCCAGCACAACCTTGCATTGCTCATGCTCTTTGCTCTCCCCTTAGGTGGATGGCATGGATGTGTTGGCAGTACGAGAAGCCACCCGTTTTGCCGTCGACATTTGCCGGAAGGGCAAGGGCCCTCTTGTCATGGAAGTGGCGACCTACCGGTACTATGGCCACAGCATGAGTGACCCGGGCACAAGGTAGGGTGAAAACTGTGCATGGCACTTAATGATGAGGCTGGTAGTTTCTAACTCTGTACTGATTGATCACAAGCTCTGGCAGCCACTAACATTTCAACTGTTGCAAGGCTGAATGAGCCCGCTGATACATTTTCATTATGGTGTAACTGCTGATATGCTGACCAGAGCATGGATCATGTACGAGACAGATGTCTCGTGCTACAAGTGAGGTCAGGTGGTTTTGTGTGCTGTACTGGTTTTCAGCCTGCACAAAGGACTTTGCTGAGATCAGCTCAGTGGATAGACTGATGCATCTTCTAATGCATCAAGTGATGTGCTTGGTGATGCAGTTACTGATGTGCTCATTAAAAGGACATTGAGGGCAAATTGAAGTTGGCATGTAATGATAGATTACCGAATTCTAATGGTAGAGAGGCTTTCTTTAATGTAAACAAAGCTTTCATAAGCTAGAAAAGCCTAAAATATGAGATTTTGCAAACTGTGATGACATGAGTGCTACTTTTGTTTGCAGGCCTCTGAGGCTAGCCCACACCGCGATTCATTCACCAATGACGTTTTTTTTTTTTCATCAGTGACATCACAAGTTTGAATTGTGGGGTGGGAAAAAAATGCTACATTTTGAACTGCCATCTTTTTAGCTATAAATTCATCTTTTGCTGCCAAACAAATGTCAGCGCATTCACAAAAAGCCCAAACAATCTATCATTTTCAAAGGATGAAAATTGGTTGGAGCCGTCCATCAGTCTCCTTTTAATGCACGTGTAATTATTCATTACTTAGTGTCGTATAGTTTGTAAGATCAGGGACGTTTGCCATTTTGTTGAACAACCTTCCCAGTAGCATCCGGTCATCTGAAACAGAGCTATACTAAGTGCCTCTGTACTTGTGGTCATGCTCACTTTAATCGCTTGTTATATTGTAACAGCCAAGTTCCACTGATTGGAGTGTTGGAATGCTTAATCCTTTTGCAGCTTTATTTGGTGCCAGATACTCACGGAGGTTTTTCTTGTGAAGCTGTGTCTATCATTTGGGCATGTTTCCTTTGTCTTTCTTGAAGCTGCTGAGTTATGCTTTTAAAGCTTGTTTTCTGTTTGTCTTGTTGTCAGTGTGGTGACTAAAAATTTGTTTTTCTGATGGGATTTTTTGCTTTCAGTTACCGGACACGAGAAGAGGTGCAAGAGGTGAGGCAGACAAGGGACCCAATCACGCATTTCAAGGACAAGCTGATCAGCTCGCAGCTGGTTACAAGTGACGAGATTAAGGTACAACTTCCACTTCTGTCTGTTCTGAGGACCCGTATACCAAATGTAGCTTCCAACCCCTATTTGTGGAGCCTGCAACCATAAAATGTGCCGGCCCCTGAAAGATTACCTACCCATGTTATGGGAGCTTAAGAGCATAGTACTATATCTCTTAGAATCAGAGCCCTCACATGTGTCACCCTTCCCTAAATTTTAGTTTGATGTTAGTTCAGAACATTTTAACAACATAAACAAACATTTTAAATGAATTGAAAATCAAATACTTTACTATTTGACCAAATTATTGAATATTCGCACAAGCCTAATGTTGGTTCCTTTTTTGATCAACAAATAGTCGAGGCCTTATTCCTGTAATGAATGGTTCAGTCATGGGGTGCTGCCTGCTTTGAAATTCATTTTACAGAAAATCGAGTCCGAGGTGAAAGCAGAGGTGGAAGCGGCCACGGAAACATCGAAGACCAGCAAAGAAGTCCCACTTGAAGAACTCTTTGCGGACATCTACGTCAATCCACTACGCACGCATATTCGTGGAACAACTCCTTTCACGCAACACAAGCATCTTCGGCTGGTCCAGCCATTCAACCTCAACTGATGAGAGATTGTTTGTAGCTGTGGTTCTAGGGTCTATTTATTACCCCCCCAAACTTTTTCTGTGCTGCCTCATTTGCGTGGCAATGTTTGAAAGAGCACCCCCTTTTGTTTGCATATTTGCTTTTGTAAAATACAAACTAGGGTAAATTTGGATCTGTCATTTTCTTTCTTTTCATTGGTGATCATTTGAAGGAAAGACGTGAGCATTTCGCTATTAGCTGGTGTCCGTTTAGCGAATTTTCTTGTTGGATCTCCTATGAAAAGAAAACTTGCTGAAAATACCGCAAAAATAAATAGGCTGTTCACATCAGGTCCACCTTCTTTTTTTATAATCATCTCGGCATGCGTTCATCTCTGTCACTGTGCTCACCGAAGAGCATAAATTAAATAGTTTGTTTTGCTAGCTGTGGGCCGTTGGCATCGTTCTGTTGAGCTTTGGTGTCATTTAGCCATGTGCCAAAGCAGAAACATTATTTCCGTAATTTTTTTGCACTTGTGCAGCTCATGCTGCATCGCTTTTAATTAAGTGCGTCAAAGCATCACGCATTGGCCATTGTAGCAAACTTTAGCCGTGAAAAAAAAAGTGACGTGTGATGCATACATGGAAACCTTGTGGTAGTGTTCACAGCCTTTATGAGTTGGTTAGGGTATTTTTTGTGACATACCTGCTTGGTTAGCTAACAAAAATGAACTCTCTAGTTTGTTTGTTAGTTTTAATGCTTAACCTTGAATGAATTAGAGCATGTTGAGAAGCACCCGTCATGTTATTTCTGTGGAATTAGTATTTGTGCATCTAATTTTGCTGAGTTGAAAAGGATCTGAAGTTTTAAAGAAATTTGGCATGTTTAGATGCTTGTGTAGCTGTTTTTATGCTGAATTGGCAAAGCTTTTGCTCATCTATATTTTTCATCAGTAATAGCAGTCAGCAAGCCAATTGTTATTGCCACTGGAAGTCAAGTCAAAAGGAATTAAGGATGTATTTTTTTTTTGTGATCATTTTGTTTGGGCAGAAACCAAACCTTAACAGAAGAGCTGTTTGACCAGCAAAATGACACTGCTGAAAATTTTAGCTTTAAATGTTTGACCTCGCTAATTGCACATAAGTACAAGGCCTATAACATTGTCCCAGTTGTGGGAAGTACTGGCAAAAGAATTCCAAGAACTGCAAAACACCACTGTTGCACAGGCCACAGACTAACATGAAGCAGTGCTTGATATTTTGAAGCTTCACTTTAAAAGGCTGTATGTTTATATAAGTGCTCAATGCTTCTTCGGTGGCGACACCGGTTTCATATGACAACATGCACCAGCAAGTCCATGGCTTTCACAATATTTGTTTATTTCGATAGTGATGCCAAGGTTTCATTCGCTGCGGTGGTTTTGTGACACACAATGATTGCTATGACACGTTCTTTGGCAAACGGGGCTCTTTTGGTACTGTTGTAACAAAATCCAGAATGGGAGCTGTTGCTATTTTCTTGTTTAAACGTTTACACCATTTTGGGGGTTCCCCAAAACTCATTGGTTTAAAAGCCAGAATGATGTGGAAAGTCTTGGCACTTAGTCTGAAAACTAGTGCAATGCTTCTGAGCTTTTCATATTAAAGGGAACTCGCTGGGTATCGCCATACTGATGTTGTGCACACTTAACGAAGCCACTAATACTGTTCATATTACAGCTGTTTATGCTAAATCAGGGGCCATGAATAAGGAAACAAAGAAAAATGCTCACTGTCTGAAAGGCCCATTATTATTGAATGCCTATGGCAAACTGCATCAAGGAGGGTAAGACAGTTGGGTGCCCGCTGTGGTTTCTTGGAATTTGATTGTTGCTGCTTTGACCTGCCATTTTCATTAAGTAAAGTAAGTTACCAAGGTTGTGGTCTGCCTAAGCAAGTAACACAATCAAGAGGATAGCCAAACATATCGTGTCTCTCCTTGGAGCAGTGGAATGGAGTGGAGTCTGCCATAGATACCACTTTAAGGCATATCTCTGGACTTGAGGTAATGGCGACACCCAGTGGGTTCCCCATGCAGGAAGAAAGACCAGCGTGCCGCTGTCGCCCTTCACTGGAAGCGGTAAGGTTCAGCCTCCGTCCTGGGCACTGGTGGCGGAGGGATTCGCTTGCCCTGGGGAGTCGCTGTTGGTGGAATCGTTGGAGTGGTGGCGGCTGGAGCAGCAGCAGCAGGTTTGTCCTTGGCTCCGCCGGATGAAGCCGGTGTTCCCACGTTCGGTGGCAGCAGGTCTTTTGGAAGCAGATCAGCCGGGAAGAAGTCGTGCGTGAAGACAGGCGGAAACAGAGACCCGCTGAAGAAGTCGGGCGTCGTGGCACTGCGATATGCAACATCTGCGTCACTACGGTTGATACTGCGCTTCAAAAAAGAGCATTCTCGCATGCTAAGATGGTTCGATCATTGATCTAACAGTGGTTTTCAGTTGTCCTATTCCTGCAAGCAGTATCTGGCCTGGTTCTGTATACCGGTCGGTCAAATACCCTCGCACCTACGGTACGATCCCTAAAGTGATGAAGGGGCTTCAAATGAATCAGAAGCGTAATTGATCTCTTATTTTGTAAGGGCTTCACGATGCTTTTCAAAATCTTTAAAGCCACATACCATCTGTGACACGAACAACTACAGGGACATGCTTTCAGGCTCGTGTTGCACAGCTGGTGCTGTGGATGGCGGGTTCAGGTTTATGGGTTACTCTTAGTTGGGGGAGAATGCATTTTTGAACTGTGGCAGGAAGAAGGGAAGAGTGCGCTCAATAACACATTTCATGGTTGGGAGGGAGATGCGCCCCTTCTCCCCTTAAATATCATTAGATCCGGCTATGCCTGACAGGTTCGGCGTTTGGTGGTTCAGCGCCAAGAGCGAGCGAAATTCTGATGATTTATTGTGATGATGCGTATCACATGGATCACCACGTGGTACTCGTCTACGTCTGATAAATGATTTATTATCGAATTTTCTCTCACTTGTTTCGGTATCTGTTTAAATAGCCGAGCACTGCAATATAATCGCTGCTTCTTCGCTCGTGTTACCATCCTTGAGGCAGGCTGACTTTAGGTTGGTAGGGAACTAAAACAACAAAGCAGCGATTGCTTGGTTTGGTTTGGTTTATGGGGTTTAACATCCCAAAGCGACTCGGGCTATGAGAGACGCCGTGGTGAAGGGCTCCGGAAATCTCGACCACCTGGGGTTCTTTAATGTGCACAACACATCGCATAATACACGGGCCTCTAGAATTTCGCCTCCATCGAACTCCGACCGGCGCGGCCGGGATCGAACCCGCGTCTTTCGGGTCAACAGCCGAGCACCATAGCCACTGAGCCACCGCGGCGGCCTAAAGCAGCGATTGCATCGCAGTTTTTCTCCACGCAACCTATACTGACTGTGAGACAGAAAAAAATCGACTATAAATTATTTAGGGATTGTAGCGAATACCATGTGGTGAATCATGCATAGTAATATCTTTTTGCATCATTGTAAAGAAAACATGCAGTCAAAATTTGGTGTCCCGCGTCACCAAGAAATTGGTGATGAGAAAAGGAAAGGTGCAGGAAATCTCGCTTTCGGTGGGCACCACAACTGCGCCGTGATAAAATAGATTAATTTATGCCATCTGCGGCTCTTTAATATGCACTCGGGTGTGACTTTCGAGCTTGTAAGAGATGGGAGAGTGTGATCTCCTCCTTGTATTCGTATTGACTGGAGAGAAGGGCGGCAAGCAGCGGGTTTTACCGCCTGCTTTTCCACTTGAACTGTGGTGGCGAAGATGCCCGTGCACTGACATCGCACATCCAAATGCGCTCGTCTGCTGTGCGATGTCGGTGCACGTTAAAGAACCCCAGGTAGTCGAAACTATTCCGAGCCCTCCACTGCGGCACCTCTTTCTCTTCTTTCGCTCCCACCTACCTCCCTTCCCTTACGGCTCTGTTCAGGTGTTCACTGAGATGTGAGAGTTTCTGCGTCATTTCCTTTTTCAGAAACCAATTTTCATTTCATTGTTCATTTCCCTCGCTCTTGTTGCCGAATGCGCCATATTTGGACGCAGAGCCTAGCTTCCACATCGATCGCCGAAGCAGGTGGTTAAGCGAATTAGAAAACCGCGCAGGTTTTCGTCGCACTCCTGGGCCCAAAGATGGCGGCAGCTATGTCATCAGTGCAAACTGGGACTCTGCGCCGCATGGTTTGTCCACTAGCAGTTCTGGTGACACGCACTGCCTATGTCCTAGGAACTGCTGTAAAGCACTCCTCCCATGCAAATGCTATGCGGTTCATTTCTTGTTTTTTTTTTTTAGATTTGGGTTGAAGATTTCTCGCGAAGTAGCTTAAAAATGTGAGGCTTAAGATATGCAGAAGTATTACGCAGAGGCTGATGAATGTTTTCAGTCGTGCTGCCTACAGCCGCAAGTTCCGGTGCATCGTACCACTATTTTCATATCGAACCACTACGCAGTTCTACCTGTAAGAAGTCATGCAACTTAGTTACATTTCGAGAGTGACCACGTCGTCGTGGTTGTGTCCATGCGGGAAGGTGGTCGGGAGGGGGTTGTCCGAGGTCTCAGTAGTGAAGGCGTGCAGGCAGGCTGCATGCATGAGCGAGTCAGTGACGGAAACAGCAAGAACAGGCGGGAGACAAAAAAAGACACGTGCAAAGTGGGGAAAAATCTCGGAAAGGGGAAAAAGGGCGGTCACATGCGCCACATATCGGTACAGACAGGAGGTCCTGTATGTTGTATATCTTGCGTGCAGTGTCTGCTTTTTGGGTGGTGAGCAAAGAGTTCAGGGAATGAAGGATGCAGGAAGGTCTAAAAATGGAGTTGTGAGTACACAAAGAAGAAAAAAACGAACAAACAAAGGAGGTGACGATACAGTTGCTTCTACAGTTCACCGCCTGTGTCTTGGCCACTCCCCCGTAGTGGGTATGTGCCATTCTACTCGAGGCCAACCAACCAACCAACCAGTTGCTTCTATAGTTTCATTGTCGGTTGGGGAGAATTCCGCAGGCTTATTTTGTTAGTTGATAGGCAATACTCTTGGTTCAATCATGGCGGCCATTTTGTCGACGCTGGAGACGGAAGACTCCATTCAATATATGTACTGGCGGCTCATTGTGTTGTTGGCCTTGATACAATCATGCCAGATAGGCTGCAAAATATTGCGCATTATACTTGAAATATGAGTCTGGTAATTAGCTTATTTGAAGCTAACTATAATGATTTTAATGGTTTTGTACTGACTGTTCCCGATAGAGTGCAAGGCGCATGATTGTAGAGTGTTATGATTGTCATGAACTGTGTTCGACACAAACAGGCAGCACAGAACGAGCGCATTATTCGCGTAGGTGGCAGTTCCACCTATGATTAGCATTAATGTTGAAGACTTTCTGTTGTGGAAACAAAAAAGTGTCTGCGGCATACAAACGCTGGTTCTACGTGGACACTGAAAGCTGTGAGCACTGATCGCTGGTAAGATCCGCAGCCAGGCATCGGTATACGGCGCTGGGGACGCCTGAATGCCGTCCAGCACAAGCCAAGCAGTCTTTCCAAACGGGCGTCGTAAGACGGTCGAGTTTACCGCTGCAGGGTAAGGGAACGAAAGGGTCAGCTTTCTCACGGGAAGCCGGACGAGATGCCCTTGCGACCCTCCACTCCTTTTCCGGTTCCGCTGGCCACAGACGGTGGCAGCAGGTCATGGGGGAGCAGATCCTGAGGGAACGACGGGAACAGCGAGCCCTTGGGGAAGCCCAGAGCCCTGCAGAAGTTGAAAGGGAAAGACATAAGGGTGTTGTAAGGCATCGTGGCAGGAAAAAAATAGACTAGACATCATCAAACTTCGCGATTATGCGTTCTGTGTGCATTGTTATTGTGGAAGACATGCTTGCATAGTCTAAAAGTGGAATTGGCCCACCTCCAAAAATGCGCTTGGCCCACCACCGAAAATTTGAAAACTGAGCTGACGCACGCTCAGAACCATGCTTTCGCACAATATTTCTTGCTTAGCAATGCTAAAACGCCAGCCATTTTTTAGCAGCTGCAAGTGGAAGTCGCTCACCACCAAACGACTTACTTCATAGACTCTTCGATGGCTCTCAATTCATTAAATGTGAATTAACGTGATATGCTTTGTATTTAATATAAGGCAGACGTTAATGGGTAATATCAAACATGGCTAGCTGAAAAAACGGCCTCCCGATCAATATAATTGCTGTATACTCAGAAAAACATAAGCGCAGCACTAATACCCCTTCGCATGTTTTACATATCATTATGGCAGAAGGAGGCTTGTATCAATTGGCTTGATTCAATAGCGCTGTACCACTATTCCTGAAGCGTCATGATCGATACACAACAGTTGCCTCCAAGGCCCGGGTAGTCGGGGGAGATCCGTTAATAGCCTGTAATGGCAAAATTCTTCGTTGATAATGGGCTGCTATGCCTGTGCCTCACGACTGTCACCTGTGGTATAATGCACCCCCCGCGCGTACACTGTGGCCTGCACTCCATGGTTAAGTTCGATTTGGTTACGAAGAAAAGAATGACGGTAGCAGTTTCATTCTACCCGCCGCGGTGGCTCAGTGGTAAGAAAGACGCTCGTCTACCGAGCCGGAGTACCCGGGTTCGAACCCGACCGCGGCGGCCGCGTTTCGATGGAGGCGAAATCAAGAGGCGCCCGTGTGCTGTGCGATGTCAGTGCACGTTAAATTTAGATCCCCAGGTGGTCGAAATTATTCCGGAGACCTCCACTACGGCACCTCTTTCTCTCTTTCTTCTTTCACTCCTACCTTCTTCCCTTCCCTTACGGCGCGGTTCAGGTGTCCGCCGATATGTGAGACAGATACTGAGCCATTTTCTTTCCTCAAAAACCATTTTACGAATGCCAGTGTTATGGACCTTAGGAACATAAACACTTGAGTGCAGTGGGTCGCGCGGGGACCCTGGGGCGTGCCCCGAATTCCTCGCACAATAAAGTTTTGAAGCGAAAAGCTTCACTAGGCTAGTCAACACCGAGGCTAGCGTGGGCCCCGTCGTCAGAAAAAGCCACAGGTGCGCATGCGCGAACTGCGTGACGTCACGGTGGACACCCGAACCACGCCGCAAGGGAAGGAAAATGAAATAAAAATTGCTTTTAAGGAAAGGAAATGCCTGTCTCTCATATCTTGGTGTACACCAGAGAGGAATGCACGCCACAGTACATGTCTCTAAAGCAACCTTCTAAGACAGCACCGTATTCACTACACGCGCGGCTCCTCCTCCGCCTTGCCGCAGCTTTTCGCTTCGAGATATCCAGGCTTAACCTCAGCTAAGCCACATCCAATTTTGTTCTCTCTCTCTCTCTTCGGTGATGATAAACTCCTCTCACACCTTACCTAGTGGAAATTAGTTTACACTTGATTCAAAATGCCGCATAGCAATTATACTCCGCGTGCTCCGCTACTGTACAAAGCATGCACTGTGATTGGGTCCATGCGTGGGCGGGCCCACTACTTAATATACACGTATCGTTGGCTCCAGCCACTATTCGGGGCTCTCGTGTCACAACCCCTAGGAAAAAAGTATAGAAAAGAATGAGAGTTAAAACCGTATCACTGATTTTACTCAAGTCAGTTTCGCAGTCTAGGGCTCACAACACGACGAAATATTTTCCTGTTTTGTCTGCGATGAACTTCATTACAATAAAATTTCGCAGGAATTAAGAGAACAGGGGGATTATTGCTGACCGAATGAACGAAACGAGTTTTCCATATCCCCAATTAACCACTGACATAGCAATGACCTAAGTTGGCACCGGCTTGCACCCGCCACCGTAGTCGCTTGAAGCGCAAGTGAGAGAGAATACTAATACAGAGCAGTAGATGACGCTACAGTTGATATCGGTAAAAAAGCATACGTGATATCGGCGGGTGCGTGTACGGTCCCATCTGTGTCATATTGTGCATACTTTCAGGTGAATTTACGACCACAAACACCTCTTAGCGTCGTACTTCTTAATCAGAAATCCAAAACACACGCTTCGCTTGCGCACCCTCAGATTTGGATGGCTTTAAATTCCTGAGGAGTAGACACTCAGGAGAGAATAGAGTAGGCACTTGCTGTCTATTTCTCATGCATCGCTTGGTGGTGGTGGTGGTGAAAAACTTTATTATGCAAAGAGAGTTTGAGGGTCAAAAAATACATGGTCTGTATCCTTAGTCCGGGACACCGCACGACGAGGCCCCGTCTCGCGCCCGCTTTACTAGAGCCCTTTGAGACTCCAGTGTGGAGCAGTTGAGGAGGGCAGTCTCCCATGCCTCTCGGGTGGGGGAAGGGGGAAGGTGAAGATTCTGAGTACATGCCCACACCATGTGAAAGATATCGCAGATCTCTCCACAGTGCGGGCAGCGCCCATCTGTGTTCGGATCGAAGTGTTTTGCTACGGCAGGACAGAGAAGAGTTCCTCTCTGCAGGCGCCGCAGAGTTCGCTCCTCCGCCTTACTCAGCCCCTTGGCAGGTACTGGGTAGAGACGGTGGCTGTCGCAATAATGAATTAGGATTTCGCGGAACCGCAGAAGCGGTTTATGAGCTTCTGAGCCAGGAGAGCTAGGATGAGGAGCCCGGTGTGTGAGCGCTCGGGCGGCCGCATCAGCGGCCTCATTGCCTCGTAGACCCTGGTGGCCAGGAGCCCAGATCACTTTTGTGCGAGTTGGATCGGCGGGAGCGCGTCTTAGAATTTGGGAGGCAAGAGGTGATATCTCGCCTGCAAGATAATGTTCACAGGCCAGGCGAGAGTCTGTGATAACTGTTCTCGATTTTGGATCGGCGGCAGCGAGAGCTACTGCGACTTCCTCCAGTGAAAAACAATCAAATGTTTGTACACTGCTGACTGGAGGCATGGGCGCTTGGTTCTTTTTGGAATTAAGTAATTTCAATAGCCGACACTATGGGGAGGTGGCTGACATCTACCACATGGTGTGGGCATGCTAACGGAATCCGGCTCTTACCCCCTACCCCAGGCGTACTAAAGAGGACTGGTCCGGGAGGCGACTTTGCTCGGCTGTTTCGGCCTACAAGCTCAATAGGCCTTGGTCGCGAGGGCTCGAATATACGGCTCTGGTATCGTCCAACGGCGTCGAGGTCTAAGGGTGCCACTTAGTCTGTGAGCCTCTAGTGAGGCTCTCCTCTTCCATACTACGCAGTACAAGTTTTAAAGCGAAAGCTTTTATACACGGCTTCGGAGCTGCGCCGAAACCGAGGAAGAGCGGAAGCTTCGAAGGCAAAGGAAAGGCGTATAACTGGTCCCCTGGGACAGTGGACACCTCAACCATCCTTTAAGCTACGTGGCGGTGGTGACAGATGTGTGCTGTATGGGTTGGCATTGACAACGTTGTGGCAGAAACGCGGCACTGAAGCTTTAGGCCGTCGGTGTTCATTGTGTTCCTGGCGTTGGCGTTGACAGCGTTTTAGACTCCGATTTTTTTTAAGGAAAGGAAGTGCGCATACCTGGCTCCCTGCGTCAGTGGAAGCCTGAATCACGCTTTGTGGTACGAGGGGCTGTGTGAGAGAGATGTGGGCTTCGTGCGTTAGCGCTCACAAATTTGTGGCAGAGACGCGGCACCACTTCAATAGGACGCAGCGTTCATTGGGTGAGCAAACTCTCGCGATCAACCATTAACTGCCACCTGCCAGGGTGGCACTCAATGTTACAGACGCCATGCCGGGTATAGTTGCCCGATACGCCATAGCTTTCGCTTACATAGCAGTTAAACCGTAGAAAATTTTTTTGTGTTTAATATGAGACACGATTTAATCAGTGAAGCACAGCATGTCTGGTTGAATGAACGGTGGCCTTTGCGGCGGTAATGCAAATATTTGAAAAATTCCTAAATGCACCCCTAGTGCGTCTTCGTGCGTTTCAAACGGCACTATAGCTCAAGGATGGTACCCAAGAAGTGCTTGGTTCAACAGCACTGTACCGTGTCCGAAGAAACACCGGACGATTGGTGTAATGACAGACCGCGCCGAGAGTCCACTTCTAGTCAAAAATCGCCCGTACGACTTGTGCGCTCTTTTACAGCGTGAAAAAAGTTGCCTGTGATTTGACCAATCAATGACCATCCAGAACTGTGGAAGCAAAGGCGCGGCAATGCAGCGGCGGCGGCACCTCTGAGTCACCGTGTAGCGGAGGAGTCGGCGGCGGCCGCAGCTCTGCGCCGTGTGACGTCACTCCTCCTGGAGGATGCACTCTATGATGCACTGCTGGCGCAGCGGCGACGGCACCTCAGTTTCAAAGCCTACAGCACAACACACGCGGAGGAGATTGCTATTGCTCTGGCTCTCACTAATCCCAAGTCGAAACACATCATCACCGACTCGCGAGGGGCCTGTCGGAACTACGAGCTGGGATGGACTCCCCCGCTTGCCTGGCGCATACTGCAATATAGCTGCCCATGCGAAGATCCAACTCCACGCTACCTGATTTGGGCCCCCGGTCTCCAGGGACTCCAGGGAAACGAACAGGCCGATCAGGACGCCCGCGCACTCTCTCCTCGGGCTATCTCCCTGTCCTTGGAAGGCTACTCCCAATCAGACAATCTGGCCCTTACATTCAAACACATCACCGGTTACTACAACGAGGAGCACCGGCGCTACCCAGCACCTTGTAAGGGTCTGGATCGCGCTGACGAGCGCCTCCTAATCAAAATTATCACTGACACTGTACTGTGCCCGGCGGTGCTTAAACATTTCAATACATCCTTTGATGGCGCGTGCCAGTTCTGTGGGGAGGTGGCTGACACCTTCCACATGGTTTGGGCGTGTCAATCAAACCCATCTATCCCCCCCAACCCCACCAGAGAGGACTGGGAGGTGGCCCTGCTCGGCTGTCAAGACCTAAAGACCCAAGAGGCCTTGGTTCGACGGACGCGGGCGGCGTTGCTTGCCAATGGGGCCCCGGAATAGGGGCTCCACCTAGTATTGTGAGGGGTAAGGGCCAATAAGGTCCTACCCCAATCACCTTTCTGTAAAAATTTAATAGACGATAAAGGTTTTTCACCACCACCACCACCACCACCACCACCTCTGAGTCACCCGCGCAGCGGAGGAGTCCGCGGGGGCTTCGCGCTGCTCTGACGTCACTCCTCGCGCATGCGCAGTTGGGGCTCTCCGGGGCTCCGCGAAATCGCTCACACCTAGCGTAGCGTTGCTTCCGCAACACAACTGTGTGCGCGCGCACACTGTGTGACCAAGTTTCGTCTTACTCGTTTCGTTTGCCTGCACTCTAAGATTAGGTAACATTAGGTTATGAAACGAAAGGCACATGGTACCTGCCTCACTCAGCGTCGTAACCTGAACAGCGGCGTGGGTGGTGGTGGTGGTGAAAACATTTATTACGAATGAGCAGGAGGTATGTTTGGATCAGCCCGTAAGAGACCGATCCTTACAAACACTAGGTGGAGGTCCCTAGTATGGGACCCCAGTGGCGGTTGCCGCCGCCCGGGCGCGCCCGACTAAGGCTTGTTGGGCCTGTAAGTCGTGGCAGCCGAGCAGGGTCGCCTCCCAGTCCTCCCGGGTTGGGTTGGGGATGGGGGGAATAGCGGGGTTGGAGGGGCAGGCCCACACCATGTGATAAGTGTCAGAAGACACTGCACTACATTGTGGGCAGCTGCCGCTAAAGGAGGGGTCAAAATGTTTTAGCGCTACCGGGCACAGCAATGTATTGGTGGCGCCGTGGGGGAAGGGATGAAGGAAGGGGGGCTAGAAACAACTGCAGCTACAGGCGTCGTGCAGCTACTAGGAGATAACCGCATAATGACAGGAATACCGGCAAGAAAGCAAAGAAGCGCCTCGCCTCGTTGTTATTACGTGTTCTTGTGGCCGCACGGAGCCGGCGCTACTTAATTTTAGGTCAAGTTGCCAACCCCGTGCATGCCATGCGTGGTTGGGTGTATAATTAGCACCATCTGCCGTATTTTCTAGGTGATGATGATGCAATCCATTCATGCCTAGGACTACGATGTCGCAACACTGAGGAAATACTAAGCACTAAGCCTGCACGGCTTCGCTGCTTCTATCCTTTTTGAGCCCCTTTTTACAGCAAAGAGTATATCCCTGTCTGGCTTTTACTTGCACTTCATTTTAAAAGCAGCTAGCGAATACACTAAATGGCTCTCAATTTCTCCCATTAGTTCACAGCAAAACCAGGACCGTTGACGTGGCACTTTTGACATACAAGCACCAGCGCCGTTTGCCCGCCCCCATCCTTGACTGCGTTAAGCGTGGCACTTTCGGTGAAGTATGATCTTGCTGTTCGAGGCGTCCGCGACCTAGTCAACGCCACCGACTACCCGGGGAGAGGGCTCCTCGCCTACCTCCTCGGGACTTCGCGGCGCCTCTTTTTTGGTACTTGCACAGGTCCTTCAGCCGAACAGCAGCCGGGGTTCTTCCGGTACGTCTGCCGGACGGCCGAGTCCCTCACCGCCACCCTGCCCGAGGTCGACGTCTCTGAGACGCAGGCCTCCCGCGTTTGCGAGCTCCTAGCAATTCAGGAGGCTACACCCGACCAGCTACAGCGGAGCAGGCGGGTACGGTGGCGGGACTTGACGTCACACACGTTACCACCAGACGTCCGCGACTTCGGCTGGCTGCGAGGCTGGAGTGTCCTTCCGACGGGGGTCCGCATCGCCGCGTGGGGTATCGCCCCTTCTTCGCGGTGTCCCCAGTGCGGTGCGACAGAGATCCTCAAGCACGCCATGTTCGAGTGCGTCGTACGACGCACTCGAACAAAAGTCTCCAAAAAGTGCGCGCCACGTGGCGCGCACTTTTTGGAGACTTTTGTCCCGCATGTTTTCAGTGTCCTTGGACGCGCGCACCAGACCGCGCGGCTTTTTTGTGCGCCTATTACTGTGTGTGGGCGCGTTTGTGTTGTGGCGCCAGCGTGGCGTCGCGTCTCTACAGGGCCGACCGCAGCGGGCCATGTTCCCTCTGCTCCAGCGGGTTCGGGCGCGCCTCTTTCAACAGGCGTGCCTTGACAGAGTCATGCTCCCCGAAGAGGAGTTTCTCCGGCGGTGGAGCACCCGCTTCATCGCCGTCGACAGGGGTCGCGTGACGGTGCGGCTCCTGCCTTATTAAATGTGTATATTGTGCGCAGTGGTAGTTCTAGTGCGTGCTTCCCCCGCGCGTGTCGGACACTTCTGGACACTGTGGACACTTGTGGTGTGTTTGTATATAGCGAATGTTCTCGCTTTTTGTTGTTGCGAATTTTGTTATTGGGGCGACGTAAGTCGCCGTGTTGCATATCTGTCTTTATTTGAGGGACCGAGGTCCCTTGTACGCATCCTTGGCTCCAATAAAATTATCTTTGTGTGATCCAGGGGTTTCCCCGGGTTTAAATTAGAGGGTGTGCCTAAATTTCTTGTCAGGGGGGATGGTGTGTTGCTGAGGGTTGAGGAGAAGCGGTAGCCATTTTTGGTAGCCACCAGGGTAAAAACAAAAAAAAAAAAAATCGTTGCGAATTAAGGGGGTGCCTGCAGAAAAACAGGGGGGTGTACAGGGAAATCACTGCCGAACCCGTCAAGGTTTTCGGCAGAAGCTCAGGTGAATGTACTCAAAGGCTATCGTTAATATGCGTGCAGGTGTTTACGAAAGTACAGGGGAGGACCACCCCTGCCGTTGCTCAAATCGGTGAAACACATAAGCAACTTCTGTAGGCATGTTGCCGTACCTTCTGGCTACTTCCCAACAAAAATTACTTATTTTATTTTTATTTATTTAGCAGCATACTGCAGTCTTAGATGAAGACTGTGCAGATGGGTAAAATCAACGTAAAAAACGTGCTAGCATCTCGAATAATACTATACATACAGTACAAGGTACAATAACTATTGAGTTGGCTCTTAGAAACACAACACGCTCACTCTGTTTGCGCGTTCACAGATTTGGGTAGCTTCTTCTATCTCAAGTTCCTGAGAGAAGTAGACTCTTGTGGCATATGGCTCATGCGCCGGTTAGTTTGAACTCTATGCGAGTAATGCAAGCCGTTCAAGTATTCCTGCACAGCTGATGGGAGCCATGATGTAATTGATTTCTTTGTAATGAAAGAAGTCCGATATCACACACCGTTCTGGCTTTCGTTCAACCATAGTCCTTCATTGAAGGACTATGGTTCAGCTAATGCAGCTTTTCTCTCTGTCTCTCTCGACTGAATAAATTTCCCTTCACCTCCAGCCCCCTGACCGGGCCTGACTTAGTTTGCGGCACCAGGAAGTAACTGCTGACGTGCCTCTCGGTTATCGTAGTTTTTCTTCCGTACTTTTTTTTTTATTTGTGTGCCGTGCCCAAGGTGATGCAATCGGTCTTCACCGCAACAGAGCTCTTCTAAGAAACTCTGCGTGTGGAGAATGTTCAGTATTTATGGTTCTGTAAATGGGGTAACTCAAAGATTGCTGAATGTTGTTTGTACGAATAGGAAAGTGCAGGATATCTACCGGATGCTTCACCTGAGTTGGTAAGCAATTTTTAAAAATAGTTCTTTTTTTTTTGTCAGAAGAGCCCTTTTTCGGCGTAGCATTGTCAGCGGTAGAGCGCATTATGGTACAGGTAAAACGTGCTAAATAGTAGGCTGTGCTAAATAGTAGGCTGGTTAACTAATACTGAACTATTGCTGTTATTCTCCTGATTTATGAGAGGTCTAACCCACATTAAGCAATATCTATATCAGTTTTTAAAATTTCGAAAACGCAGTTACCCTTGGCGCTGTAGGCCAACAAATTTTGGCTGTTTCGGAGAGTTACGTATGCTGGAGGGGTTACTTTGCTTGCAAGGTTTTCGAAGGCTCATGTATTATGGCGCGATGTGGGCAAATTTTTTTTTTTTTGAGTGGGAGTTGGCGTGGAGGGGGGAGGGGGGGGTGCGCGGTTGCTGCTACAACACGTTAAGGCGACGTCGCGTTCTAGCCGGAAAAGTCGCTCTTAACATTGTCTGTGTTGAAAAAAAAAAAAAAACTCGTTGAAAAGGAATGCTACCACCGGATCCCAACTGACCTTTCACATGAAAAGGAAAAGTGGAAAGTTTGCGTGCAACGTACATGAGCACATTTAAGTCTAGTAAGCTGCTCAAAACAGCGCGGATGAAGACGTACTTATGGCGATGACGGAACAGCATAGTCCGCGGTCTTTCACAGCTGTGTCTTCGACCGAGCTCTTTCGCTCTGCTTTTTAAATCTCAGTATGCACAAACTAACCCAGACAAGGCTTTTGTCAGAGCGTAGCCTCTCACGTGTGTTAGCATATAAGTGAGCTGATGCGGTAACACGCGTCACTGTTCGAGGCTCATGCTTCTGACCAGCATCGGAGGCGATGGCCGTGCTAGAAATGCATCATGGATGCAGTCTTCGTCGAACGTGTCCGAGCTACGGGGTTCGCCGTCGAACAGTGTAGCAGTGCACTTGTACACTTACGGCATCCCTGTAGTTCCATATCTCTGGAGAGTGAGCAGATCTCTCGTCCTTACCTATGCGGAACTGTGCAGCGTCAGGGGTGCTTTACATGTCCCACTGCACGACTCGACAGCGAACCCTGTAGGTTGGACACTTTCGACAAAGTCGGTCGGTATTTCCTCCAGCAATGGCTCATAGGGTGGAACTGCAGATATACTGTCTGTCCCGGCAGATCAGGCCACGTGTATGAAATGCATGCAGCTCACTGGATGACATACACTAACCCATCGATACGCCTCCAGTGCACTGTCGCCGCGAAGACTATCGCCGAAAGCGTTAGCGATGCGTCAGCGTACACAGGTATCGCTTGTGGGGCCTTGACCAGTGTTCGCCGAGAAAGACGTGCTTGTTCAATGCGCGTCGCCGCAGGAGCGTCCGCGGCTTCGTTTCGCGAATGACCTCGAAGGGCCGTTTTTGTTTTTTGTTTCTTTCTAAGGTCCGAGCGGGGTGACCGAAGCAGCTCGCGCACAGTGTAATGCGCCCGAAAGGTGCCATTTACTCAGCGTTCCACTTTCCGTAGTGTCGCCTTCTAGTCTGCTGACGTACCAAGGCCCACTTATTTTTATGTGTATGCGCATTTGTTATACGCACAGCCGTCTACTGCCACTGTTGTTGTTTATGAGGTCGCGTTCAAGGAAAATTAAATTTCCATCAAAGTCAACCGATAGGAATCTGTCCGCGCGGGTATTTTCCCGCAGTGCTTTTTTATTTTTTGGCGATCACTTTCTGGCGATCATGACTGCCGACTGCAGTCTTTTTGCATTACAGCCTTGTGCTGATTATATATTCTCTTAATGGCGTGGCTCTCATGCGTCCTTCCCAGAGAAGTTCAGCATAACGATAGATGAAAGTAAAAAGATACAGAAAAACATTTTTAAATGTGTCTGTGAACCGCCTATAACTGCGTACGCATTAAGTGTGCGCATAAACGGTTGTGCTCTTCATCTGGAAATTTTACGCCTTTTTCGATGTATATGTGTGTTCGAATGTTCGTGCAAGGTCGTACAACCACATGTGATCGCAGCCATATGGTGCCTGCTTGAACGCAACTGAGTTAGTGTGTGGTCTGAAAAAACGTTGGCATTCCGCTTTTCATAGTCATCCTCATCGTCTCGTATTCACGGGACGCAAGAACGCACACTGTGCGACTGCAATTTTGTGTTGCGAAACCAAGCAGTCCTCAGCCACATCTCTTCCTCAAAAGAAAGCAATTGAAGAGCGTGGTGGTGCAGTACTTACTGCAGCACAAGCCGTAGGAAAACCACGCATAGAAGAATGACGTTACCAAGATCACAAAATTCTATCTCTCATCCAGCATACTTGATTCGTGCTACAAAAGACTTGCCTTCTGTAGCGCCTTTGTTGCAGCTAGGTTTCACTTGGAACAACAAAAAAAATCCTTTGCCTTAACATTCGTTATTTATATGTTTCTTTGCTTCCCGCATATGACGTGTTCCACCTGTTCTCGATACACCAATCCTGTTTTCCGCTTACTCCCACACTTCGACCAGAATTGTGTAATTCCTCATGTCACTGCAAATGGGATAACTGGCGTCCCTTCCTGGAGACAGATGACAGTCTGAGCTTGTTTCCTCCTTTGAAACAACCCTCTATTTCGCTCACGTCCGACGGCTGTCTGCACACTCACTGTACAATCATGAGACACGTACCACGTGTTTGCACAGCGCCTCATCGAGGTTTCGCCATTGCGCCATCGTCACGGCTCCGTCGCGCGGCACTAAACGCGTAGTATGTTATACGCGCAGCCGCGAAGGCTCATCAGCGGGGCGGCACGCAAAATGTACGTGATGATCCGTCCCTCAAAACGTGTGCCGCAGGGAGACAGAAAAGACTCGAAAACGTTTTGGCGCGCAGCCCAAATCGCTTCGGCTGAGAAAAACAACCCAGTAGCGACGGCAGTTTATTACGTTTGCGTCACGGGCGTTTGTCCGTGAACGGCGTCACTCCGACGCCCTCAGTTGCGGCACGACGGCGCTCTCCGAAACCACGTACACGGGCCGTCCCTTGAGTCGTCACCACGGATGGATGAATGGAGAGGGTTCGCTCCCTTCTCCGCGCGCGCAGTCGTTGTGTCATCGGTGGTCCACTTCGTCGCGACGTGCCGTAGTGCGGCCGGGTTTGACTGCCACTGACGGCACCATGCGCGCTCCCGGACGCGAATGCCTACGGCTTTTTGGTTGTCTCTGCTCGTTTGTACTTTCCACTCATGATGGCCGATCCTCGAATGTTGATGAACTGCTGCTGCCGGATGTTGTGCCGATTTGTCAGCGATGCCTGCGACGTGGATACATGAATTTGGACAAAGTATGGTGCTCTGTGTTCAGCGATGTACCAGTGGCTAACATTGGTACCTGGTATATCGCAGCGATTGTGCTAGTGCGATATCGCTGGAGGCCCTGTATGAATTCTTGCACGGTGATGCAATCCTTAACAAAGTACTTGTTTCTTAGACGCCCAATGACGTCTAAGAAACGTCGCGCTGGAGTTAATCTTCACCTTTTCTATAAACATTTGTGTTCGGCCACTCTAAGCACTATAGAACATAGATGACGGGCAGATACTCGGCACTGAGTGTGCTGGTCATGCCCGGTAAGTAATGATCAGCGAAAAAAACCAGACTTCTGTGCCTGGTTCCCGGTTCGGTGGGACTGACAGGCGTCAAGACCACTGGGCTGTTCTCACGATACCTAGCGACTTATTCGTGAGGTTTTTCTGGGTCAAAACTTTGTAAAGGGACACAGACAAGAATCTTGCGCCTGGCACGTCTTGTTGCGAACAGAAGGTGAAAATGTACAAGGAAGACTGCTATAGCGCGGGCGCATTTGGTCTTCTGAAGTCGCTTCGAGCGTTTCTCGACGTGGCATCGTGGATTCGTCCTCACCATCTCTCGAGGTGGCATGAATGACAACGCAGATACAAGCTCTGTTTGCTTGTATCGGCAGAGTGCCTGTGGCAAGGCTATTTCATATTGACTGGCAGCTTAATAAAAATGAAAACGATGAAGTGTATACATATGGGATACACGCCTTCGATCAATTCGGTCCACGAGAAGTCACCTTTGCTCTTCCACCCCACCTCTTCGCGATTGCACGATTAAACGGCGATGTGAACAGCGTGAATCCTTTGTGCTATTTCGCGACATCTGTTCGTCCATGTTGTACTTAATACAATATAAGAATCTTGCTTCAAAATCAGTTCAGCGGTTATTAGACGACTGGAGCTGAGCGCTAAAGCTTACCAGGCTACTGCGACTGTATCACCTGCTGTCTATGTGAACAGTAAAGGAGCTCTTGGCACTCTGGAGCTCTGATGTCAATTACTTACCTGAAGAAGTCGAGATGTGGGTCACCCAGGCCGGGGAATCCAGGGAAGCCGATCTTAGATGGGTCCGGCAGCAGGCTCCTTCCTTCCAGGTCGCCTTCAGGGTCGTCGCGGATGAACTTACGCCTGCCGTCCTTGCCCACATGGTAGTGTGTGAAGCGGCTCTTGCCACTCGAGTCCTTGTAGCCCGAGCGGCCCATCACGATACCGTCGGGGCCATAGCTCTCATGATGGTAGCTGCTGACCGAGTACGAATTTCCCTGGCCGGTCACCCGCGGACTCCATGAGCACAGCAGGACCAACGCCACAACGAACAACGTCGCAAGCCGTGTACTGGTCAACTGCAGCAGGGCAATGGTGGGGAGCACCGTGTGCCTAAATCTTAATGCACTTTGTTGCCTGGTTAGTGCGCGCTGAGGACCCATCACTGCAGTGAAAGCGACTGCCTGAAAGCCAGTGAGAAAGCTCTCACTGCAGTTGACGGCGCTGGGCGAATCCGTGATGATGCCATTGCAGGAATGTGTTAGTCGCAGCTAGAAACACGACTCGTAAAGAGGCTTGCTCAATGCGCCGAGCATGAGCTAGGCAGATTAACTATTCGGCACGGCTGCTTGCTTTGCATTGCTTTAGCTCTGTACGCGACGAATAGGTCATATGGAAATCAAAGTTACACGGCGTCGTGTAGACGGCACAGAACGATCAAGAGTGAGGTCGTAGCGTTAAAAGAAGCACTGGCATCTTCGCGAGCTTTTGTTACGGCTGCTCGTAGACCTGCCCTCATCATGATCTGATCTCCACCCGAAAATCTCTGTCGTCCCACCATTGTTTTGGTCACCCCAAGCTACTGCGCTCGCGTGCTGCTTTGCAAAGCCCAATCGATCGACACTGACCATTGTGAAGAAGACGTCTTCCGCGTAGGTCCCGCGCCGCGTCTGCAGGCAAAGATCTGAGGGAGAGTAATCCGGCGCAATCGATTAACCTCTGCAGTGGAGAGTATATATAGGAGACCTGGATGGGGCCCTCGTCTCGCGCCTTCTAGGAAGCCACCCGGCCGATGCAGGAAGCTAAAATCCCATGCGACTGGGCGTCCTTGGGTGAAGCGTGGCCGCCAACCGAGGCGGCATCTTGCGCTGGCGCTGCTGTCGCATTCGTCTCCACGCTGCCGATGAGCGGCTTTCTTTCCCTGGGGGAGGGGCCGCTTGACCAGAGCCGGCGGCGGTCGCACTTGCGGCGCGCGAACCATCGCGTCGCACCGCGGGGTGCTGTACCGGCTGCAGCTGCCCTGCCACTCCACCCCCCCCCCCCTCCCTTTCTTTATCTTTTTTCGTTCCTCTCTGTCTATCTTTATGCCGCATTTCTACTTTCTAGAGCACTCCTGCTAGGACTACGCGATGAGACTGCTAATCTCATTCGGTCGACGCAAGAGGCGCAGTTTTTCTTTCTGACACCAGAACGGACGAAGCGTGTCCAAAGGCGTCCGGATTGTGCCTGCGCGAGCTCACGGTGCGGCCAGGAGATCTGCATTTTGGTCGCCCTGCAAATGGTGCTGTTACGAAACGGAGTTGGATTAAGGCACGCTTCGCGCTGTTCGTCAGGCTGGATTAAATTGAACAGAAGAAAGACAATCACGTGGAAATTCCGCGTGGTCCATTCCATGCTTGCTCGCTTGTCTTCGCTCAGTACCTGTCCTTCTGGACACGAGCCAAGCACACGGGCGTTGCGGAATCTCCTCTCCTCCTTCGTTCCGGCCACTGCATATAGGTACTACCAATTCGGGCAGGCGATTGCGGTGCTACGCGTGTAAAGAATTCCGTGTCGCTGCCGCGCCGAGAATCGTATTAGTGTCGCTTTATTGCCTTCGGTGACCCCGTCGGTTCAAGAGGGCAGGGATGATAAATACTTGCGCCGTAACGGCGCAAATCCCACCCTTTCTTTAGGTGTCTGCGTGAGCGAGCGAGTGGACTGGGATGCCCGCGCAGCGTGGTACGAAGGTCGTCCGGCCAAGTCTTACACTGTGTACAACTTCGGCGTCGAAAAGAAATCGAAAGGGAACGATCAGTTACGAGGAGGATGCGAGCTGTCACGCTTTCAGCGTCGCCAGTGCAACGCAGTGCGCGTCGTGTCGGTGCCGTCGCGGGTTTCTTTGGTCTAGGACTACCGTTACAGGTCGTTCAAGGGTCAGTGGTTCGTCTGCAGGTATCATTGTCATGCGGCGTGGCTTTCAGCAGCGTCGCTGAACATCGTACGTGACTGAACTGCACTTCATAAAAAACGGTTACCGGAAGGGGGACGGGGCGTTGCTAACAGGATCATCTTCGTCTGCACAGAACAGGAGCAGACAGCGGGAAAAATGTCTAGACAGACGCAGAAGGACGCTGTTTCCGGTATCGCAGTAGTGTGTAACGGCTGAGTGCTGCACATGTTGAGCCTGATAGAAGGTGCGGCACAGTACGTTATGAAGGCTTGGCAACAGCTCGACACAAGGGACTTTCCATCCTAAATTATTTTTAGCGCTTTTTCTTTGCTTCACCTTCCTAATTTTTCCAACTGATGTGCAGGCTTAAACTATTTTTCGTTAAATTAGGGTATAGAATGCGCTTTAGCAAATGTATCGCATGCTGCTCTTTGGAGCTGCATACGCTGCTCTCAAGAATGCCAGTGTGGAGCAGCAGCGCGGTGCACAACGACCACGCGTGTTATTTCGCCTGAAGCGCAGAAGTAGTTGAAGGCACTGTAGCATCTAATTCTGTAGGATCTGTAGGATCTAATTCCTGGCGAGTCCCAAAATGAAATGTGCTTTTCTTTGTTACTGTCTCCCGCGTCAAGAGCGGTGAAGAACAGATCCTCCCGCAGCCGTCAGAAGTCCTTGTGCTTTCGGGGTCCTTGATCGGAGATGTTTGGATGCCCTAGACGCAATGCACCAGGACGGCGACTAGTTGCCGAAGGGGGAGGCACAAAACACCCGGGAGTCTATAGTGTCAGCACAGGAGGCCGGCCTGGTGCGCCCAGTGCTAAGCTATCGAGAAAGAGAAATAGTTCGGGTGGTCCAAGCCCCGTACTGCTGCCTTGGCAATCCATCGGCGACAGAGACCATAGAAGGCGAAATCCACTGGAATTTGGCTATTGGTGTGGTGACGGAGACAACTACTGAGTGCATGATAAGCATTCTTGCAGGCACAGACAGTATGCGACTTGGTGCGCCCTGAGCACGGACAGCGCCGATATGAGACCGGTTGTTCAGGTCCCGGGAGTGCTCTTGGGTCAAAAATGGATGTCTTCATCCTGCTACGAACGCTGCCTGGTGGGCATACGGACGACGATGACGAGTCGTCACCATCATTATCAACTAGACCACGTCCACAAAAGGACGAGGACCTCACACAGTGATCGCCAATGACCCCCATTGATGCTCTCACCGCGGTCAGCGCTAACCCTGCGAATTTCTCAGCCTTACATTATTATCGGTCGCCACTGACTACGATGCCTCTTCCATGGTCACCTTTAGCCTAATGGACCGCAACAGATCAGAGCGGCTACCTGTTCCGGGCATTGTACGACCTGCGAAGTGCATTTCTTTGATCCAGCTAATTGAGTTCCGGTATCATTTTAAATTCCTCAGTAGGTGGAGTGGTTTGCGGATACTAGGTGGCTGTCTCGTTATACAGACGCATTTTCAACTACAGAGTCATGTTGTAAACAAGGCGCGCAAGGTCATATTTTTTTTAGCCACTCTTGCACATGCCGGCGCTAATTAGCTGGAGCGTTACGAGTGGTCGACGGTTGGACGAATGCCAGTTATTACTTCTTGACACAAAGGCTAGCTGGACACGGAAAGCCTATTAGTAGGGGCCGGAGTTCAAGGTTTAAACCGAAAACAACCGATTAAGGTACGCCGAATTCGTTTTCCGAAATTTTCTTTTAACCAAAAAAAGGTTACCATCCTTCAGATGTTCGCCATAGCCTGTTGGATACTGAGCACGAGTTACAGTGAGTCACAAGAGAGAAGTTGTAAACTGTGGAAGTCAGGAGCACAGTGAGGCAATGGGATCTTTAGTGTGGTTGTACATTTTGAGCAATAACTCCGCTACTTTAGACATACGCAGGCACCAGAGCGAGAGGTTACACTACTTCGTCAAGCTTCGCCTACTAGCGTAGCGCCTTCTGCTCACAGGTTGTGATCACCTTATCATAGCCATTACTTGATTGAAGAATTCTCGAACAGGATATAAGGGCGATAACGTTCATAACTTCACAAGTCACCGTGAACTAGAAACCATACACAAAAATCACGAAGTGTAACGATCTGGCTTCCGCGATGGTTGAGCGGCGCTTCCATCGCTGCCGTCATCATGCGGACTACGCGATTGGAGGTTCTCTGGGTTCTTCTGGATTTCGTTTCTTCCAAACCCAAAGTTAGTTCTTCTGGAGACTTTTATACTTTGACAGTGCGTTTCTTGACTAAAAATGGGCTCAGTGTGTCATGAGGCACTCCAACCAGCTAAAGCTATTTCGACGTCAAAGTGACAAGGAAAAAAGATCACGATCCACTTGTCTAAATGCTCGTTCACATGCAAGCGACTGAGTGAATTGAAAGTTTGAAAGGCGCGTCGTGGCGAAGAATTCTCAACTTGGAACCTCGTCGCTCTGTCCTCTCGAGCCGCCACGACGGCTCGAAACAGGTTTCTGTGCCCCGGGGGCAGAAATCACGAGCGTTTTCGCGTGCAGGCGAAAAGCCTATGTTGCTCCTCGGTTGCTTTTGGCTGTATGTCTTCTTGTTTATTTGAGTTATTGCGCAACCCAATTTTCAGAAATAAACTTCCGTTTACGCTTTTGTCTTCCGGCCTTAGATTTACTATAGCGTGAAATCGCAAGCGCTGGCAGATGAAAGGGCATCAAACACGGTTTAATCAGATTAACAACGGAGTCATGAAAATCGGCCAACGCATAGCAGTTCATGGTTCTGCAAAGGGCTATTCATTAATTCGGTTGGCTCGGTAACCACGGTCACGTGTCTAGATATGGTGCCCAACGTGGGGCCCCTCCACAGTGCAAGTTCTGCATCGGTTGGGAAGAAATTTACGGCATCGAAGAAGGAAAGAACGTTCAAGCGACCGACGAATGCACAATTAACTACTGGAAGCGAAACGCATACCAGGAGAAAAGGACGAGTGAAAGTTAAATTGCTTCATATAAAAAGTGCACGTTATTGGATGTTATCGGTAATAAAGTGGAAGTTAGGGGGCAGGGGAGAGGGATAGTGCAGTGCGTCTTACGTTAAGGAACGAGCAGAAACGGAATGAGGGCTCGAGAGGTAATATGGGATTACCCGGGGAAAATAATAAAACCGCAAAAACCCGCCGGGCAAGAATTGTTTCCATGCGCTGTGTCTGGGCAGTGTTCCAGTTGCCGCGTGTGCACGGAATCAAATTACAACAAAGCTAGACTTTTAGTCTACTAGCGTACTGCGAAAATGAAGACTTTGGTGCTCGCATATTTTTTGATTCCACTGGCTAAAATGAAAAACATAAAACTGGATGCTAACTGCCGTGAGCCGAGTGTTTTCGTCTGGAGCGCAGCTTGGTAATTTTTGTTTTGATTCATTTATCGCTCACAGTGCCAACGCTGATTCGTAGGCAGTGGCCGCCGTCGATACAATCTCTTCGCGCTGACAGCTACGTGGGAGAAATTTCAGGGGCACCACCAGGGTACAGGTTTTGCTAGATGAGATGTGTGTGATTTCTATTTATATGCGGGTGAGGAAGGCATACGAAGGCTCCCTTGTGTTTGTTTTTGTTTAACTTAATTAACTCTTTCTGATATTTTATTACCTGCACGCACGCACACACATATACACAGAAAAGAAGTGGAGATGCTAGTCTACTGGATCAGGACGGTTACACCTGAAGTCGAAATGTATTTAAGCCATCACTTCTATGTAATTTAAATTAGTAGCGTTTGACGGTCTAGTTGACTGTCATTCCATTTAATATATGACATCTGACGCTGCTGATGCAACTTTCTTACTTCCAGCTAGTGTGAAAGAAAAGCCTGGGAATACCTACGACACCGTTGAAGACAAAAGTCTAAAATGCCGTTGTGGAAAATTTTTAATTTTTGCAATCCTTAAGAGACCCATGTATTTCTGGCGAAATTCCGACCACGAGGCCGATACTCGTAAACTATTTGATTGCGAGAAGGCAATTTGACAGCTCGACAGGCCTTTTCTTGTTTGCATTGCATAATTACTGATGCTGTACTGCCCTTTGGTACTCTTTCACACACGCGCAGTGAACACGTGGCTTCATGACCTCAAATTCGTGGGAGCATCCTCGGGGGATTTTAAATCCGAATACCTGTAGTGACAGTGGGAGCATTCTCGGGGGATTTTAAATCCGAATACCTGTAGTGAAAGAAAGTAGACTGAGGTTGAAAGGAACCTCGCCCGCTCCACTACAATTAAAAACGTGGTGTAACTATGCCAGCATAGCTACATCTTGGCTAGCTCCTTTGGAACAGTTAACTCCGCGATGGTACACGTCGCCCATGAGGAACGTCACTGTGATCTCCGGGTTAACATCGGCCACTCATGGTTCTTTAGCGTGCACTCGCATCGCACAGTACAAAGGTGTCTTTTTAAATTGCGGCGCCGCGGCCGGTATTCTATGGACTCAGCAGCCGAAGGCCAAACCCGAGTGAGCCACCGCGGCGTTTAGTACCACGGCTTGCTCGACTTGTATTCAGTACTCGGGAAGTATTGGCTAAGGCGACGCAGACCAGAATGAGGATGAATGGTTAGCTTGTGAGTGAGTGAGTGAGTGAGTGAGTGTGAATGTGTGAGTGAGTGTGAGCGAGTGAGTGAGTGAGTGAGTGTGAGTGAGTGAGTGTGAGCGAGTGAGTGAGTGAGTGTGTGAGCGAGTGTGAGTGAGTGAGTGAGTGTGAGTGAGTGAGTGAGTGAGTGTGAGTAAGTGAGTGAGTGTGTGAGTGAGTGCAGCGAGTGAGTGAGTGCAGCGAGTGAGTGAGTGAGTGAGCAGTCGAATTCACACTGATATACATATCTGGACGGTGGCACTGCTTTTAGCACTTATAGAGCGACGCCTCACAGAGCCAGTTTTTGACACGTCATAACGTGGTGAATAAAGTGGCGACCTCGTATGCAGGACCTGCCTCAGGACCGGTTTATTAGCCTAATGCGTAGACAGAGCGAGATAAGTGGCTGTGTGTTTTGACGGCTTCTGACCTCTGCGGTCTCCGGAGAACAACGCGTCGACCTTGACGCGCTTCTAGCATGCGTGTTTCTGACCGGAAGGCAGGCCGGATTCGAGATGGGCGCTCGGGAACTCGGCCTCTTTTGTTAGTTGTCCAGCAACGATTAATTTATGACCGACGTTCACAGTTGTGTGCTCCTTTTCTACTTTCCCAGAGAGGGCAGACACTGAAACGAAAGAACACTAGCGCGAATTGTAGTATATTGAATAGAATTAAAAAAATAATGATGAAAAAAGTGTGTGCGTGAGTGAGAGGAAGCATTGAAGGAATTAGAAGACAGGGCTACCTGGGTGATCATACCGACGACCTCCGTATATCGTGTTTCGTGCTCTACCATTTGAGCGGCGGCCGTATGGGTGTCCTGCGAATGACCTTTGACCGCACTCTGCGCTCAAATGCTGCCATAATTATGCGTCGCACCGGTCTATAATGAAGTTAGTGCTGAATCGTTTAGAGAAGCTCCCTCTCACAAACTAATTATATTAAGGCCATGAAATGACACACCACCTCAAACGACTAAAGTGTGAATTCGATAACTTCCTCAAATGACAGCGATACTGCATACAAATATTGATATCTGATGTTTTCGTTTAAATGTGCTCTAATTTATGTTTATCACCTTGTTCTCTCTTTTCCTTTATTTTAATGAGTATTTGTAGTTGGATTTTCTTTGGTTGTGACGTTCATGACACCTCTTTTATTTTTCCGTTTCTGTGTACAGTACATACGTAACTTTCCTTTGGCGGCCGCCGCGGTAGCTCAGTGGTTATGGTGCTCGGCTGCTGACTCCAAAAACGCGAGTTCGATCCCGGCCGCGGCGGTCGAGTTTCGAGGAAGGCGAAATTCTAGAGGCCCGTGCACTGTGCGATGTCAGTGCACGTTAAAGATCCCCAGGTGGTCGAAATTTCCGGAGCCCTCCACTACGGCGTCCCTCATAGCCCGAGCCGCTTTGGGACGTTAAACCCCATAAACCAAGGAACCTAACTGGCCTTTGGTTGCGATGTTAGGGCTATCGCAGCGTCCAAACGCATGTTTGTGCATATGCGATTTTATTTTGCTTGGCTTTGACCTTGCTGTTATTTGCGCTATTCATGTAACGTTTGTCAAAGAGTATACAAGCCGGTGTAAATTTGGGACACTTGCGTCGACACAGCCCAGATGGCTTGCTTGGTCGTTAATTTTTTCAGGCTCTCCAGGAAAACCAATGCTAAACTGCTGAGGGCACTTTATTATAACGTGTGTTATTTTTCACCCATCACTTAACAACTAAATATTGAAAAGAGGCCGCCAGCCAACAACTACAATTACATGTCTAAATCATTCCCTGATTCATTCATATGTCTGTTAACAGGCGGAATTGCACTGTGTTGCGCTATATTGCACTGTATTGCATCGGAGCTATACCGCTTTTAAATGCCACGAGCTGAATTTCTTACAAGCCTGCTCAAGTATTCTCCAGGCTTACCTGCATCCGGGACGCCCACACATACTGAGTTCACTTTGACGCATTTTCTGCGGCGCTATCGCTCGAGAGAGGGGACCGTGCATTAACGTCGTGCTTCAGCACACAAAGCACACCGGCGGTTTCGTCAGGAGGAAAATATATATACTCCGGGATTCACGTACGTCTTCCTCGTGTTTTCACAGGGTGGCCGTATGGCTGCAGCGTAGTGAGTCGGGCCTTGTATGCAAGCGAAGAAGCGGCCGTACGCACAGACGTCGAGGGAAGGTGGAGAGGGCGGAACGGCCGAGGTGCCGCGCTCCAACCTGTCCTTGGAGCGTCACGTTCTCGTTGTCTTACGACTGGCCTCCTCCACGTGGCATCGAAGGTGACCGAAACGACTGCAGCGCGTGCAGCATTATTAGGCGGCCTCGTGACGCTTACCGAGTCGAGAGCCTGTCCCGTGCACTTTGCATAGTATGAAAAGTGCCGAGGCTTATGACTGTGTCTTTAGAGTGGCTGTGTCGATCGGCTGTTGAGCCCAAGGACGCGGGATTGAATGCCGACCGTGGCGCCGTATTTATATAGAGGATAAATGAAAACGCCTGTTTGCTACGCGATGTCAGTGCGCGTCGGAAAACCCTGGGTGGTTGCAACTGATCGGGAGCCCTCCACTGTGACGTCTCTCATATTCTATGCGCAACTTGGGGACGTTGTACCATACCATATCATACCATACCATAATGTACCATACCGTGCCGTACCGAATCACAACATACCATACTACACCACATCATACCATACCATATCATACTGTACCGTACCATGCTATAATATACCTGGGTTTATGGAGGTTTAACATCCCAAAGCGACTCAGGCTTTGAGGGACGCCGTAGTAGTGAAGGGCTCCGGAAATTTCGACCTCCTGGGGTTCTTTAACGTGCACTGACATCGCACAGTGCACGGGCCTCTAGCATTTCGCCTCTATCGAAATTCGACCGCCGTGGCCGGGATCGAAACCGCGTCTTTCGAGGCAGCAGCCGAACACCATAGCCACTGAGCCACCGCGGCGGGTATATAAGATACGTACCACACCACATCATACCATACGATATATATTACCTTACAGTGTGGTATAGTACCTTAGACCACAGTTTACCATACTATCTGATCACAAGTCAAATTCAGGATAAAGTCGTTGGCTAGCGTGATATTAGAGATTTAGAATAGTGGAGAGTGACTAGCGTAGGCGTATATAGGATTACCGCACGATATACGCCTGCGGATGCGTAGTGGCCATACCTAGCCCCACCCCTGGCTCTGTGTGTGTGCCGGGGGCGTACGGTAATCCACTACAAGTCTCCGCTACGATAAATCTGTCTATTAGAGTTTCAACATGACGGGGACGTACTGCCGTAGACGTGTAGCGGACCAGCGGGGGGTCTGCTGCGGATGGGCTGTGAAAGCTGCGTGTCCACACCTGGCCACTAGTGCGTCTGCGCTGTGCTAAAGCTCTCCGATAATGGCTCAGACACTAGCAGACGGTGACATCGCCAAGGTGGCTCTGTACTAACTGGTTTGACTTTAATCTTCAAGGACGCACCTAGTCTGTAGGAACGACAGTCTGAGTCGGTTTTGGATCACCCGGGGATTTCCCTTTACATGTCTCATCTAGCTTTAGCGGCCCGCGTCTTTTTAACTGCAGCTGGAGCGGTCGGCAACCTTGCCTTGTGATTTCGTTTTTAACATCGGAACAGCTTGCTTGAAAGCCGTCTGGCCGATGATCTAGCAGTATGAGAGACGGTGAAATATGTAGAGTTTGGTGAGTCAGAGTTAATTCATGACGACCAAAAATCGAAAGCAGGCGAACGAACGACAAACAAGACAACCACTGCAGGGCCGTTGAATAGCGTTCGTCCAGTGAGTGACCTTGTTTTCATTTCAGAAGAGTTGAAATCTGGGTTAGTTGGTACATTATACTTAAGAAAAACCAGCCAAAAAGACAGGGACAAAGGAGAGACGAGGCACACACAACGACTTGTGTGTGCCTCGTCTCTCCTTTGTCCCTGTCTTTTTGGCTGGTTTTTCTTAAGTATATTGTTTTCATTTGTTCATAGGTTCGCGCAGGTTAGTGGTGAGAGAGGATATCGCAGGTCAGATGTCGCACATCAGATGTGCGAGAAGTGGTAAAACGAGATTGTGGCGCATGTAAATAAGAGGTCACCGGGTGCTCGAAACTGGTTGGTTGGTTTATTGGGGTTTAACGTCCCAAAGCGACTGAGGATATGAGAGACGCCGTAGTGAAGGGCTCCGGAAATTTCGACCACCTGGGGTTCTTTAACGTGCACTGACATCGCACAGCACACGGGCCTCCAGAATTTCGCCTTCAAGAAATTCAGCCGCCGCGGCCGGGATCGAACCCGCGTCTTTCGGGTCAGCAGCCGAGCGCCGTAGCCACTGAGCCACCGCGGCGGGGCCTCGAAACTGGTTTCCATCATTTATTCTTGCAATCTGTACTTATCTCGGCGTTCTAATATGCTGCGCCCACAGGGTAATCTATTATCAGAGCGAGTTGTACTCGAGTCCCTCTGATTTCATTTTATCCGATGAGACCAAGCTCTCAGAAGTAAAGTCATAGTGCGCATATCTCAGTTATCTTTTTTTTTTTTTAAATCACCTCCTGCTCACAGGAATCCCAATACGCGCATCCCTGTTGAGGACTGGCAGAATTTGGTGGTCACAGCGCAGATTTCTCGCCTTTTGCTCGTGTCCGGCAGCAGAAAATTGTTCTTAAAAATTTGCTCCAGATATTCTGACTGTGCTTATTAAAGACTGCTGTCATGGAAGTTCAGTGTGCGATCGGTGCAAAGTTCAGCCGTTGTGGCAGTGTCGCAAGGGTAACCGCCATGATAAGTCTGTACCGGCAAAAACACTTCGTTAAGGCTCCCGTTGTTGTTGTTGTTGTTGTTGTTGTTGTTGTACTCTTCTGGAGTGGCACATACTCACAGGGGAGGATTGGCCAAGGTGCCTCGCGCATTCAAACACTAGTGACCCATTGACACAATTAAAGTAGACATGGATGAAATTTTGTGTTAAAAGAAATAATTTTTAAAATTATAACTAACGAAGTAGTCTTCCAGACGAAGTGATAGAATCATGAAGATAATAGCACGCTGGTTTTAGGACATATCCACTGGAGCTTGCCCCAAAGGAGAGAAGAACCGAAATAGAAAGATGAAGACGACGTCGGCGTTGTGAGCGAAAAATCCACCTAGGTCAGGTTACTTTGTGTCGTCATCACAACCTGCCCACCGGATTGTGAGCAAACTGACCACTGAGCCAGGTGGCAGTTGAATTGTCGATTGGTCGCGAGAGGTTGCTCTGAAATTCGTGGCTGTGAAATGGTGAACAAAAATAACAGCGATGCAGTGGATACCCTCGCAAGATGCATAAATAACGCGCGCACCAATATGCAAAGAGACATACTGTCGAGCTCACTTAAAAGAGCGACAGTTATAACGAACGCTTGCCTATTACGATCAAGGGTGGAGCTGCCGTCAATGCGTCTGCGTCTCAGATAAAACGAACAACCATGGCCTCACCACTCGGTAATAACGAACAAGGAGGCTCTATAAAGGAGGCTAAAGGAGGCTCAAGGAGGCTCAAAGGAGGCTCAAAGGAGGCTCAAAGGAGGCTCAAAGGAGGCTCAAAGGAGGAACAAGGAGGCTCGCAGTCGAGAAACTCACGCTTCCAGCCAGCGCGGTGTCCAAATAGCGTCTCCCAGCTTCCTCGATCTCCCGCGAAGAAAGTGTCGACACCCTAATAAAACATCTGCATCATTTTTGAAGACTAACGTTCGATCAGTGCGTAGGTGCCGCCGGTTGGGAAAAGCGTCTTAAGTGGAAGCAGAAACGTAGTAAGCGCGTGGCAGCGGCAGCTTTGAATGTGTAATTACTGCATACGACTGGTGATCAAGGAATGACCGTGATCTGAGAAGTCCGAATAGCAGTCGCGAGGTATGCCTTGCTAACCCACCCGGTCACGTGGGATGCATCGCCTGCCTAATCGCATGCCCGCCTTCGGCGCTGCTTCCGCGTGCAAACTGCGCCAGTCAGTGCGCTTCACCGTTGTGTACAGGGCGGTCGAGCGGTGCGCACCGACCAATGGAAACTGGAATCAGACAGTAGATAATGGCTACTGTCTTCACACAAGTCTGACGCGTACTGTAGCGTTTACGCTCACGTGCGCTGCGATAGCTTCGTGAATGCATCCTTATAAATTTGTCGAGGATACAAGACGAGTATTCCGACCTACCACCAGTTGCTTTGAACCCCTCAATCGGTATCGATATTAGCGCGTCCCCACAAAGCGGCTGGTCTGCAGCACGGATCAGACCTCGACTAGCAAAACGTGACAGCGCTGTAGAGCTTAGAAAGCGGTTTGATAAGGACTGCTTAGAAGAAACATTCGTCTAGAAATGACTTTTTAAAGAAATAAACGCCACTATTAGCTAACTATTTTTTTGGCTGTAGTAGGCCAAGTCAACTTACTGCGAACCTCGAATACAACGAACGCAATATGTGTGACTGTCAGGTTCGTTATAAGTAGGCTCGACTGTATAACCAATCAGACTTTCGAGCTCTTCTCCTGTCCCGTTATATGCCCTTCTTTATTTCACGCTCGTTTATTTCCTGTTTAATCGCAGGCGGAATTGAACCGGTTTTGAAACAGCGCTGCATCGGGAAGGGGTTCCGGGAGAGAAAGGTGGAAAGAGAAGGGCGCAGGAAACAGTAAAATCAAAATCTGGGTGGTGGTTTTAGCGTCGCTATGCACGAAATATTGTGCGAAAGCACAGTTCTTTGGAGGTGGTCGCTACAGCCAGGTAGCTGAAAGCGCGATTGAGGTGTCCATTGACCCAGGGAGCCAGTTATACGCCTCTTCAACTTTTTCATCGTCAGTACCAATTTACCCAATGTACACCGGCGGCCCATGCTCCAGTGCCGCGTTTCTGCAGCAGTGTTGTTAGCGCCAATGCGCACTGCTCTATAGCGCCTTGTTTCTGCACACAACGTTGTCCACGCGAACGCATGCAGCTGGGCCGCGTCTCTATGTCACTGCCGGCACATACCTCAAATCGCGAATATTAATTTGATACTGGCATTAGTTGGTGAAGAAGACGATGTGCAATCCACAGCGCTACAGTGTGTTGCAGTTTAACACGATGGGTGATCGGCTGCGCCGATAGCACAGTGCCCTCGTGCAGTGGCCAGCGAAGCTGCTCTGTTCGAGCCACCGCGGATTCGAATCCTAGCAGCGGAAATATTTGATTTATTTATGGTTTCCCAAGGTCACCCTCAAGGTCAAGCTTCACACAAACCGGTGAGCCGGTTTAACCTTGGTAAGTAGTGGTTCCGCACTGAAGATATTCAGTCGATGCCATCATTGCACTGGGGTTAAAGTTCAGCACGAGGTCCACGTTGTCCTGATGCCTTTGAAGCACAGGTTTCAATAAACCCGTGGACATCAACAGGCGCTATATACCGCAGTAGCGAGCACGATTACACCGCGGAACTCACTGGGAATATCTTCGTTTTTAATTGAGACCTAAAGAATGCGGTGAAATGGCACGCGGAGATCCTAATACTGACCACCTACTCTTCCTACACGCTGCAGAATCTTACTCATAAAATGATTCCTGCACTCACACCAACTAGTTATGACTGACATAGGAAATCAATGCGGTGTACCAAGAATTCAAAGTTCCCACCGTAATCTTGGTTGTACAGCGTCATGGAGCACAGGTGGGAGCCGTACAAACTAGAAGCGTTTTTCAATATTTACTGGGCTTGAATCCTGGTACAAGCTCTTATGAGCAGCGGCATCTTAATAAAACGGACATCGGTTATTCTTGTCATCCAGGTGAGTGTAGAGGATAGGAAGGCGAAGAAGCAGTAGGTGACAAAGAAGAAGACAATTCTATATACACGGCCGTCTATGGGCGCCCAATCGGTGATAATTCACTTCTGCAACACTGTTATTATTTTTTTAACATGCCTGTATCGAATTTATTACGCGTCCTTGTTTGTGCAAGTTAGTAGAGAGAATTTTTGGCGCGGTCTTGTTTTCCTCAGCGCTTACACGGGATTCCCCTCGCGAATTAATGTAATCACGACTGCTCCCGGGGGAATTAAAAAACAAAAACAAAGAAAGCGCGCTCCAAGTGCCTGGTCGTACCTGTTGGCAATGTCGGGGTCACAGGACCTTTCTGCGCCCTTCCAAGAAGTCACATTGCACACATGCGTCTGATAACTCTGCGTGCGGCTCGCATGGCCAGAACTCATTTTTGTTTGGCTGTAGAGAACGGGAAGGGGGACTGAGGAATGATGGAAATTATGCGCGATTCCGAAAATACATTCTGGCGCGCCACACGGCGGTAAACAATTTGTCGCTGGTTTCATTTAGTTGCGTTGTACGCCCTCTTTAGGCCTTGCCTCAAGCTACGTGAAACATCTTGCGTACAGGGTGTTTCACCTAAGACTTTACACAGTTTCTAAAAATAGGCCTTTTGAGTTAGAAGACCACTTTTTCGGCATAGCATTGTTAGCGGTGCTGTACATCAGAATGCAGCTAAGACGTGTTAACTAGCAGGCTGATTAACTAATACTGAATAGTTGACTTTTTAACTCTCACTGTTAGGCTCCTTAATTATTGGGAGGCGTGTAACCCACAGTAATTAATATCCATACCAGTCTTTGAAATTTCGGAAACGTGGTTGCCCTCGGCACTGTGTCCCAACAAATTCTGGCTATTTTGACGAGTTACGTGCATTGGAGAGCTTGCCTTGCTTCCAAGCTTCTCGAAAGCGCATGTGTTAATTTTGGCGTAATATAGCCGCATTTTGTTGGCTCTATTATAACCTGTGGAATAGGATCAGGATGTCCGCTAATTCTCGTGGGGCGTTTTATGCTTAGTTCAGTAAAACTCACGTTCTCAAGGCTCTTTCATTTATACGTACCATCGGGGGCAAAAGTAACAGACCCCCGTCTAAGTTCCGGCCTTTGCCACCCTGCGTGGGGGCGCCACCTAACAAAATACTTCTGGTGTCGAGACCGGCACAGTGGGCCCGTTTCGGCACCAGAAGTGCTTTGTAAAGTGGCGCCACTACGCAGAGTGGCACGGGTCGTAACTCGGGGGGAGGGGGTCTGTTAGTATTGCCCCTGATGGTACATCACAACGAACCCCTCATTCCCTTGCCATTGCGTGCTCTCTAAAGGGAGCATTTTCGGGGAGAAATCTGGTTTCATCCGATTGTTATCAAATGTGTTCGGGGCGCAAGAATGGGTTGAAATCGAGTTCTGCCCGAAAAAGAAGCCATCTATACATATGGACACGGAGTGCAGTCTCAACAGTTCTAATTAGAACGGGAATATAGAATTTGTTCGTATTACGCGGAGTTCGCATCGAGGGGTGCGTTTTTAGTGTACTTCATATTGTGATGGGTCCTAGGTAAACGTCTCTTAGAATAAACCGGACGTTTTAAATCATACACTCACTTCACCGTATCATGCAGTTACGTGGCAGTACCAAAGTTAAAGAATAACAAAAAAAGTTGAGAAAGCCAGTCTGAGTGGAGCGACAAGCGAAATAACTTGCACAATGCTTGGCAAGAGGAAACTGAAGGATAAAGTTGACCAGATGAACATATATAGAAGAAAGAAAGAAAAGAAGACAAAAGGAGGATCATAAGGCCAGTAAGAGCCGCGCAACCACCACTGTTTCAGATAGGCTCATTCACTTTTCTTACACCATGCACCGACGTCTGAAACGCTGCCAATAAACTCCTTTTCGCCCCACAAGCGCATTTATACATCTTTCCCAAGCGCCTGTGCCGTACTAGGATGAGGAGAACGTTTTCGTGGCCATAGAACATGCTAAGTGCGAACACGTAAGCGCTTACAAAGTTGTCGAGAAACGCAAGAATGAAAGTCATGAGGGTTAACCATGCATAATAAGGGGGTCCGGTCATATACCTATGTACGATGAAGTTGACAACGAGGGGGAAGCGAGATAGAGGAGAAGAGTGCAGCCCTTTGTGTCCTGATTCGTGACCACGGTCACGTGACCGCCATGGCCAGTAAAAACAGCAGCCAACTTTGTACGCCTGTGACGGAAGAGGGAGACTTGCTCTCATCTGAGGGTTCAGTGGCAACGGGAAATTGTAATCACAATGGCGAAAGTGACGCATGAAGCTTACGCGTAGCACGCGTCATGGAAAGGCGCAATGTGAATGGCGTGTAATGAGCGATTACACCCGTCGACGAAATTGCGTACAGGCTTGGCGATCTCTGTGGTTTTCCACTACTTATCTTCTTACGCCAGTGAAGACTTCACGCTCGACTCCGCACTTGGCCCAGAGACAGACCGCCAATTTTAAGCATGAAATTATTTTACCTGCCATTCTTGGCAATCTTTTTCGGCCGAAAATTGTATTAAACTCTCAGAGAAGTTCTCTCCGAAACCAGCGCCGAATATGACGTCGAAATTTCCCTCAGGAATGCGTTCATGTACGGGAGAAAAAACTTTCCGTTCTCTCCGAGCTGGATTGGAATGAATGCCGGCGCGGAGCGAGGAATTGGCTTACGCCTTAGACCGCTCGGCCATTTCAACCACGGTGTGTGCAGCGATTTTTTATCCGCTGTTTGTAGCACAGACCATGCCAATCTCTAAGGCCCACCAGTGGCAGCACCTGATATCGCGGGGCAGTGGCGCATCGCTTAACCGCCGCACCACTGCGCCAGGAGCGGTATGAGAAATCCCAGGGATCGATGAATCTAAAGTAGAGAATGACCTTCTGCATGTATGGTGATTAACCTACTACGCTATTGCGTCATATAATCAAGGCGGAGTTCAAGTGTCCCCTCCATTTTTTTTCCCTGTTCCACAAACGGCGTGACCATTAAATCGCTGGCATCCACCGCTTCCTCGAGTATATGTACAGCCTTGGTCAGAAGTACACAGGCCACAGCCTGTAGGCCAGGCAGGACTCTAGTCAGCTCCTTTTCAGGGGTTTAGAATTTTAAGAACAGCCCAGCTATTAGCTCAACAGTTAAGCACGTAGTCCGGGGACCTTTGACCAAGGCAATACAAGGCGCGAAAAGGATCTCTTTTTTATTTATTTACAAATACTGCAGACAGCAATGCTGCCCAAGCAGGAGAGGGTTACATATGCTGTAGTAACAATTCAGCAAAATTTTTTTCATTGGTAGGCTCAACAATAAATGACGGCAAACAGTTCCACTGATACGTTGTGATTGGAAAGTAGGAATTCTAATGAAGTTTTGTCCTGGCGAAATAGAGGCGGATTACCTTGGCATAGTTCATTGTACTACATCTATGGGGTGCAACAAGAATGTAGGTGTCACATGGCAAACCGGATCTGTTGTTATACAGCATATAAAAGAATTTTAGCCTGGAAACCTGACGGCGCACACGAAGGAGAAGGAATGGCTCGTGCCTTTTATTAATGTCGCCCCTCCTTTAACCCTGCTACTGGCTGAAAGCAAGCGCTCGTCGGAGACGGAGGCACGACCAATTCTATATATCCTCCTTGGGCACGACCTGGTTACGTGAGGAGCCATCTGCGCCTGCGAAGTGGCACGTGCTTGACAACTGGCGCCATCTGTCGCATGTGCCTTTCACTAACATGAACTGCGCATGCGCAGTGGGAACTGGTGGTTTTGGTATTCAACCAGTTACAGTGCTCTAGAATATTGGGTATTCTAGAGCACTGTAAACCAGTGGAGCTCGAAGAGAAGAGGCGCGCATGCGCAAAGCGGCCTTGTGAAAAAGGCGGATTCCTGGTGGAGCAATGTAGAAGAACTTCTTGCTGGGCGAGTTGGTGCATAGCTTTCTTGGGATGGCGTTGGAAGAGGCAGAAGACAGAAAGAGCGCAAATTGCGCTCTTTCTTTAACACGTTTTGGCGGGCTAGTTGGTTAAGCATCTTGAATAAACAGCGCGAACGAAGACGAGCACAAAAGACAAGAAAATGGACGACACAGCGCTGTGTCGTCCATTTTCTTGTCTTTTGTGCTCGTCTTCGTTCGCGCTGTTTATTCAAGGCGCTCTTTCTGTCTTCTGCTTCTTCCTGTGTATGTTTATTCGTGTGCGCAACGCCATCAAATTGCGCTCTTTCTGTCTTCTGCCTCTTCCTGTGTATGTTTATTCGTGTGCGCAACGCCATCCCAAGAAAATCCTGGTGGAGCGCAGGGGCGTATCCGTCGGCAGCACCCACGCGAGGAAAAACTCCGTACGCTTGGAGCAACCGCCAAAGTATAGCGCGCAGGGAGGACAGGGTATGAACAAGTAGCAGGTGTCACGGATCGCGTGACGAAACGAGGCTTTACAACGTACAAGAATTTCTTGGTGTTCGACGAAGCCTTGCCTCACCGGTACGAGAGACTAGAAATGAAGACTAAAAGACGCTGCAGAAGTGGAGACCGGTGGATTGAAGATTGCAGGCCGTCGTGACCCAACTGGAGGTGTTTCTGAGTGTTCGGTGATATTGTAAAGCACGTAGTGTGCAGGATGACGCAACCTATTGTCCCCTGTGATGCCAGAGGTGTCAAAGACGCTTAAGGGTCCCTCTGAAGACAGTTTATCAGTGAAAAATCCCAAGACGCTTTTGAAGTTTCCCTCTTTTTAGCCGCGAAAATCAATATGCCACCTGATGAAAAATGAGTACTCAATAAAAAATAAATGGGGCAAGTGTATACAGGGTGTTTCACGTAAGACTGTACACTACTTTTGACAAATAAGCGTTTCGAGTTATAAGAGCGTTTTTTTACGGCATAGCAATGTCAGACAGCTAAGACTTTCTAACTACCAGCCTGGTTAACTAATACTGAATAGCAAACTTTTTAAGTATTACTGTTAGGCTCCTTAATTATTGAGAGGCGTGCAACGAACCGTAATTAATATTCAGATCAGTTTCTAGAATTTCGAAAACGCATTTGCCCGCGGCGCTGAGGCCCAACAAATTTCGGCTACTTCGACGAGTTAGTGCACTGGAGAGGATGCTTTGCCTGTAAGCTTCTCGAAAGCGCATTTACTCTGGCGCGATGGAGCCAAACATTTGTTCAACGTTGTTTTCAAAATTCTAAACACTGGTATGGGTATTAATTACAGTGGGCTACACGCCTCTCAGTAGTTAAGGAACCTGACAGTTATAGTCAAAATAGTGAACTGTTCCATATTTGTTAACCAGCCAGCTAACTAGCTGTATTCTGACACCGCTAACCATGCCGTGCCGAAAAAAGCTCTCGGACGTCTCAACCGAAACGCCGAGAAAAGGGATGAAGGAGGGAGTGAAAATCAGTGGGAAGATAGAGGCACCGTCAGAGGAGGGCCCTGAATTAATTTCGAACACCTAGTGTGCTTTAACATGCGCGTAACATAGCACAGCAGACGCCATGTTCTACAATCTCGCCCCCATCGAAACGTGTCCTCAAGCGCAGCAGCCGGTTAAGGCATTTCCACTCTTTCCTTCTGAATGCCAACCCTCAGAAGAAGACGAGCTGCAAAACCTACCTTCACAGATCTGGTCTGGCGGTTTCTCCACTGTGCCCATTTTGTGCCGAGCCTGAGACAGTGGATCACTACCTGCTGTTCTGCCGCCGATTCTCTTCTTTGAGGAGGCGCCTATTAGAAATTCCGTTTCACCAGCTGGGTCTGCCTGTGACCACTGAGGTTGTTCTTTCCTTTGGCGCTACTTCGCTGGGACGAAGCAACAGGAGTGCGCGCTGTGCAGTTCAAAAATTTCTTGTAGAAACACAGCGACTCCCATGCTAATGTAAATTTTATTTATTTATTTTTCTATTTGTTTTCATTTTTCTGATTATCAAACAGTTCATTTATTATTATTATTATTATTATATTTTTATTTTATTTTATTTTTTTCTGTCTCTCTTTCAGTCAATACAAAATTGAACCATTCCATATGCTACATGCAAATTTGCACACAAAGCCGTCGTCCCATCTTCTATCTCCCATCTAAAAGGACCCCTTTCGTTGCGTCGTCCAATCTGTCAGCCTATACCCTATTAATTCTCCTTTTCCTCTAAAGCTCCTAATCATTCCAACAGTTCACCGCCTGTGTCTTGGCCACTCCCCCGTAGTGGGTATGTGCCATTCTACTTGAGGCCAACCAACCAACCTCGCTTCAGGAGAAGAAGTTCCGCGAGCCGTGCGTGACACGAGCGCGTGCCGAGATTCTGCCGATCCCGAGACGACTGCGTTGCCTCGATCGCCGCAGCCTTTCAGGGCCCTCGACCGCACCAAGAGTTCACAAGCTGCTCTAAGTTGGAACGCCTCCTCTTCGGCACGCGAGAGGAGCCTCGGCGGCATGGCGAGCAACTTGCCCGCGTCACCTATGTCACCTGCAGCGCCTGCACCGCCCGGAAGGCCCAAGCACCCCCTCAAGCCTCACCGCATGAGACCCAAGGTACTACGACCGAGTTCAGAGGGCGAACGCCCGCACTTGCCCTAATGACGCGCGTCGCTTTCTGCGTACACTGCTAATTACTCTCAACAAATTCGGCCTGCTATCCTTTATTTCCGCTGCCCTAGCTCAGGTGCTTCCCGCAGCGATAGCTGATGCCGGGGCTAGCAAAAATCCTTCCCTTCCATTTATTGTTTTATTAAAACCACTTACTACTACTGCACACTGGGTGGTGGTGGTGAAAAACATTTATAATGCAATAAATATTTACAGAGAGGTGATTGGGGTAGGCCCTATTGGCCCTTTCCCCTAACAATACTAGGTGGAGCCCCTATTCCGGGACCCCATTGGCAAGCAACGCCGCCCGCGTCCGGTGAACCAAGGCCTTTTGGGTCTTTAGGTCCTGACAGCCGAGCAGGGCCGCCTCCCAGTCTTCTCTGGTGGGGTTGGGGTTGGGGGGGATAGATGGGTTTGACTGACACGCCCAAACCATGTGGAAGGTGTCAGCCACCTCCCCACAGAACTGGCACGCGCCATCAAAGGATGTATTGAAATGTTTAAGCACCGCCGGGCACAGTACAGTGTTAGTAAGAATTTTGATGAGGAGGCGCTCGTCAGCGCGATCCAGACCCTTACAAGGGGCCGGGTAGCGCCGGTGCTCCTCCTTGTAGTAATCAGTGATTTGTTTGAATGTAATGGCCAGATTGTCTGATTGGGAGTACCCTTCCAAGGACAGGGAGATAGCCCGGGGAGAGAGTGCGCGGGCGGCCTGATCGGCCTGTTCGTTTCCCTGGAGTCCCTGGTGACCGGGGGCCCAAATCAGGTTGCGTGGAGTTGGATCTTCAGATCGACAGCTATATTCCAGTATGCGCCAGGCAAGCGGGGGAGCCCAGCCCAACTCGTAGTTCCGACAGGCCCCTCGCGAGTCGGTGATGATGTGTTTCGACTTGGGAGTAGTGAGAGCAAGAGCAATGGCAATCTCCTCCGCGTGTGTTGCGCTGTAGGCTTTGAAAGTGAGCCCGTTGACTGTGTTTGTGTTGTGTACGACTGCGGCCGTGTACCACACCCCGTGGTGTGGGCCGGCAACGTCCACGTAATACACATGTTGTTGGTTACCATAGTATCGTGCCAACGCTTCCGCGCGCGCCTGGCGACGACCGCTATGGTCTTCTCTGGACATGTTGCGGGGAAGGGGTCGGACCCGGAGGGCGCGTCTCCAGGGTGCTGGCACTCTCTCCCTTTCCTTAATATGGTAGTCATGTTTGATGTGTAGCCGGTCCAAGAGGCGGCGACCGGACGTGGTCTGTGCAAGACGCGTGTATTGGTTGACTAAGTGGGCCTCTCGAAGCTCCCGAAATGTGTTCACCACGCCCAAGGCCAGAAGTCGCTGGTTGGACGTGGTGACCGGGAGGTCGAGAGCCCGCTTGATGACTTTCCGGTGGATGACCTCCAGTTGGTCATCATCATGTTTGCGCAGGTGCAAGTAGGGGGTTGAGTAGAGGATTCTACTCGTTACGAAAGCATGGGCAAGCCGCAGTGCATCCTTGCTTCGTAATCCGCCCCGCTTGTTGGAGACCCGGCGGACCATGCGGCCCACCTGGTCTCCCACCGTGCGAAGTTTGGCTAGGGTGGTGTCGACTCTGCGTTGGTGGTGTATGAAGGGACCAAGGACGCGGATCTCCTTGGACTCCCGGATCGGTCCCGAGGGGAGACTGATGCAAAGCGGAGTTGTGTCCCGAGGGGAGGGACGTATGTGCACAAATTCTGATTTAGACGGGGCGCACTGGAGTCCGCAGTAGGCCGCGTAGTCGTCGACTAGGGTCGCCGCTGCTTGCAGGCAGGATTCCATGTGGCCCAGATTACCTTGCGTGGCCCAGATTGTAATGTCATCCGCATAAAGAGCGTGATGTATCCCGGGCAAAGAGGACAATTTGGAGGGAAGATGAAGCATTGCCAAATTGAAGAGGAGGGGAGACAGGACCGCGCCTTGAGGTGTTCCCCTCGAGCCGATGGTGTATGGCCCGTGTTCCGCATCTTGTATGCGTATGTAGGCTTGACGGTCTGTAAGAAATTGTTTTATGTAGTCGAATGTTTTGTGGCCACAGTTGGTGTTACTGGGTCAGTGGACACATCGATCGCGCCGTGAGTAGGCGATGGCGTCCACTTACAAGTTGGGGCAGTTATGCTCATTTCTTTTTCTCAAAACCGTTGGTTTTGAGGAAAGGAAAGGCGCATAACTGGCTTCCTGGATCAGTGGACACCTCAGTCGAGAGAGAGAGAGAGAAAACTTTATTTACAGAGAAATTCGGGGCACGCCCCAGGTTCCCCGCACGACCCGACTGCACTCAAGTGTTTATGTTCCGAAGGTCCATAACACTGGCAGCACGGCCGGTGGCGATGGTCTGCACGGCCGGGTCCTCCGAGCGCAGCAGGGTCTCCCAGTCCTCCCAGGTCTTGAGGTTCTCTAGGTCCCGCGGGGGAGGGTCCGCCGGGCAGAGGGAAAGGATGTGGAGGGAAGAAGCGAAGGGTTCTGGGCATAGAGTGCATGCCGGAGTGGGGAAGGAGGGATGATAATGGGCTAGGGTAAGGGGTGAAGGGAGTGTGTGTGTCTGTAGTCTGCGCCAGAGTGTTGCGTGTTTGTTATCTAGGGAGGGGTGGGGCGGGGGGTAGAGCTGGCGTAAGGCTCTGTGCGCCTGGGTCAGCTCACTGAATGAGTGCATGCGCTCCTTCGTGAATCCCCGATCAGAGGCCACCTGAGCCCGGTTTAAAGAACCTCGGGCTAAAAGGTTGGCTGCCTCGTTTCCGGGATTCCCGGAGTGCGCGGCAACCCATATCAGCTCCACTTGGCGGGGCGGGGGGGCATCGGGCGAGTCCAGTATGCCAAAAGCAGGGACATGGACTCGGCCTCGAGCAAAATTTAGAATCGCAGTTTTAGAATCGCTTAAAATGTACCGGGCTTCCGTGCGGGTTATAGCAAGGGCAATGGCGGCTTCCTCTGCAGCCTCTGGGGACGTGTCTGGAGGGAGAGGTAGTGTGAGGAGGGCGGATAAAGAGGAGTCCACCACAGCTGCTGTCGCTTCATCACCCGTGCAGGCAGCGTCCACCCACACGGCGTCCGGCTGGGGGCCGTACGCTCGATGAAGTGCCTTCGCACGGGCTCTGCGGCGCTGCTCATTGTGGGACGGGTGCATATTACTCGGGAGCGGCCTGATGAGGAGCTCTCGGTGAAGGGATCGTGGGATGGCGAGGAGGGTTGGGTCGTTGGCCGGTATTTTGATTCCGAGGGTGTCCAGGATATACCGACCTGTGGAGGTTTGTGTGAGCCTGATGTATTGGGCCTGTCGGTGGGCCTCCACCAGTTCCCCGATCGTATTGTGGAGGCCCAGGCCTAGTAATCTGTCTGTGGGTGTGTTGAGGGGAAGGTGAAGTGCTACCTTGAATGCCTTGCGGATCAAAGCATCCAAAGCGTTTATGTCATGTTTGGATAGGTGTAAGTATGGGGTAGTGTACAGCACACGGCTGAGGACAAAGGCATGAATGAGGCGACATAGGTCGCGCTCCTTCATGCCTCTATGACGTCCCGAAACCCTGCGGATGAGGTGCGATATCGCGCCTACAACCTGCTTGAGTTTCTTGAGGGTGGTGGTGTTTTTGCCATCGTTCTGGATGTGCAGGCCCAATACACGGAGGGTTCCAACCTCGGGTACCGGGTCACCATTCAGTTCAATGGCAATGGGGGAGCGGGGGCAGCGGTGGCTCTTAGGCCGGATGAGGAAGAGTTCGGACTTCTCTGGGGAGCAAGACAGTCCGATGGTACGTGCGTAATTTTGGGTGAGGGTGGCTGCTTCCTGTAAGGTGTTCTCTATGTCTCCGTCACTGCCGTGAGTGGTCCACAGGGTGATATCGTCGGCATAAAGAGTGTGCTTCAGGTGGGGAATAGTGGCCAATTTTCGGGCGAGGGGGATGAGGGTAATGTTAAAGAGAAAGGGAGAAAGGACGGATCCTTGAGGGGTGCCGATACTCTGAAGAGTGTAGGAGGGGGAAGAAAGAGGGCCGAAGTGTATCTCAGCTGTGCGGTCAGTGAGGAATGCTTGAATGTAGGCATACGTGCGCACACCCACATTCAAGGGGGATAGAGCAGTCATGATCGCCTGATGTTCAATGCGATCAAAAGCTTTGGAGAGATTCAAAGCTAAGACTGCCTTGGTGTGACCCGGAAGAAGCTGGTCGAAAATGTCGTGTGAGAGTTGCAGCATAGCGTCCTGTGCGGATAGATGGGGGCGAAACCCTACCATGCTATGCGGGTAAAGATTGTTGTCCGCCATGTGACTTGTGAGTCTCGCTAACACAACATGCTCTAGGAGCTTCCCAAGGCATGAGGTTAGCGAAATAGGGCGAAGGTTTTGAAGTGTAAGTGGTTTGTTGGGTTTAGGTATGAATATTACCTTCGCGTGGCGCCAGGACTGCGGGAGGTTACCCTCCCTCCAGCACTGGTTGAAGTATTTCGTAATGTGGGTGATCGATTGGTCATCCAGATTACGGAGCATGGAGTTTGTGATTTGGTGTGCACCAGGTGCGGAGTTGGCGCGGAGAGTCAGGAGGGCCGCTCTGACTTCCGTCTCCGTGATGTCGGTGTCGAGTGTTGGATTTGCTTGTCCTGTGTAGTGCGGTAGAGGTATGGGGCCGCCTGGAGATGTGTACATGGTTCGAAGTGTGTCTAGAAGGGTGTCGGGATCGTCAATGTGTACATGTGTGAGGCGTGTCACGTGGTGCTGTGTTGCTGATTTGGTGCGCGTGGGGTCAATGAGGTGTCGGAGCTTTGAGTATGTGGCGGGGGTGTCTACCCACCAAAAAAAATTGGCTGTGGCTTGGCTAAGGTTAAGCCTGGATATCTCGAAGCGAAAAGCTGCGGCGAGCCGGAGGAGGAGCCGCGCGTGTAGTGAATACGGTGCTGTCTTAGAAGGTTGCTTTAGAGACATGTACTGTGGTGCGCATTCCTTTCGGGTGTACACCAAGATATGAGACAGGCATTTGCTTTCCTTAAAACCAATATTCATTTCATTTTCCTTAAAGCCCTTACGGCGCGGTTTGGGTATCCACTGATATATGAGAGACACAGGCGTCGTTTCTTAAAACCAATTTTTTTTTCATTTTTCTTCCCTTACGGCGCGGTTCGGGTGTCCACCGAGATATGAGTGTTTCCTGGCGCACTGTTTGTCTTTGTTTGTTTTTTACTGCTCCCCTGTGTCGTCCCTCGGTTCTGCGCATGCGCAGCTGGGGCTAATTCTGATCACGGCGCATACGCCAGGCTCGAGTTTGACTAGCCTAGTGAAGCGCTTCGCTTCAAAATTTCACGGGAGCACTTTGCTGACCTAAGGTGTGGCGAGGCTAAAGCCTTAAGCGCGGTGTTGCTGCTTGTGTGAGTGATGTGTGGTTAAGAGGCTTCGCCTCTAAGAGTGGAACGCGACAGCGTCTTGCAACGCTGCCAGGGAGTCCACAGAACGTCATCGCCCGTTCGGCTGTACGCCTTGCTCGTCGGTAGATTGGTTTTTGAGGAAAGGAAATGTATCTGTCTCGCATATCTCGGTGGACACCTGAACCTCGCCTTAACGGGAAGGGGGGAAGGCGGGAGTGAACGAAGACGCCGTATTTATTAGACGCGCCTTTGTTCATTTTAAACCATCCAGCTGGCATGGCGGAGTGGTTGGCGTGCTAGTCTCGCACTCCGGAGACCCTGCTTCGATTCCCCAACTAGAACAATTTCCTACTCGGTTTTATTCATTTATATGGTCTGACTAGAAAAGGTTAATTAGGCTAATTGCTTAACTATCATTACTCATTAACTATCATGAAATTATCATAGAATTCCTTAAATGGCGTTCCGATATCATTCGAATGCCATCGATTCAGTAATTATTGGCATATGCCCATATAAGGCACGTAACCGAAACGCGGACATATCTGCCGACACGGCTGCTAACGACAGTATGATACATTAAAGGCTTTCGCCTCAAAACCGTGCTTTTGACCCGCCGCGGTGGCTCACTGGTTAGCGCTCTCGGCTACTGAGGAGTTCGCGGGTTCGAACCCGGCCGCGGCGGCCGCGATTTGATAGAAGCAAAACGCAAAAGGCGTCCGTGTGTTGTGCGATGTCAGTGCACGTTAAAGATCCGTAGGCGGTCGAAATTATTCCGGAGACCTCCACTCTGGCACCTCTTTCTCCCTTTCTTCTCACTCCTCCCTTCCCTTACTTCACGGTTCGGGCGTCCATCAAGATGAAACAATTACTGCTCATTTCCTTTCTTCAAAAACCTTTTTTTTTCTTAGAGGGAGGAGGGTTATACTCAGGTCTAACAGGAAAGTACTCACATGACCCTTCAAGTGATGGCTTTACATTAGATTCTCGCGAAATTGAGCTTCCGTCTTTCGAAAAATTTTGTACGGGCTAATGATTTACGCCTTCCTCCTTTGTATCACTGGGCTAGGCGTCGCCACGTGTTCTCTCTCGCAGTCGCTATGAACGCATTTTAATTAGCGCCATCTGCTATGGGTGCGTCAAAGTATAGTTGCAGTCAGTGGCGAGGTAAGCCAATACCTCCTAGAAAGACTTTCTAGGAGGTATTGGGTAAGCGCAACGCATGCATCGTCAGTGCGCCGGTCGCGCTTATGACGAGAGGCTATTTGGGCGCACTGATGCGAGTACCAGTTCGAAACACTGTGGGTTTATTTGGAGCTCAGAAGTGCAAGATGCCGGGCTAGTTGGTACTGCATAATGAAATAAAACAGCGCAAGGAACGGGACGAAGCACGAGGGAGCAAAAAACAGCGCCCGTGTCTGTGTTTTTTGCTCCTTCGTGTTTCGTCCCGTTCCTTGCGCTGTTTTATTTCATTATTTGGAGCGTTGGTCTTGTAGACCGAGGCGTCCAGGGGTTCGTGGCGACAACTTCGAACTTCGCGAGGGCGTCGAGACGAATGCAGGTTAAGGCGTGTTTTATTGCGAAGGAATACTACGCTCATGAACGGCTGTCACGGGTTCGGCGACTAGTCGACATCATCACCGAGTCCGGACAATGAGGGGGTGGCCGTTTGATGCCCGGCGTAGCCGGTAAGCAAATGCAGTGACTGAGACCGAGGCGTGTTTAAGAGGTAACAACAACAAAACAACGTTTATAGCTTCGATTGAACAATGCGGCAGCTTTCACAGACACGTAATTTACATTCTACAAAACAATTGCGGAAAGCACATAACAGTATACACACTGAATTAAGTTATACATTGAATATTTCGACACAGGTCAGAACACAAGTGAGAGGCCAATTAGATACAGTCGATCAAAAGTCGGAAGGTGAACAAACATACAGTCAACCGGGAAGCGCGGCTGCAGTCCATCCACAAAAACGCAGTCAGTGCGGCCCCCGAAGGCGACGCCCGTCCAGGGCAGCTTGCGGTTTCGAGGATGCGGTGCGGCGGCTCGGAGACCCGGGAGTTCGCGGCGGAAGCGTTTCCACCGACGAGCGGACTCAAGTTCGTTTCCATACGGCCCCCTTTTAAAGCCCTCGGGCGCTAGCGAGCGAGCACTCGCGGCGCCACAGCGTCGGCGTCGAAAAAACAAAACACCAAAAAGCGCAACGAGAGCACCTACACTTTGCCTCTGCATGGCCGCCATCTTGGAGGAGGAAAAAATTAACGCACAACTAAAAAGAAGCCCCAGGCTTCGACTCTCGATTCGGTGACCTTGGAAACTCAAAAAAGTAAAACACAACCAAAAAGGCAGTCACGTAGGCCGCAACTTTGCCGCTAATGGTCAGCTCCAGACTCCGGCAGTATCGGGGACGACTTTGAGCCGCCTCCGCTTTCGCAATGCGAGGGGTTGTCTACATAACTGAAAAAAAAACGTGCATGCATTCTTGCTCTTCCCGAGACACATACAAAGAAATGCGGACGCATCAGTTTTATACAAACAAAAGTAATTTACAGGCTGCCGCCACTTCTGTGACAACGGCCTTTCGCGTAGCGGCGGCCGGTCGCCACGTTTGACCTTTAGAATGACCTCTGACGTCATACCAGGGTGAGAGATGGGCTACCAAGTCGAGTCGTCGCGCAGCGGCGGCCGGTAGCCACGCGTGACCTGTAGACGCGGCGCACTGCGTTCCGTCTTTAGACGCGGCGCGCCGCGTTCCTTCCGTTAGGGGCGCTGCGCTCGCTTTCGCAACCTACCAGGCTTAACCAAAGCCATGTCCCCGCCAATTTTTTTGTTTTTTTGCTTGGTATATATGTGCAGTTTGGACGGCAATTTCAGCAGTCATTTCGTCGTCAGGCTGCCGGTACTTTAAGGTGATGTTCGACAGAGATTGCCGAGAATGACAGCTGAAAGCAAATCACATTGAAAAACATTACTGCGTCAGTTGTTCAAGCTTTCGCTATATGTTCACCTTTTCTTCTCTTTTTTTCTTCTTCTTGGGAGAGCAGAAAAGCATGGAGAAGCATGGAAAGCAGGACAAACACGGCAAGCCGAAAGAATCCAAGGAAGCCCCGGGCTCTGATGGTGCGAAAGTGGGCAAGGTGGGCGTCTTTATTTTCGAATTAAATGGTGCAGACGCGAAGTTTTGTTTAAGCTCTTTTTAGCCGAATATTTTTGCTGGCATTATGGAAATCAGCTCAGACAGCCCGAGCGCAGCGCGGATAGTTAATTACCAAGACACTCCCCTTTATCTTAAGTTGCTGCTTCGGTCAGGGACTGCTCGCGACGCCTGCGTGACGTCACATTAACCAGCCGCAACATCTGTAGTGATGTGGGCTCAGTATCTGACTCGGGAGAAGGTTTAACGTCTCAAAGCAGCTCAGGCTATGAGAGACGCCGTAGTGAAGGGCTCCGGAAATTTCGACCGGAGCCCTTCACTACGGCGTCCTTCAGAGCCTGAGTCGCTTTGGGACGTTAAACCCCTATAAACTAAACTAGAAGTTGATTTGTTCGCGCCTGTACCACGAGCCGGAAAGCAGCGTCCCAAATACCGCGTATGTTGAAATACGTTCACAGAAACTGCGTGATGTTTTGTTGGGCTCGGATGAGACGTTACTATAAGTTCATTTTCATGCTGATCGATAAGCTGCTCTTGCCTGCCAGTAGTGAAAAATAATTTTAAAATTTTGTTTCACGCAAAGCCTCTTATTATAAGTAGTTGAAATGCACCCCTACACGCTGAGGAAAGAAATAATATTACTTGCTGGCCGTTGAAGTTTCATGTCTCCGGTCTTTTAAAGGTGAATTTTTCGCTTTCATAGTAGGATGCCGATGGCTGCGAACTATAATCGCTGATAGAGCACAGTTGATGTTTGGTTTTCGTAATTTGCTCTATGTCGCGTTACTTGAGACTCAGGCTTTAAACGTAAAGCCTCTTTTCTGGGCAATACGTTTCACTAGGTGGTTGGAAGCAAGCCACTGTTTCCCATAGAATAAAAAAAAAAATTAGGTTGCTGTCATCGCAAGCTGTAACCGGAGCTTTAGACGCAGCGTTGACTCCGACGCCTGATTTTTCCAAGCTGATTAACACTATGCAAAGAATGCCTTCTATGTTACGCCGTTGGCCATTTAGTTTCCGTGTTCCAGTTATGTTTGGCGCCTAGGCCCACGCTAAAGCTATCGCAGTAGCGGGTCAAAGGGTGCTAACCTAGTGATGTCTGCGTTGACAGTGTTGACCAGTGTCTGTTATTCTATAAATAGAGTACTGCTGTCAAGGAGCCCTAGCAGGACTGCCAAATACGCAAGCATAAAAACGCTAATAGCAAAACTCTATACTCCGCGGAGCTCACGAAAAACATAGCGAAAAAAAATATTCAATCAAGGCAACGTATATACGACTTGAGAACAGAAGGCGACAGTGAACTAAATATGTGACAAATGGGTAATACTGTACGTAAAGTTTAAATAAAAACATTTATTTAAATTTAGCTACCGAAGACAGTATCCAGAAAAGCTGTTCCCATTGCTTTACACTGCTCCGCTCTATGTTAACAATGAGACAGTTTCTGGCTAGGGCTGCTTTCGCCTACAGCACGCCGCGGGAAGCTTTGAAGGAAGCTTGGAAATATCGAGGTCCTTCCATCCATGGTAGGGAGAAGGTGGGCAGATGGTTCTCGATACACACAAAGTGAACAGGGGAACCGTGATGGAAGTGAACCATGGATAGAAGGACCTCGATATTTCCATGCTTCCTTCAAAGCTTCCCGAGAAGGTGGGCAGATGGTTCTTGATGCACACAGAGTGAAAAAGGGACGGAGAACCTCCGGGCTCGGCTTTGTTCACTTTGTGAGGTCTTTACATGTGGCACAGGACCAGAAGAGGGCACAGTCTAAACCGCTGGCGCCGGCGACAGAGGGCATGTGCGTGCGTGCATTCCTCTGGTTCTGCGTCTCGTTTTTTTTGTTTTATTTTTTATTTACACACGAACCAACTCGCCCAGCATTTCACTCGATCTTTTTTTCATGTGGAAACACGCGCCTTGTTAATTCCCGTTGCAGCCGCCCGAAGCCAGCGCGGCAGCCGGAGTACAGGCAGCTGGAGGTCCGGCGGTAAGATAAACCACACTGTAAAAACGGCTCTTATTAAGACAAGCGATGAGTGCTTAGTAACTCCTGCCTCCTGGGCTGCGAGTTTTTCTTATCAGGGGACCGAATTGAATGACGTCCTGAAAAATAACGTATAAACATCTTGTTCGACATAAACTTACGTGAGGTAATGTGAAAACATATGTGCTTGCATTATGATGCCATCTCCTGCGCCAGCAGTCGTACATTGCGAGAGGGAGGGGAGGGGGGGGGGGGAAGGGGGGCGGTTAGCAGGTGCCGCTTGATGGCGCTACGACACACCAAGGAAGAAGTAAATTTACCCGAAACGTACTTTTGTACTCGGTAAATTACGGCATCTGTAATTTATATGCTCATAATTTCTTCTGTACCCTTCTAAGACAACTCTGCATTCACTAGACGCGCGTTTATTCAGCTGCAAACGTCCGTAATTACTCATGCACGCTTGCAAACAACTCTGCGTTCACTAGACGCGAGTTTATTCAGCTGCAAACGTCGAACCGTCGTGGGGCGGTGGAATCGTCCGTGTTCCACTCGCCGCAGGCTCGGGTTCGACTCCTGACTTGACCAAATTTTTTAAATTTTTTTTAATTGACAGATCGTGCCGCTTTGGATTGGATTCTGGATTGGCTATGGATTCTTGAAAGCATGACATATCCTGCCCTCGACTCTCATGAGCCATAAAAGGCTTTCACCTTTAAAAAATCCCGTGTAAACTTTACTGCGAACCTTCCACTTTTTCTCGGGCAGCATTGCGAACGTTCAGTTTGCATTTGTGTTACTATGGATTCGCTTCTGTGACAGCACATTCGCGCGGCACACTTCCGTTGCTTTCTTCCCCATAGTCATTCTTCCTTATTTATTTTTTTTCGCCCAGGTGTCTTCCGAAGCTGCAGTTGCAGGACGTTCCCGACCGAAGAGGAAGCTTGCCGTCTTAGTGGCAGCGTTTACAGCGGCTATATTGCTCTTCGGCGCACTAGGGTTTGTGAGATTGGTCAGGTTTGCTTACCAAGTAGGAGTCTGCGATACCGAAGGATGCATAAGGCACGCCGAGGAGTTGAAGAGCGCCATGAACACTGCGGTCAAACCGTGCACCAACTTCTACAGCTTCGTATGCGGCTCCTGGAAGCCAATCTGGAAGGAGCGTTCCATGATCGAGCGAATCCTGAACCGCTCCCTATACATCGCTCTCGAGGAACTGCAGGGAGATCCCAAGCAGGCTCCAGTCCCCATGGCGCAACGTCATTTCCAAAGATGCATGGCTAAGCGCACCGCGGATTTTGTTAAGAGCGAGACTGAGAAATTCAAGAGATTCAAGAGAGAGGTGGGCCTTACTTGGCCCGAAGAGTGGCCGGATACCGGTGTGCCCCCGCTGATGATCCTGATCAACTTGACTGTGAACTGGGACATCAACTTGCTCTTCAAACTGCGCGCCATGCCCCCTTACCGGAGTCGGCCCAAGTCTCTGTACATAAGGCGTGGAGACTGGCGACCCACGTGGCAAACCCGTACGGTGGAGCAGTTCACTGCCCTCGTCAAGCAGCACTGCGAGTACCTGGGAGTGGAACCACCACAAAGTGGCCTCTCGCAGCTGAAAGAATATTTAAAGTCCATGATCGACCAAATTATGACGAAATTCACTCCAGACTCCAGAGACGAGCAAAAACAGACGCTGAAACAAATTGGCGCTCTTACTAAGTCCGATAAAGAACAGTGGTGGGAATACCTCAACGAGATTTACCGTCCTCAGTTGACATGGAGTCAAGATGATGTCGTGTTAATCGAGCACCCGGAGCTACTTTCACGCCTCCATAACTTGCTCGAAACTACGCCGGCAACCTGGCTCCGGATGACTGTCTCGTGGGCGTTCATTCGCCTGTACTTGTGGCAGGCTATCGACAAACCAGAATTGCGCTACGAGGCCGATGCGAGTACGCTCCAGACCATCAGGGCGCTAAATTGCTTCTCGCACGCGGAGGCCACTTTCGGGCTGGTTGTGTCTGCCAGGCACATCTACGAGCGGTTCAGCAAGACTTTGCGGGGTACAATAAACAACTACTTCGACGTTTTGCAAGAACAATTAAAGTCCGAGTTCGCAAACACCTCGTGGATTGACGCAGTCGTAAAGAAAAAGTCTCTCGCAAAGCTGGACAGCATCTGGAGAGACGTGCTGCCCGACAGCCGCTTCTTTTCGCGCTACAGCCTGGCCGCGCTGTACAAGAACTTCCCTGACGCCGTCGACTCGTTCATGGACAACATCGTTAACGGGACCAAGGCGGTCCGAAAGATCCTGGCTAGTGAAGACTTCGTCAGCATATACTCCAAACGGCTAGGTAGAGGCAACGTGGCGAGCCGTTACAGCTACTACTACAACGCCGTGTCCATGGGCATCGGCGCTCTCGAACCTCCTTTGCTGTACGATGACGGTACGTTCGCAATGGCATATGGCTCCATGGCAACGACCCTGGCGGCATCTATGGTCCGGTCGTTCGACGAACGCGGCATCCTTTACGACGAGAAAGGCGCGGAGGACAGCTGGTGGAATGTGGGACGCGACGAGTACAACAAGCGTATCAGGTGCGACCTGGGCATCACCTCCTCCGGAGTGCAGCCGCCCAGTAACGCCAGCGCCGCCTCAACACCGCAGCCTTCGTCGAGCACGTACGTGAGTCCGTTGTTCTCGAGACAGCTGGCCGTGCACGCCTCCTTTCGGGCGTACCGCAAGGCTATCCGTATGTGGAGTAAATCGGACGTGATGAAGCTGGAGGGGCTCGAGGCTTACACTGACGACCAAGTGTTCTTCATGACGTACTGCCTCATGACGTGCGCTGTGGAGAGCAACGGCGACGAGTGCAATGTGCCGCTGCGTCACTTGCCCATATTCGCCGCCACATTTCGCTGCGGCTCCAAAGACGCGATGAACCCGAAGGACAAATGGACATTCTTTGAGTGATGTTTTTTATTTTTCGGCGCCATATATGTGCTTTTCCTGCTTTTGCGTCACCGTTTAGTGTGCGCCTATGTCTTTGCATTAACTGTTTCTCTTAACGTCGCCCTATTGCTGCACTGTTTCTCTTAACTTCTCCATATTGTTCATCATCATCATCATCAGCCTGACTACGCCCACTGCAGGGCAAGGACCTCTCCCATGTCTCTCCAATTAACCCTTTCCTTTGCCAGTTGCGGCCACCGTATTCCCGCAAATTTCTTAATCTCATCCGCTCACCTAACTTTCTGCCGCCCCGCCGCGGTGGCTCAGTGGTTACGGCGCTCGACTGCTGACCCGAGACGCAAGTTCGATCCCGGCCGCGGCGGCTGAATTTCGATGAAGGCGAAATTCTAGAGGCCCATGTACTGTGCGATGTTATGTTAGTGCACGTTAAAGAAACCCAGGTGGTCGAAATTTCCAGAGCTCTTCACTACGGCGTCCCTCATAGCCTGATTTGCTTTGGGACGTTAAACCCCAATAAACCAATAACTTTCTGCCGCCCCCTCCTGCGCTTGCCTTCTCTTGGAATCAACCCCGTTACCCTTAAGGACCAGCGGTTATCTTGCCTTCGCATTACATGCCCTGCCCAAGCCCATTTCTTCCTCTTGATTTCAACTAAGATGCCATTAACCCGCGTTTGTTCCCTCACCCGTGCACTCCGCCCTTTTCCGATCTCTTAACGTTACACCTATCATTTTTCTTTCCATTGCTCGCTGCGTTGTCCTTAACTTAAGCTGAACCCTCTTTGTTAGCCTCCACGTTTCTGCCCCATAGGCGAGTACCGGTAAAATACAACTTTTCTCTTGAGGGATATTGGTAAACTGCCATTCATGATCTGAGAGAACCTGCCATATGCGCTCCACCCCATTCTTATTCTTCTAGTTATTTCCCCCTCATGATCCTGATCAGCTGTCACTACCTGTCGTAAATAGACATATTCTCTTACTACCTCCAGCACCGGGCCACTAATTGCGAACTGCTGCTCTCTTGCTGAACTGTTTAATATTACCTTGGTTTTCAGCATGTTAATTTTTAGCCCCACTGTTCTGCTCTGCCCGTCTAATTCATTGATCATACTTTGCAGCTCATGTCCTGAGTGACTTAGCAAGGCAATGTCATCAGCAAATCGCAAATTGCTTAGGCATTCTCCATTAACTCTTATCCCCAACTGTTCCCATTTCAGTCCCCGGAATACCTCGTGTAAACAGGCAGTGAATAGCGTGGGCGAGATTGTGTCTCCCTGCCTAACACCTTTCTTTATTGGAATTTTATTGCCGACTTTATGGAGAACTATGGTAGCTGTGCAATCGTTATAAATATCTTCCAATATTTTCACATAACACTCTTCTACACCGTGATTCCGCAATGCCTGCATGACTGCTGAGGTTTCTACTCAGTCAAATGCTTTCTCGTAAGCGATGAACGCTATATATAGGGGCTGGTTATATTCTGCACATTTATCTATCACCTGATTGCGCGAATATGGTCTATTGTCGAGTATCCTTTACGAAAGCCTGCCTGATCATTTGGTTGATTGAAGTTTAAGGTTTTCCTGACCCTATTAGCGATTACCTTAGTAAATATCTTGTAGGCAACAGACAATAAGCTGATCGGCCTGTAATTCTTCAAGCCCTTAAGGTCTCCTTTCTTATGGATTAAGATAATGTTAGCGTTTTTCCAAGCTCTAGGTACTGTTAAGAGTGGACAACGTGGTCCTGAGAGCCGGGTGTGACTCATCGCAAAGCAAGGGATATGACGAGGCCTGGCGCCGGCGGCAGAAGCATAGACGACGACGGCCGGGGCTGTTGCACTCCAAATCACCGAACCTCCGAACCGATCGAAGGAGGCCGTCTCCCACGGGCCTGGGAGAAATTACTGTCAGACGAGTGTCGTCGTTAGGCAAAGATGCGGCGAGAGTTTGCCACAGCAGCAGCACGGCGGAAGCAGCGGTATACGTTGGCCGAGTCGGTCTTCGGGTCACCGAACGGGATGATGCTACGCAAGGTCACGCTGAGCGAGGCTGCTAATTGAAAGACGCTGTGTCGAAGGGGTCTCGTGCTTCGGCCATCCGGCGGGGGAGTTCGAGAAGGTTCAACCACCTGCGAGAAGACTGCGGGATTCTGCTTTCCCACGGAGGCAACGCACAGAAAACTTGCGGCAGTGGTCAAGGTGACGCATCTGTGTTTGATGACTGTCTTCCCCTTCTCATCCCCCGAGCTGTGAGAGAGCGGGAGGGCTTCAGCACCGCCCCGTGCCGTGGGTGGTACCGCCAGCGTCATCAATGGCCCATCCGATTGGTCAACGTTATTCGAACCAAGTTCCCCAGTCAGGGATCTGGGGAACGCGAACCGTATTTAACGGAATGTTGTTGTGTGAGCTTTTGCATTCGCTTTCGATTCGATTCTCATCTGTAAATATGTAGAATAAACCCTTCTATACAGTTTCCTCGATAACGCAGTCCGACATCGTCATTGGGAGACGGTACCTGCAGAGCTAAACGAGTTAGTCATCTCCAGGACCCCTCCGTCTTCAACTCTGGTTCCAGCGGTGGGATAGAAGCCCCATCTTTAACACTGGTTCCAGCGGTGGGCTTGCGGCCCCGTTCTCAACAGTACACTCGAGGTCACAAAGCATTGCGTATACAGGGTGGTTAGTTTTTCGAGCACAATATCTCCTTCATCCTTCAACAAATCTGCTGTTATCTGATCCTCAGCAGCTGCTTTCCCCTTCTGCATTGCTGCTAAGGCTTTCTTTACTTCCTCCTTCATTACTGGCGGGATGTCCCATTGCTGTGCTCTACTGCCTCTCTCAGTAACATTCTGATTGCAATCGATACTGTATAGATTTGCGTAGAACTCTTCAGCTACTTTAACTATCTTATCCATATTGCTGATGACATTGCCCTCTGTTTCTTATCGCATACATCTGGTTTTTACCTATGCCTAGTATTGTTCACGTTGTCGCAATTCGGAAGCCGACACTCGAATGACTTAAGTTGTCTGCCAGTGCGCACTGTGGCGCGTCGCTCCGCTGCCCTTAGCAATGGTGCATCTGGTGTGCTGTACCGAATTAACGCACACACAGACAGCGAAGGTGGCGTTCTCTCAGAATCTGCGCTGTTGTACCGCTTCTTGTTTGTTTTTATACCCGATATCTGACAATTTTCATGAATAATTCTCGACAAACGAAAAAAGACAAACGGAGGATTATAAGGCCAGTAAGAGTCGCGCAAGCACCACTGTTTCAGATAGGCTCATTCACTTTTCTTACACCATGCACCGACGTCTGAAACGCTGCCAATAAACTCCTTTTCGCCCCACAAGCGCATTTATACATCTTTCCCAAGCGCCTGTGCCGTACTAGGATGAGGAGAAAGTTTTCGTGGTCATAGAACATGCCAAATGCGAATACGTAGGCGCATACTCAAGAAAGTCATGATGGTTAACTATGCATAATAAGGGGATCCAGTCGTATACCTATGTATGGTGATGTTGATAACGAGAGGGCAGCGAGATAGAGGTGAAAAGTGCAGCCCTTTGTGTCCTGAATCGTGACCAAGGTCACCTGACCGCCATGGCGAGTAAAAACGGCAGCCAACATTGTACGCTTGTGAAAGAAGAGGGAGCCTTGTTCTCATCTCAAGGTTCAGTGGCAACGGGAAATTGTAATCTGGCGAAAGTGACGCATGAAGCTTACGCGTAGCACGCGTCATGGAAAGGCGCAATGGCGTGTAATATGCGATTACACTCGTCGAACATGCCAAATACAGGCTTGGCGATCTCTGCGGTTTTCCATTAATCTTACGCCAGTGAAGACTTCACGCTCGACTCCGCACTTGGCCCAGAGACAGACCGCCAATTTTAAGCACGAAATTATTTTACCTGCCATTCTTGGCAATCTTTTTTGGCCAAACATTGTATCAAACTCTAAGAGAAGTTCTCTCCGAAACCAGCGCCGAATATGACGTCGAAATTTCGCTCAGGAATGCGTTCGTATACGGGGGAAAAAACTTTCCGTTCTCTCCGAGCAGGATTGGAATGAATGCCGGCGCGGAGCGAGGAATTGGCTTACGCCTTAGTCCACTCGGCCATCGCAGGGCAGTGGCGCATCGCGTAACCGCTGCACCACTGCGCCAGGAGTGGTATGAGGACTCCCAGGGATCTATGAATCTAAAGTAGAGAATGACCTTCTGCATATATGAGAATTAACCTACTACGCTATTGCGTCCTATCATCAAGGCGGAGTTTAAGTATCCCTTCCATTTTTTTTCCTTGTTCCGCAAACGGCGTGACTATTAAATCGCTGGCATCCACCGCTTCCTCGAGCATACGTACAGCTTTGGTTAGAAGTACACAGGCCACAGCCTGCAGGACAAGCAGAACTCTAGTCAGCACCTTTTCAGGGGTTTAAAGTTTTAAGAACAGCCCAGCTATTAGCTCTACAGGAAAGCACGTAGTCCGAGGACTTTTGACCAAGGCAGTTAAGGCGCGAAAAGGATCTCTTTTTTATTTATTTACAAATACTGCAGACAGCAATGCTGCCCAAGCAGGAGAGGGTTACATATGCTGTAGTAACAATTCAGCAAAATTTTTTTCATTGGTAGGCTCAACAATAAATGACGGCAAACAGTTCCACTGATACGTTGTGATTGGAAAGTAGGAATTCTAATGAAGTTTTGTCCTGGCGAAATAGAGGCGGATTACCTTGGCATAGTTCATTGTACTACATCTATGGGGTGCAACAAGAATGTAGGTGTCACATGGCAAACCGGATCTGTTGTTATACAGCATATAAAAGAATTTTAGCCTGGAAACCTGACGGTGCACATGAAGGAGAAGGAATGGCTCGTGCCTTTTATTAATGTCGCCCCTCGTTTAACCCTGCTACTGGCTGAAAGCAAGCGCTCGTCGGAGACGGAGGCACGACCAATTCTATATATCCTCCTTGGGCACGACCTGGTTACGTGAGGAGCCATCTGCGCCTGCGAAGTGGCGTGTGGTTACGGTGCTCTGCTGCTGACCGGAAAGACGCGGGTTCGATCCTGGCCGCGGCGATTGAATTTCTTTGGAGGAGAAATTCTAGAGGCCCGTGTACTGTGCGATGTCAGTGCACGTTAAAGAACCCCAGGTGGTCGAAATTTCCGGAGCCCTTCACTACGGCGTCTCTCATAGCCTGAGTCGCTTTGGGACGTTAAACCCCATAAACCAATCAAACCGAAGTGGCACGTGTTTGACAACTGCCGCCATCTGTCGCATGCGCCTTTCACTAACATGAACTGCTCATGCGCAGTGGGAGCTGGAGGTTTTGGTATTCAAGCAGTGGAACTGGAGGAGAAGAGGCGCGCATGCGCAAAGCGGCCTTGTGAAAAGGCGGATTCCTGGTGGAGCGCAGAGGCGTATCCGTCGGCAGCACCCACGCGAGGAAAAACTCCGTGCACTTGAAGCAACCGTCAAAGTACAGCGCGCAGGGAGGACAGCGTATGAACAAGTAGCAGGTGTCACAGATCACGTGATGCAACGAGGCTTGCCTACGTGCACGAATTTCTTGGTGTTCGACGAAGTCTTGCCTCATAGGTACGAGAGACTAGAAATGAAGACTAAAAGAGGCTACAGAAGTGGAGACCGGTGGATTGCAGATAGCAGGCCGTCGTGACGCAACTGGAGGTGTTTCTAAGCGCTCGGTGACATTGAAAGCACGTAGTGTGCAGTATGACGCAACCTAGTGTCCCCTGTGATGCCACAGGCGTCAAATACGCTTAGGTTCCCTCTCTGGACAATTTATCAGTGAAAAACCTCGAGACGCATGTGAAGGTTCCTTCTTTTTAGCCGCGAAAATCAATATGCCACCTGATCAAAAATGCGTACTTAATATAAAATAAATGGGGCAAGCGTATACAGGGTGTTTCACGTAAGGCTTTACACTATTTCTGGCAAATGAGCGTTTCAAATTATAAGAGCGTTTTTTTTCGGCATAGCTATGTCGGCGCTGTAAGAATACAGCCAAGACTTGCGAACTAACAGGCTGGTTAACTAATATTGAACAGTAAAACTTTTAACTATTACTGTTAGGCTCCTTAATTATTGAGAGGCGTGTAGCGAACCGTAATTATTATCCATGTGATTTTTTAGAATTTCGAAAACGCGTTTGCCCTCGGTGCAGAGGCCCAACAAATTTGGCTACTTCGACGAGTTAGTGCACTGGGGAGGATGCGTTGCCTGCAAGCTTCTCGAAAGCGCATTTATTGTGGCGCGATGGAGCCAAGCATATGTTTAACCGTGTTTTCAAAATTCTAAACACTGATATGGGTATTAGTTACAGTGGGCTACACGCCTCTCAGTAATTAAGAAGCCTAACAGTTATAGTCAAAAAGGGCATTGTTGAATATTAGTTAACCAGCCAGCTAATTAGCTGTGTTCTGACACCGCTGACCATGCCAAGCCGAAGAAAGCTCTCGGATGCCTCAACCGAAACGCCGAGAAAAGGGATGATGGAGGGAGTGAAAGCAACTCAGGCTAAGAGGGACACCGTAGTGGAGGGCTCTGGAAATTTCGGCCACCTGGGGTTCCTTAACGTGCACTACATCGCACAGTACACGGGCCTCCAGAATTTCGCCTCCATAGAAATTCAGAGGAAAGATAGAGGCACCGTCAGTGGAGGGCTCCGAATGAATTCCGACCACCTGTTGTTCTTTAACATGCGCGTAACATCGCACAGCACAGGGGCATGTTTTACAATCTCGCCCCCATCGAAACGTGTCCTCAAGTGCAGCAGCCGGTTAAGGCATTTCCACTCTTTCCTGCTGAATGCCAACCTCTAGAAGAAGACGAGCAGACGAGCTGCAAAGCCATCGCTATCAGGAGAAGAAGAAGTTCCGCGAGCCGTGCGTGACGAGCGCGTGCCGCGATTCTACCGATCCCGAGACGACTGCGTTGCCTCGATCACCGCAGCCTTTCAGGGCCCTCGACCGCACCAAGAGTTCACAAGCTGCTCTGAAGTTTTAACGCCTCCTCTTAAGCACGCGAGAGGAGCCGCGGCGGCATGGCGAGCAACTTGCCTGCGTCAGCTATGTCACCCGCTTCGCCTGCTTCGCCTGTGTCGCCTGTGTCGCCTGCTTCGCCTGTGTCGCCTGCATCGCCTAGAAGGCACAAGCGCCCCCCTAAGCCTCATCCCATGAGACCCAAGGTACTACGACCGAGTTCATAGGGCGAACGCCCTCACTTGCGCTAATGACGCACGTCGCTTTCTGCGTGCACTGCTAATTACTCTCAACAAGTTCGGTCTGCGCATGAGCCCTTTATGTCGATGTTCTCGATCAGCGGGGCAAACTCAGCGCTGACGTGTACCGGAACGGCTACTAGGAATGTGTTTTGCGAGGAATGTGTGTTTCTCGGGTTGGAGTGGGTTTCATAGAGGTAACAATTAAATTTATTCCTCTTGTAATTGGCGCCATTTTCTACTCTATAAAACCTGCTCCGCCCATGGCGATACCCTAAAGGCACGCCTGAAAAGCATGTCCGTTTCGGCCTGGTTCGCTAACCTGCTTGTTCTCAGGCTGGTGGTGACACGGGAGAGAGACAGGACCGTAGGTGCCATTCACTGGAGCAGGGCGATATTTTAGCGCGCGAGCACTGAAACCTCCAATCTCAGATTTCCCTGATTTTTACCTGTCCGAAGCATATCTTCGTGACCCTGAGGTTGCTTGGGAAGAACAACTTGGGTCTCACAAGCCCTACCGGTCGCAGCAGCTGCCATCGCAGGGCAGTGGCGCTTCCCTTAACAGCTGCACAGCTGTGCCCAGGAGTGGTACCAACACTCCCAGGGATCTATGAATGTCCTGAATGACCAATTCCGCGTATATAGGCATTAATACATGAACGCTCTCGCGCCATACACTTAAGTCCGACTTCGCCGTTCTTTGTTATTGAAAACCGAGCCTTGAATCGAAACCGAGGTGAACAAAAAAAAAATAAATGTTAGCGCACCTAATTCGCATTTTGCCTCACCACGCTAAATCAGCTGCCATTTTTTTTCTCCTGCCATTCTCTCTAGCTGTGTGTCTGCTAATCGTAATTGTGATGTTGATTTTGATTACTTATTCGCTTCACACTTTGCGTTTAGAAATCAGTCTTGAACGCGAAGAGAGTAAGCAATCAGCGGGATTGCCGTCATTCTACGCAATGCGATAGAGTTGGTATTCGGAAAAGCACATCCTATGCCTATAGTGCCTAGAATATACTGGCGGTTGGTAGATGCTCATGTTTTCTCTTTTTGAATCGGAGTTGGCCAGGCCATGTGCAAGATTTAAGATGATTTTGTAGTGCCAAATATGATTTTTAGTGGGAAATCACTTCTAACCGCATTCTCCGGGCTTTAGAGGTGTGCATCTTACTAAGCCTCTGAGGAGCAAGTGTAACTGGGTCATTTGGTCATGTGTTAATATTTAAATAGATTTATTACAGTAGACCTCTCCCCTATCCTTTCTAATTAACTATCCCTTCACCCCCTTTCATTTCACTCCTACACACTGCCTGCTATCCTTTATTTCCGCTGTCCTAGCTCAGGTGCTTCCCGCAGCGATAGCAGATGCCGGGGCTAGCAAAAATCTTTTCCTTCCGTTTATTATGTTTTATTAAAACCACTTACTACTACTGCTCACTGGGTCAGTGGACACATCAATCGCCCAGTGAGTAGGCGATGGCGTCCACCCACAAGTTGGAGCAGTTATGCGCATTTCTTTTTCTCAAAACCAGCGGAAGCTTTAGACTCTGTTGGTTTTGAGGAAGGAAAAGGCGCATAGCTGGCTTCCTGGGTCAGTGGACACCTCAATCGTGCTTTGAGGCACGTGGCGGTGGTGTTTTTGACCCGCCGCGGTGGCTCACTGGTAAGCGCTCTCGGCTGCTGAGGAGTTCCCGGGGTCGAACCCGGCCGCATTTTGATGGAAGCAAAACATAAAAGGCGTCCGTGTGCTGTAGGATGTCAGTGCACGTTAAAGATCCGCAGGTGGTCGAAATTATTCCGGAGATGACCAACTATGGCACCTCTTTCTCCATTTCTTCTCTCACTCTTCCCTTCCCTCACTTCACGGTTCGGGTGTCCACCAAGGTGAACAATTACCGCGCATTTCCTTTCCTCAAAAATCTTTTTTTTTTTTTCTGTGAGGGAGGAGGGTTATACCCAGGTCTAACAGGAAAGTACTCACATGACCCTTCAGGTGATAGCTTTATGATTAGATTCTCGCGAAATTGAGCTTCCGTCTTTCGAAAAATTTTGTACGGGCTAATGATTTACGGGTTCCTCCTTTGTGTCAGTGGGCTAGGCGTTACCATGTGTTCTCTCTCGCAGTCGCTATGAAAGCATTTTAATTAGCGCCATCTGCTATGGGTGCGTCAACTTACAGTTGCAGTCAGTTGCGAGGTCAGTGCAACGCATGCGTCGTCAGTGCGCCGGTCGCAGCAATGCCGACAGGCTATAGGTAGGCGCACTGGTATCAGTACCAGTTCGAAACACTGTGGGTTTATTTGGAGCGTTGGTCTTGCAGACCAAGGCGTCCAGTGGTCCGAGGCGGCAGCTTCAAACTTCGCGAGGGCGTCGGGACGAAAAATTCAGGGGGGCACTTTGTTGATCTAAGTGCGGTGAGGCGAAAGCCTTAAGCGCAGTGTTGCTGCTTGTGTCACTGATGTGTGGTTAAGATGTTATGCTTCGCCTCTAAGAGTGGAACGCGACAGCGTCTCGCAACGCTGTCAGGGGGTCCACAGAACGCCATCGCCCATTCGGCTGTACGCCTTGCTCGCCGGTAAATTGGTTTTTGAGGGAAGGAAATGTATCTCTCTCGCTTATCTCGGTGGACACCTGAACCTCGCCTTAAGGGAAGGGAGGAAGATGGGAGGGAACGAAGACGCCGTATTAGCTAGACGCGCCTTTGTTAATTCCAAACCATCGAGGTGGCATGGCGGAGTGGTTAGCGTGCGCGTCTCGCACTCCAGAGACCCTGGTTGGATTCCCCAAATAGGCCAATTACCTACTCGGTTTTATTTAGTTTTGTGGTCTGACTAGAAATGTTAATTAGGCTGATTGGTCTTTACCATTGATCTAATGCCACCCATCATGTCATGTCACTCACTTGTCAAGTGATGGAACTCTCTAGAATGTTCGACACAATGTCTATGAAACGTATAGAAACGTCTAACTATTAATGATGGTTAATGATAGTTAAACATGACTTTCACATTTCGTGATACGAATTAATGTATGGTTAATGATAGTTAACGTGACCTTAACTAGTACACTGATTAATTAGTCCGCCGCGGTGGCTCAGTGGTTATGGTGCTCGGCTGCTGACCCGAAAAACGCGGGTTCGATCCCGGCCGCGGCGGTCGAATTTCTTTGGAGGAGAAATTCTAGAGGCCCGTGTACTGTGCGATGTCAGTGCACGTTAAAGAACCCCAGGTGGTCGAAATTTCCGGAGCCCTCCACTACGGCGTCTCTCAAGCCTTAGTCGCTTTGGGACGTTAAACCCTATAACCTAAACCTAACCTGATTAATTAGTGTTGTTAAGGTACAGGCGCAGAGCACAGTCCAACATGCCACTTCTTAACTACTAATAACCAATTATTCATTTAGTCATTAAGTACAACGATATAATCATGAAATCCCTTTATACCGGCGCGGTGGCTCAGTGGTTATGGTGCTCGGCTGCTGACCCGAAAGACGCAGGTTCGATCCCGGCCGCGGCAGTTGAATTTCTTTGGGGGAGAAATTCTAGAGGCCCGTGTACTGTGCGATGTCGGCGCACCCCAGGTGGTCGAAATTTCCGGAGCCCTCCACTACGGCGTTTCTCATAGCCTCAGTCGCTTTGGGACGTTAAACCCCATAAACCAACCAAACCAACCTACCTTTATATCAAATTCCGATGTCTTCCGATTGCACCCGGTTAAGTATCGATTGACTATTGACTGGCATATGCCCATATAAGGCATGCATCCGAAACGCGGACACATTTGCTAACACGTCTTCTTCACGACAGTATGAGGCATTAAAGGCTTTCGCTTTAATACAGGTCAGGGCGTGTTTTTTTTTTTGCTCGGTACATGAGTGCAGTTTGGACGGAAATTTCTGCGGTAATTTCGTCCTCAACCTGCCGGGACTTAAAGGTGATGTTCGGCTGCGATTGCCGAGAATGGCAGCTGAAAGCAATCATATTGAAAAAGGAGGATGGATAGCTGGGCGAGTTTGTAATATTACGTCGTGGGAGGGAACAGCGCGAACAAGACGACAGACGAAGCAAGAGGACACAAAGACGAGCGCTGACTCGAAACTGAATTTTTTATTGAAAAGAGAAATCATATACACATCATAATCACGTGAACAAATAGAGCAAAGAGCATTGGTCTAACAGAATCAAGATGAACAATCGCACCATATGCCACGTGGTGAACTCCGAACAAAGGCACCCCTGAGAACCCAAATGAAACAAGTCACGAATTATCTAAAAACGATACTTCTTTGTCAACTAATGCCAAAGAAGGCTGGCTGATACACTGTGATTCTTTCTTCCGTATGAAATAAGCTTCCATAATCTCCCTGGTCATTTCATTCCGGTGTCTAAACAAAATTTTAGTTTTTGCGACCAAAGGGCGGCACTTTTTCTGTTTCTTTTTATCATTTTCTTTCCCACAATCGCGGCAGTGATCTTTAAGATGAAAAACATTACTGCGCCAGTTATTCAAGCTTTCACTATATATACACCTTTGCCCTTTTTTTTCTTCTTCTTGGGAGCGCAGAAAGGCATGGAGAAGCATGGAAAGCAGGACAAACACGGCAAGCCGAAAGAATCCAAGGAAGCCCCGGACTCTGATGGTGCGAAGGTGGGCCAGGTGGGCGTCTTTTTTTTTTTTTGCGAATTAAATGGTACAGATGCGAAAGTTTAAGCGCTTTTTAGCCTAAGATTTTTGTTCGAATTATGGAAATCAGCTCGGGCATCCCGAGGGCAGCGCGGATAGTTAAATACCAAGACACTCTCATTTATCCTATGCTGCTGCTTCGGTCAGGGACTGCTCGCGGTGCCTGCGTGACGTCGCATTCGACCAGCCGTAGCGTCGGTGGTGACGTGGGCTCAGTATCGGACTCGGGAGAAGGTTTAACATCCAAAAGGGACTCGGGCTTTGAGGGGCGCCGTAGTGAAGGGCTCCGGCCGCAATTTCCGGAGCCCTTCACTACAGCGTCCCTCATAGCCTGAGTCGCTTTGGGCCTGTACCACGAGCCGGAAAGCAGCGTCCCAGGTACCGCGTCATCGTATGTTGACATATGTTCACAGAAACTGCGTGATATTTGGTTGGGCTCGGATGAAACGTTACTATAAGTTCATTTTCATGCTGATCGATAAGCTGCTCTTGCCTGCCAGTAGTGAAAAATATTTTTAAAATTTTGTTTCACGCAAAGCCTCTCATTAGAAGTAGTTGAAATGCACCCCTACACCTTGAGGAAATAAATAATATTCCTTGCTGGCCTTCGAAGTTTCATGTCTCTGGCCTTTTAAAGGTGAATTTTTCGCTTTCATAGTAGGATGCCGATGGCTGCGATCTATAATCGCTGATAGAGCAGAGTTGTTGTTTGGTTTTGGTAATCTGCTCTATGTCGCGTTGCTTGAGACAAGGGCTTTCGTGATTTAATTCCGGAAGTACTAAACATAAAGCATCCTTTATGGGCACTACGTTTCGCTAGATGGCTGGAAGCAAGTCACTGTTTGCCATAGAATAATAAAAAAAAATTTAGGTTACAATCATCGCAAGATGTAACCGGAGCTTTAGACGCAGCGTGTTATCCGACGCCTAATTTTTTCAAGCTGATTGACACTATACAAAGAATGCATTCTATGTTATGCCGTCGGCCATTTAGTTTCCGTGTTCCAGTTAAGTTTGGCGCCTAGGCCCAAAGCTATCGCAGTAGCGGGTGAAATGGTGCTACCTTAGTGATTTGTCTGTGTTGACAGTGTTGACCAGTGTCTATTACTCTATTTATAGAGTACTGCTATCAAGGAGCCCTAGCTGGACTGCCACATACGCAAGCATAAAAACGCTATCAATAGCAAAGCTCTATACTCCGCGGAGCTCACGAAAAACATAGGCAGCGAAAAAAAAATATTCAATCAAGGCAACGTATATACGACTTGAGATCAGAAGGCAGCAGTGAATTAAATATGTGACAAATTGGTAATACTCGACGTAAAGTTTAAACAAAAGATTCGTTTAAGTCTAGCAACCGAAGGTGGTTCCCAGAAATGCTGTTCTCAGTGCGCTACACTGCTCCTGTATATGTTAACGACGAGGCAGTTTCCGGATAGGGCTACATTCGCCTACAAAACATCGCGGGAAGCTTGGAAGGAAGCACGGAAATATCGAAGTTTGGTTTGGTTTGGTTTATGGGGTTTAACGTCCCAAAGCGACTGAGGCTATGAGAGACGCCGTAGTGAAGGGCTCCGGAAATTTCGACCACCTGGGGTTCTTTAACGTGCACATCGCACGGTACACAGGTTTCGCCTCTATCGAAATGCAACCGCCGCGGCCGGGATCGAACCCGCGTCTTTCGGGTCAGCAGCCGAGCACCATAACCGCTGAGCCACCACGGCGGCGGAAATATCGAGGTCCTTCCATCCATGGTAGGGAGAAGGTGGGCAGATGGTTCTTGATACACACAAAGTTAACGAGGGAACCATGACGGAAGTGAGCCATGGATAGAAGGACCCCGATACGCGATGGCTCAGTGGTTACGGCGCTCGGCTGCTGACCTGGAAGCCGCGGGTTCGATCCCGGCCGAGGCGGCCGAATTTCGATAGAGGCGAAATTTTGAGGCCCGTGTACTGTGCGAAGTCAGTGCACGTTAAGGAACCCCAGGTGTTCGAAATTTCCGGAGCCCCTCACTACGGCGTTCCTCATAGCCTGAGTTGCTTTGGGACGTTAAACCATAATAAACCAATAAACCAACCTTGAAAGCGTCCCGAGAAGGTGGGCAGAGGGTTCTTGATACACACGAAATGAACAAGGGAACCATGATGGAAGTGAACCATGGATAGAAGGACATCAATATTACCATGCTTCCTTCAAAGCGTCCCGAGAAGGTGGGCAGAGGGTTCTTGATACGCGCAAAGTGAACAACGGAACCATGATGGAAGTGAACCATGGATAGAAGGACATCAATATTACCATGCTTCCTTCAAAGCGTCCCGAGAAGGTGGGCAGAGGGTTCTTGATACGCGCAAAGTGAACAAGGGAACCATGATGGAAGTGAACCATGGATAGAAGAACATCAATATTACCATGCTTCCTTCAAAGCGTCCCGAGAAGGTGGGCAGAGGGTTCTTGATACGCGCAAAGTGAACAAGGGAACCAGGATGGAAGTGAACCATGGATAGAAGGACATCAATATTACCATGCTTCCTTCAAAGCGTCCCGAGAAGGTGGGCAGAGGGTCCTTGATACGCGCAAAGCGAACAAGGGAACCATGATAGAAGGACATCGATATTACCATGCTTCCTTCAAAGCGTCCCGAGAAGGTGGGCAGAGGGTTCTTGATACGCGCAAAGTGAACAAGGGAACCATGATGGAAGTGAATCATGGATAGAAGGACCTCGATATTACCATGCTTCCTTCAAAGCGTCCCGAGAAGGTTTGCAGAGGGTTCTTGATACGCGCAAAGTGAACAAGGGAACCATGATGGAAGTGAACCATGGATAGAAGGACCTCGATATTTCCATGCTTCCTTCAAAGCTTACCGAGAAGGTGGGCAGATGGTTCTTGATACACGCAAATTGAACAAGGGAGGGAAAACCTGAGGTTCTTCCCTCCTTTGTTCACTTAGTGAGGGCTTTTCATGTGGCACAGGACCAGAAGAGGGCACAGGCGCAACCACTGGCACCGGCGACAGAGGACATGTGCGTGCGTGCGTGCGTTCTTCTAGCTTTGCGTCTCGTTTTTTTTCGCTGTTTTCTTTTTTTTTGTTTCAACACGAACCAACTCGCCCAGCGTTTCACTCTTTTTTAATCTGGAAACACGCGCCTTGTTATTTCCCATTGCAGCCGCCCGAAGCCAACGCGGCAGCCGGAGTACAGGCAGCTGGTGGTCCGGCGGTAAGATTAACCACCCTGTAAAAACGGCTGTTAATAATACAAACGAAGAGTGTTTCGTAACTCCTGCCCCCTGGGCTGCGAGTTTTTTCAATCTGGAGACCGAATTGAATGACGCCTTCAAAAGTAACATATAAACATCTTGTTCGACAAAAACTTACCTGAGGTAATGCGAAAACATTTGTGCTTGCATTATGGCGCCATTTCCTGCGCCCATCATCGTACATTGCGTGGGGGAGGGGGGGGGGGGGCGGTTAGCAAATGCCGCATGATGGCACTACGACACGCCAAGAAATAAGTAAATTTACCGGAAACGTGCTTTTGTACTCAGTAAATTGCGGCATCTGTAACTTATATGCCCATAAGTACTCATGAACGCTTCTAACACAGCTCTGCATTCACTAGACGCGAGTTTATTCAGCTGCAAACGTCGAACCGTCGTGGGGCGGTGAAATCGTTCGCGTTCCGCTCGCCGCAGGCCCGGGTTCGATTCCCGCCATGAACAAAATTTTCTTTCCTTACCTTTTTTAATTGACAGATCGTGCCGCTTTGGATTGGATTCTGGATTGGCTATGGATTCTTGAAAGCATGACATATTCTGCCCTCGACTCTCATGAGCCATAAGTCTTTCACCTTCAAAAAATCCCGTGTAAACTTTACTGTGAACCTTCCACTTTACTCGGGCAGCATTTCGAACGTTCAGTTTGCATTTGTGTTACTATGGATTCGCTTCTGTGACAGCACATTCGCGCGGCACACTTCCGTTGCTTTCTTCCCCATAGTCATTCTTCTGCCTTATTTATTTTTTTTCCTCCAGGTGTCTTCCGAAGCTGCAGTTGCAGGACGTTCCCAACCGAAGACGAAGCTTGCCGTCTTAGTGGCAGCGTTTACAGCGGGTATATTGGTCTTGGGCGTACTAGCGTATGTGAGATTCGTAAGGTCTGCTTATAGCCTACAAGTCTGCGATACTGAAGGATGCATGAAGCACGCTGCAGAGTTGAAGAGCGCCATGAACACTGCGGTCAAGCCGTGCACCAACTTCTACAGCTTCGTGTGCGGCTCCTGGAAGCCAGTCGGGAAGGAGCGTTCCATGATCGAGCGAATCCTGAACCGCTCCCTATACATCGCTCTCGAGGAACTACAGGGAGATCCCGAGCGGGCTCCAGTCCCCATGGCGCAACGCCATTTCCAAAGATGCATGGCTAAGCTCACCGAAGATTTTGTTAAGAGGGAGGCTGAGAAGTTCAAGAGATTCAAGAGAGAGGTGGGCCTTACTTGGCCCGAAGAGTGGCCGGATACCGGCGTGCCCCCACTGATGATATTGATCAACTTGACTGTGAACTGGAACATCAACTTGCTCTTCAACCTGCGTGCCATGCCCCCTTACCGGAATCGGCCCAAGTCTCTGTACATGATGCGTGGAGATTGGCGACCCAAGTGGCAAAATCCTACGATGGAGCAGTTCACTGCCCTCGTCAAGCAGCACTGCGAGTACCTGGGAGTGAAACCACCACAAAGTGGCCTCACGCAGCTGAAAGAATATTTAAAGTTCATGATCGACCATGTTATGACATTCACTCCAGACGCCAGAGACGAGCAAAAACAGACGCTGAAAGAAATCGACGCTCTTACGACGTCCGATAAAGACCAGTGGTGGGAATACCTCAACGAGATTTACCGTCCTCAGTTGACATGGAGCCAAGATGATGTCGTGCTAATCGAGCACCCGGCGCTACTTTCGCGCCTCCATAACTTGCTCGAAAATACGCCACCAACCTGGTTCCGGGTGACTGTCTCGTGGGTGTTCATTCGCCTGTACCTCTGGCAGGCTATCGGTAAACCAGAATTGCGCTACGGGGGCGATGCGAGTACGCTCCAGACCATCAGGGCGCTAAGTTGCTTCTCGCACGCGGAAACCACCTTCGGCCTGGTTGTGTCTGCTAGGCACATCCACGAGCGGTTCAGCAAGACATTTCGGGATACAATAGACAACTACTTCAACGTTTTGCAAGAACAATTAAAGTCCGAGTTCGCAAACACCTCGTGGATTGACGCAGTCGTAAAGAAAAAGTCTCTCGCAAAGCTGGACAGCATCTGGAGAGACGTGCTGCCCGACAGCCGCTTCTTTTCGAGCTACAGCCTGGCCGCGCTGTACAAGAACTTCCCCGACGCCGTCGACTCGTTCATGGACAACATTGTTAACGGGACCAAGGCGATCCGAAAGATCCTGGCTAGTGAAGACTTCGTCAGCATATATTCGAAACGGCTAGGTAGAGGCAACGTGGCGAGCCGTTACAGCTACTACTACAACACCGTGTCCATGGGCATCGGCGCTCTCGAACCTCCTTTGCTGTACGATGACGGTACGTTCGCAATGGCATATGGCTCCATGGCAACGACCCTGGCGGCATCTATGGTCCGGTCGTTCGACGAACGTGGCATCCTTTACGACGAGAAAGGCGCGGAGGACAGCTGGTGGAATGTGGGACGCGACGAGTACAACAAGCGTATCAGGTGCGACCTGGGCATCACCTCCTCCGGAGCGCAGCCGCCCAGTAACGCCAGCGCCGCCTCAACACCGCACCCGCCGTCGAGCACGTACGTGAGTCCGTTGTTCTCGAGACAGCTGGCCGTGCACGCCTCCTTTCGGGCGTACCGCAAGGCTATCCGTATGTGGAGTAAATCTGACGTGATGACGCTGGAGGGGCTCGAGACCTACAACGACGACCAATTGTTCTTCATGACGTACTGCCTCATGACGTGCGCTATGGAGAGCAACGGCGACGAGTGCAATGTGCCGCTGCGTCACTTGCCCATATTCGCCGCCGCATTTCGCTGCGGCTCCAAAGACGCGATGAACCCGAAGAACAAATGCACGTTCTTTGAGTGATGTTTTTTTTTTTCGGCGCCGTATATGTGCTTTTCCTGCTTTTGCGTCATCGTTTAGTGTGCGCCTATGTTTTTGCACAAACTGTTTCTCTTAACGCCGCCCTATTGTTCACGTTTTTGCAGTTCGGAAACCGACCCTCGGATGACTAAGTTGTCTGCAAGTCCGCTCTATGGCGCGTCGCTCCGCTGTCCTTAGCAGTGGTGCATCTGGTGTGCTGTACGGAATTAGCGCGCGCACAGACAGAGCGGGTGGAGTTCAGTCAGAATATGCGCTGCTCTACCGCTTACCGTTTTTTTTTATACCAGATATCTGACAATTTTCATGAACAGTTTTCGACAAGTGTTCATTGCAGTGCTTCATGCTCAGCGTCGTGAATGTGCTAGCCTGACTTTCGGCCGTCATGACTACAGAACAGGTCACAGCGTGATCAATCCTCGGGAGTGCAGTAGATTTTAGTTGAGAAAGTGTCATTCGCGTTATTAAAGAAAGGGATAAGACCGTTAGCAGAATCGGGAGGACGTCCCGCTAATCATTTTTGTTTTTGAACGGTTCCGCCTGGGTCAGCGGTAAAATGTTATCACGTAAAATAATGTTAGGCATCTTTTCGAGCCTGTACAGGAACGTATTGTAGGCTACTCGATCTAGGCTAGATTAAGCAATTTACCTCTGAATTCTTTTAAGCTGGCTGCGGACGCACAGTGAACTAACGTCATGGTTGCTGGCACGGTTACTTCATCCGCTGTGCTTGGATCACGACTTCCGCAACAACCATTCTGTAATAGACTTAGCTCTGCGTTGTACCTTGTTGTGATTTAGCTTTACTGTGCTATGTCATGACTGATACACGTTTGCTTTCTTCCCCGATGTTTGTTTTTCGGGCCATAACTCAGTGCGTCGTCCATGCAACTGTAATTGGCGTTCTCTGAACTTTTTTATGTGCAATGCAACGTAAAATGTGGGCGCAGAACTCTTCCAATGTCAGATTGACGGCTGCCGTCAGAGTGCGTTTGTGTTTATGCAGGTCCTTGGTTTCTTTGCCTCGCATTGCTTTCTTAGAAGATCTCATTATGAAATCAGACTGCAATCGTGAACAAAGAGCATTATTTAGACCGCACCGTTTGGAGGCGCCGATGTGTCATGAGGACGAGTGAATGTGGATAATGCATTTACCTTTGTATGTACATCGGCATTCAAGACAGTAATTATTGAAGACAATGATTTGCTGTCTGTCAGTTATGCACGATGTGACTACCTTTCTACAACGTAATATTTATTAGTTAGCCATTCCGCTGTTCTAGCGGTTGATGTAAGCGATCATATGCCTATTTTTTGTATCTTGTACTGCCGTGCGTGTCGCTGCGTATATAAACCGTTGTTTCAATCAAGAAAAATTAACGAAGCAGCAGTAGATACATTTAAATACCTGATTATGGCCCAATGACTGCTTAGAGGTCGTTAATCACAGTAACGCAGCATCTTTTTTCCGTCGCTTTTACAGGATAATGGTCGATCTTTACGATCGCACTTTTCCACTTTGCATTGGGAAAAATGATAAAAAAGCAAAAAAAAAAAACCCTTTAACTTCAACAACAGCAGCATGCAAAAAAAGTTACGCTGAAATGTTCAAGAAATACAAAAATTTTCGAAAGTCAACTGTTAGATCACAAAGGCTTAAGATTAATGATTAACATGCCTAGATTTTGGGAAGCCCGCAAAAGTTAGCGGTACATGCAGCAACGGTATCTTACGGAAAATGTTTTCTCAAAAACACACAAGTGAGACGGGAGTTACAGAAGTTATTAACTCCTTGATTAATAATAGCGCAACAGGTCTGGAGAAGAAATCTGAACCGATATTGTCAGGTGCTTCCATGATTGCTCCCCCGCTCAGTCGTGTATGAGACTGTGTGCTTCAAGACAGGCGGTTCCTGGATGAGCTCAAAATGGCTCGAGTAAGTGTCATCCACAAAGGTGGCGCCATAGATGATTTCAACAATGACCTGCCAGTATCAGTGCTAGGTATTTTTTCGAAAGTTATAGAACGTGTTATCTATTGTCGACTGTCTGACTGTTTAGACAACAAAAAGTTAATTTCATCGTACCAGTTTGGATTCCAGAAGAACAAACCTACGGAATTAGCGCTTTGTATGTGAAACGGAGGTCATAGAAAACATTGATCAAAAACTATTAAGAATTGGAATATGCCATGATGTAAAGCTTCTGATTCCGTCAGAGGCCATATCTTAAAAACAAAGTTCCCAGCTTATAGAAAGCTGCCTAAAAGATTGAAAGAGTGCTTGATATATGGTACAGCCTCCAACTCTAGAGCATATATTAACAGGTGATGATGATGATGATGTCCTTAATGGCACATACCCACGGCGGGGGATTGGCAAAGGTGCATAGCGGACACAAACGCACTCATGTACAAGGAGTGAAATTTGGAGTGGGCCTAAAGCTAGAATTTAGTTGTACCAGAATAAAAAATACGGAAAAGAAAATGTTGGTTTAGGTTGGTTGGTTTATTAGGGTTTAACGTCCCAAAGAAACTCAGGCTATGAGGGACGCCGTAGTGAAGGGCTCCGGAAATTTCGAACACCTGGGGTTCTTTAACGTGCACTGACATCGGACAGTACATGGGCCTGCAGAATTTCGCCTTCATCGAAATGGAGTGATTTGGTTTGGTTTATGGGGTTTAACGTCCCAAAGCGACTAAGGCTATGAGAGACGCCGTCGTGGAGGGCTCCGAAAATTTCGACCACCTGGGGTTCTTTAACGTGCACTGACATCGCACAGTATACGGGCCTCTGGAATTTCTCCTCCAAAGAAATTCAACCGCCGCGGCCGGGATCGAACCCGCGTCTTTCGGGTCAGCAGCCGAGCACCATAACCACTGAGCCACCGCGGCGGCTAAATGAAGAAGTGAATTCACATGTGTGCCTGAAGGTTCGATTTCAGGACCACTGCTTTTTCTTCTTTATCTAAACGACATATGCTCCATCCCACACACACCCAAAATACTCCTGCATGCCGATGTCACAAATGTCTTTTTTTCGGGCACTATCCTGCCAAAGCTAGAAATAGGCGCGAATAACTGGCTGCGTGAACTTTCTGAATGGCTTGCTGCAAATGAATTAGGGCTGAATACGAATGAAACAAATGTAATTCTTAGAACCCGCAATACCACGGTGTCGACACGCGCGGCCGACTGGGGAGAAATGCCGAAGAGGATGAAGGGTGACCACAGGTCTGTTTTTAACACCATTTTGTACACCTATCAGTTGCCGCCTGTGTCTTGGCCAATCCCCCGCAGTGGGTATGCGCCATTTTCTAGAGGACAACAACAACAACAATAACACCATTGAAAATTTCTTACTGGAATCTTGGGGCCAACCAACCGACTAATCGGGTGCATTCTTTTATTATTATTATTATTTTAATCACTCGGTTACAAATCCCACATTGCCCATCTCCTGCGTGCGTTGTGAATTTCCCGTTTTATTTCGGTGTTTCTTCCTTTTGTTTACTACTCTATGCCCCAGCAATCCTTTTATTTTCGTCCGTGAAAAAAATCTTCTGAAGAACTTTGTGCACCCCAATTCATGGTTGATCCCCCTGTGTGGGCATGTGCCATTGTATTATGAGGACAACAACAACAACAAGAAAACAACGGTTACTTTCTAGGCGACCTCCACATCGTGGTGACCCGGCGAACCGCCCCTTCTTGCCCAGCGGCGTTCCAGCACGGCGGTCTAGAAGGACCCAGGCTTCGACCCGCCGCTTCCGGCGTTCCGGCCACAAGGCGTTGGCGAGTGGTTCGCTCAGTTCGAGGCTGCGCTGTACATGAACGGCATCACTATCCAGCCGCTCAAACACTCACTCACTCTGCGATATCCTGCCGCCCGACCTGCTGCGCCGCCTCGCCTGCACTGCCTTGGGCTGCCGGCCGTACGATAAGCTGCGCGCGGCTGTCTTGGCGGAATTCGGCGCCTGCTACGTCCCGCAGCTGCTCTACGATGCTACAGACCAGCTTTCACCGCACCCAGCATCTGGCCTCGCACCAGCATCAGTCTCTTGCATGCAGCCTTCGTCAGAACACTGCCCGCTTCGGCAGATCCCTGGCCGTCTGCCCGCCACTCCTGCCCAGCGTCTCCGGCACGGCCGTTCCTCCACGACACACCAGGTAGGCTCAACTCAAGCTATTCCGCGCGTCCTTCTCCCACAACTGTCCTCTGCGCGTCTTTGGACCTGCCTCCCTGCGTTTCTTCGAGCCCGCCTGCGACCACGTCGAATGATGCCCCTGCTACGTCTGATTGCAATAGCTTCCACCCAGAGACAAATTCTGCCGAGTCCCTAGCACATCGCCCTTCACTGACGTTGTCGCCATCGCCTCCTGACGACAAGGAACGCTCTGCAGCAGCATCCATGTCGCGGCTTTCGGCATCCTCGTCTGCCCCGACACAACAGCTCAACAGGCCTCTGCAGCGACGTCGAAGCCGTGGCTAGCTGATGCTAAAGTGCTCTCTGCAAAGCCCATGCCTGCTCGCCACTCCCCACCAAATGTCCGCAACGAACTAAAAGTAACGCGAAGCAGGATAAGGCCAAGCCGGTGGCAGCAGTACCAAGCATGGCGAGTGTCACCCGCCCTACTTTGCTTGAAAAGGACCCTGCACCGGTGCCAGCACCTGTCCTCAAGCCAACCTAGGCCACTGGTGTCGGCCCGTCTTGCTCCCCACCGGTGTTAGAATCATCAAAGAAGCCTGGCACCACTGGCTCGGCCGCCGTCAAATGCAAGTTCGTCGTGAGCCCACCGCACACAACCTCTCGTCCACAGCAGATTCCGGTTACACCCACGCTGCAGCTTCATCAGCCGCCATCTAGCAAGATGTCTGTGCTGACCAGGGCGCAGATGTGCCCCCATTTGCTGCAACGGTGCCGAGGCGGCCACCGTTTGCCGCTTCATTGCCGGCATCCTCTTTCATGAACGGCTCGGCGCCAGTAGCAAGGGAGCCACTCGTGCCGCCCGTCACGTTCATGCCAATCAGTGCACGGTTGGCTTTGAGCGCGTCCCAGCAGCCCTGTGCAGTCCACCACAACCATTCCCGCGCCTGGCATCTCGCTGTGCTTCCCGTAGCGGCCCGCCTTGGTACCGGGCAGATCGGACTGGCAACAGTTGCGCGAATCACGGGACACCCAACACCCATAGCTGCCTCTGCTGCGCCGGCCGTCAGCTGCTGTACCACAACCGCCGGCACTGGGTCCACACAGCAGGCCGACCCACATCCCTCCCATGCCATTACGCGTCCCTCGCAGCCCACCGATTCAACGCCACAGCTTAAAAGTCGCCCGCCTGAGCCTCGCCTTCGGACCCCGGACGTCCTACACGACCATTTCGAGACATACCGACTAGTCGTCTAGGAACGAAGGAGGGGGGGGGGGGGGGCTCTGTAGCGACCCGCGCGGCCGATAGTGGCGAAAAGCCGAAGAGGACGAAGGGTGGCCGCACTCGCTATGTTCACTCAAGTAAACAACAACAACCCGCCAGAGAACGCTTGGACCTTGGCCCCAGCCAGACGCTTCCGCCGCCGCTCCGCCGTTATCTTCTCTACGGCAGCACTTTAATAAATGTGGCCACGGTTGCCTTCTAGGTCACCTCTTCAACACACAGCTGCTAGCAATCTTTCCTAGGATTTTCGTAACGACGTCATAAAGCGTGTGTATACTGTTAAATTTCTGGGTGTTTCTACCGGTACTTCTGGGATTGAGACAATTGAATATTGGACATTTTTTCAGTGAAGCTCAGACACTATAGCTTTTTTTTGTTGATATCATACTTCTCATTCTGAAACATATAGACGCTTCAACCATCGTTGATTTCCAGGTAACCTCAGGCTGCCCTCCATGTTGAACATTGATGTTACTTTGGACATCTGCACCGAGGTTATAATCTTCATCATTCGTACATAATGACAGCCTGAAAGGACGGCGCGAATGCGGCAATTTCGACCGCAGAAACTCCACGCGTTTGGTTCAAGTCTCACTGACTCTCGCGGTACATGAGAGCTGAAGTGCAATATCTCATTTACAGTGCAGAACGCGCCGTGACTCATGACGAGCCGTCAGGTGCGCAATCGTCCGGGGTTAAACGCGAGAGCAGAACGCAACGAAGCTTTTCGAAATCGGGGGAATTCCTCGACGCTCGGGCGTTACACGCAGTTGTGAAGAGTTGCCAGCAAGAAACTGCATAAAGCAAGAGTGTCTGCAAAGCGCGCGCTCCGCTCCAGTTCGGCTCCTTCACTGGGTTTAGTTGCACCTAACGGGCGTTGCTTCATACGTTTCCTGCGGCGTAGCGTTGCTGCGCAGTGAGGTAACGATCGACACGCACTCGCGCGTGCGCAGAGAACACCAAAATGGGGCGCAGAAAAAGAGAAGAAGAAAAATGCTAGGGTTTTAACGTAGTTAAAGCACGTAGATGTGCGAACGCCTGTGTTTAGCCTGCATGATTGGCTCATAGTTTTGCCTTGCTGGGTCGTCGGCACGTCTGGCGACGATATTAGACTCAGATTAAGCTTTGATTGAGGTTAAGCTGATGTGATTTGTTCGCGCCGCAGGTGGAAGTTGTTGAAGACGAAGATGTACAACGCACAACGCGAGACTGTGTTGCAAACACGAGGCGTGACCGGATGTGGCGATAGCATAGTGGGCTCGTGCAGTGGCCAGCGAAGCTGATGCGTTCGCGCCGCCGCGGGTTCGGATCCCGGTCGCGGCACTATTCCTGGCTTTTACAGCATTGATCGTGAAGTAGAGCCTTCGCTCTAAAAATAAATTCGTTTCATTGTATAGGCTTTAGGTGGAAGTAAATGGTGCCATCAGTGCGTACCTATGCAATGCTTTGTGCCGTAATGATCTCAAGTGGTCATGCACGTTGTATAGGCTTTAGGGGGAAGTAAATGGTGCCATCAGTGCGTACCTATGCAATGCTTTGTGCCGTAATGATCTCAAGTGGTCATGCACGTTGTATAGGCTTTAGGGGGAAGTAAATGGTGCCACCAGTGCGTACCTATGCAATGCTTTGTGCCGTAATGATCTCAAGTGGTCATGCACGTTGTATAGGCTTTAGGGGGAAGTAAATGGTGCCACCAGTGCGTACCTATGCAATGCTTTGTGCCGTAATGATCTCAAGTGGTCATGCACGTTGTATAGGCTTTAGGGGGAAGTAAATGATGCCACCAGTGCGTACCTATGCAATGCTTTGTGCCGTAGTGATCTCAAGTGGTCACGCACATTGTATAGGCTTTAGGGGGAAGTAAATGGTGCCGCCAGTGCGTACCTATGCAATGCTTTGTGCCGTAATGACCTCAAGTGGTCATGAACATTGTATAGGCTTTAGGGGGAAGCAAATGGTGCCGCCAGTGCGTACCTATGCAATGCTTTGTGCCGTAATGATCTCAAGTGGTCATGAACATCTTATAGGCTTTAGGTGGAAGTAAATGGCGCCACCAGTGCGTACCTATGCAATGCTTAGTTCCATAGTGATCTTAAGTGGTCATGAACATCGTATAGGCTTTAGGTGGAAGTAAATGGTGCCACCAGTGCGTACCTATGCAATGCTTTGTGCCGTAATGATCTCAAGTGGTCATGCACATTGTATAGGCTTTAGGTGGAAGTAAATGGCGCCACCAGTGCGTACTTATGCAATGCTTTGTGCCGTAATGATCTCAAATGATCATGCACATTGTATAGGCTTTAGGTGGAGGTAAATGGCGCCTCCAGTGCGTACCTATGCAATGCTTTGTTCCATAGTGATCTTAAGTGGTCATGCACAGCCCAAAAATGAAGAAAAGGCAGTTTAATCAACAGAACTTTCAGAGTTTCCCTCCTTTACAGGAGCGAGGTTAAAGTTGGGGCCTTTCCTTTTACCCGATTTCTGAACCGCTAACAGAGATCTTAAAAATCGGGTTAAACCCCATTTCTACCCAAATATGCGCCTTCTAGTGAAAGGGAGTTTTCCTGCAGAAATCTAAAGATATCCGCACGGAAGTTATCGCACATCTTCTGCTTGTTCCGGAGGGGCGTTGGTTAACGGCTTTCTTAAACCTTTTTAAACATTTGTTACCGATTGCTTGGCTTAATCGAAGATCAGTTCGGAAAATAGGTTTTAGAAGCGAGAGGCTAAAGCACGGCTATTGACCACGCGTCTAATTGCCATCATTGCGTCAAGCGCTGCCGATGCTAACGACTTCCTGCTACAAGCACCTGCGCGTTTAAATATATACAACGTAAGGACTACGGTTTAAAAATGTCTATACACTGACCATGCACCGTTAGTTTTCAATTTTCAGGCAGCACAATAATTTGATGAAATAAACTTACTATTTCTACGACAAATATTCTTGCTTTTTTGTTTGCTCCTGTCCCCGAAGTATGTTTCTTCCTTTTCTTGTCCCGATTTTTCTTAGATTCCACCGGGGCCCCTGTCGCAAGCGTTTTTGTCGTGACCAGTTTTTTTTTTTGCATTGATTGTTATCGGCTGTGTGCACCTGTGGCGAATTTAGATTGAGTTTGCACCCTTTGATATCATCCTGTCATTTTCTCTTGATTTTTTAGATTTTAGCAAATTAATCGGCTCCGTTTATATTATGCATTTCACTCCGTGACGCAAAGGCCGTTTGCATTACTTTAGCCGTCGTTTTTCCCGTCTTCTGTGCGTTCGTTTGTTCATTTTCAAACTCCGCCGGCAATGGTACAACATCTGCTCGGACCTCCATGCGCCCTATGTGCAAGTAATAGTTCACTTGACTGTATTCCGTGACGAAGGCTGGGATTTCGTCGTGCGTACGTTTCCTTGCAAGACTCGCGCCAGTTGCGCTGACTTTTTACCGCCATTATGCCAGAACAGGGAGCTGCGCGCTCTAGTGGCGACATCTTGTGGTGCTATGCAGAACTGAGAATCACAACATTTTAATAAAACTGTTATTGCGAGAGATATTGTGCGGTGCTGATCTTGTGGCTCAGAGAACTTGGTCGCCAGTTTACTAGCGCTTATAGTGGTGTCACCTTTGTGAACATTTCGACAAGAACCGTTGCAAGTGATCAAGACGGTTATATAATATTGCGCTTTAGTTGAACAGTGCATCACAAGATGCCGCCACATCAGCACACACGCTCTGGGCCACCTCTAGGCCCTCTAGGCTATGTCTGAAGCACATTTAAAGGCTACATGATAATATTTCGGAACTTCTAACGCGAGTTCACCTTTTTTTCAGATATGCGGAGGCCACTCCCGGGTTCTCTCGAGCAGTTTCCAGGTTGTGCTGTCTGCTTTCTTTCAGCCTTTTGCAAATCTCGGAAATAATATTAACGAGACAGCTTTTCTGTCTGCAGTTTCAGACCCAAAAGCGGCTCAAAATTCGCTAAGCACACCCCGGAAACGTTTGGCCACATCGAACTGCGGCTTGCTTACCTAATAAATGTTGTAAGACAAGATGAATACATTTCGTATTCTCATACGCAGTACATCGGGTGTACTGCCGGTGTACAGGCGCGGACAAAAGTAAACGGAGCACGTAACTGTCTTCGAATATTTTTCACGCGTCACCTAATTGCAATTTCCTGCAGTGGTGTGCGCATGCTGGTAGCGGAGGTTGGTGGGCTTTCTTGTAGACAAACAACGCTTCTTCATTACCAATGGAGAAAGCGTTATTCCACTTCGAACGCAATAGCGTGCTCCGTTTACTTATGGCCGCGCCTGTACGTCTATGAGAGCCATAGGCATCGATGTCTGTCAGTTTTCTTCGGTAGTCGACGATGATACAACGGTTGACCTTTCCATTTTTCACCGCCATCCACTTCAAAACGGGGATCACGGAGTCCTTTTCGGCGTAGACGTCACGAGTGGTGGCAAAATTTAGAGATGAAAATTTCTCGGTAATGAATGGGCTTTTCGCTTTCGTACAAACATTGCAACACCAATAGGGGGCCATAGAATTGGTATATCTTCGACAGTTTTTGCTGCTACTGGATTGACCTTAAACCGGCCTCAAGTTCGGTCGATTCGATTACATACTTGCGCAAGTGAGAGTGGTTGACTTGCAAAGGTATCTCAGCCGCCACAAACGCCATCCGCATTTTCTTTGGCCAGCGGACACAATGCGATGCCGGTTTTGGTAATTCTTTAGAATCAGGAAAGGTGATCTCTCTCTCATCACACACCTGCGTGCGCTTGTCCAGATCAGTTGACATGCGCGCTTGACCCAATCACGGAGGCCACATACAAGCACATTGGAGTAAAAAGGATTATTACTTAGCAATAAACTTTATTTTGCTTCAGACTTAAGCGCGAAGGGCGTCGTCTTCGGCTTGTCTGGTCAGTGCAGTTCATCCTCCGGTGCGGAGGATTCCAGCCAGGCATTCTGATGGACACAGGGCGGGTCAGGGTAATGGGAGGGGGACTAGTAGAGGCGAGACAGATGATAAGGTATTGTTCCAGGGCTCCACAAGATTTTTACGATGGATATCCACTCTGGGCTTCAACAAGTTTCTTATTTTTTGGAACAGTAGTCCGAACAAGGAAGGAAAGTGTGATTTTTATCCGCAGGCGAAAATTTACTCCTAGGGAAGCCATTTGCACTTTTTGTGCGGCGTGCATCTCCCAATATACAAATTATTGGTCCCGCCTTCGCACGGCCCGGCGCTCTTTCGCCGATCTCGGCGGTTTAGAAAACTATATTTTTCGATCTGCACGTCCTTACAGCATACACAGTTTGTATACAGCCAAAACCAGTTCGGAGAATATACAAATGCTACAGTAGGCCGAAAGCAGGCGCTTCTTACTATTTGTGAAACCAGAAAAAAGCGTCGTGTTCGTCAGTGCACTGGTAAGAAGTGGAAATGTTCAGTCTTTGTCTAAAATTTACAGTAGAAACGGTTTGCCTATTTACTTTAATGCGCCGCTCGTTACGCATTGCCGGGGCTCCAAATCCCTTGAAGATGTGAGGAATCTCTTTTCCTCATCTTTCCGAAAGTTAGGACTTCCGTTGATGCTACACAAGCCCTACTATGCAGCTTAGAAGCCAGATCCTTGGGCTCCTTAATTTTGACTATAAAGACGTACTTCTTAATTATGTGGACTTTTCATGTAGTTAATATCTAGCCCATGTCGTGACATGGGTGCGCAGTGGTCTTGGCACATTATTTTACTCGGACGCACTGTTAGGTAATATAACAAATATAGCCCATAATGTAGCCCTAATATAGCTAGCTTTTAAATGTCGCGAATGTGCGCTTGGCTTTTCGCTTGTCATTAATGTCAACAAATCTACCTTCCACTGCACGCAACTTAAACTTTCAAATATGCCTACAGTCATTAACCTTTATAGCCTCCTCCCGGTGTCTCAACAGTAATCGCAAAGTGCCTGTATTCCAGGGGACAGAGGGCTAAGAAAACCTAAACGCCCACAGCAGGACACAGCACCTCCCAGCAATCCTCTAGGAGGGTTGCTGGGAATGCGCTTAATTGTGAAATGAGCCCTGCTAAACAATACGAGAGACCGGGATGGGCACATATGCCTCATCTTCCAGTCCCTGCGGCTTTCACAACTAGACGCAACACACATCCGTCAAGCCCGAACACATACACCATTATGTGACCCAACGGTGCTTTTTAAGGCACTGCACTTTCTCCGCTCGACCCAACCACACCTAGCACCACTTATCCTGGTCGCAATAGAGCACTCCTCTTAATAATAATAATAATCGTCATCCTAGCCATGCGCAGTGCTCAACAGAGGCTTGCTACCACTCTCCTCCTATCAATCCTCTCCTGCACTTCGCTTACCTCTGCGTTTAAGGTCGGGTTGGCATCGATAAAGTATTTATCTCCTCCTTCCCAACAGAAAAGTTTGGAGGTCAAGGTTTGCAAACCTCACAGCGACCTACCGTTTTCATTTTCTTCCCCACTGATGTTTTTTCGCAAGTTTCAGCTGAGTAATAGTGACGGGTGGTTGCTTATCACCGAACTTTATACAAAGGAGGCAAGGAACGCACGCATGTAAGCCTCGCCACGCTCTTCGCATGCAGCGCTCTTCCTGGCATAAAGAATTAAGCTCTCTCAAAAAAAGTCCTCTGCCTGTCTTCCGCACCACAGCGCTTACTCCTCCGGCTTCTCCGAACGATTCGTGCGCGCAACAGGTGCATTAAAGTTGATCACCGTCCTGTCATTCTCCTATTGTCGCAAACAGCTCTTTGTAAGTTTCTATTTTCACAACTGTCACCACAATGGCGCCCCTTTGAGGTGGGCACAATCGCGACGGCTTCCTGCTTTTAACAGCAGCGTCGACGGCGCCATCAGCGCAACACTCGCGGTGTGGTCCGTAATCCCACTATCCAAGAGGCTCGCGGCTTGTCTCCGCTGTCTTTACTGCCGCTGCTGGGCGCTTAGCCTCGCGCTCTCGCACCCGTCGCGTTGATGACGCCATCGCCCGGTGCGAAAAAGGCGCCCAATGCGAAGACGGTGGCGTAGTTGTGACCTTCTCCCCCAGACGCTGGAGATGTGTTTCTCAGGGTCGCTGGGGTTTCCCTCTCCGGAGGGCGACGTCGATGGATCACTTTTCCCTGGCCGAAGCTTGAAGCCGTGACTCCTCGAGACACGTTTCGCGCGTCAACCGCCGGGGTCCTCTCACGTGACAGAAGCCTCTTCGCCGGCTTGACGTCGTGACATCTGGCGGCCTTCGCTCGGACCAGAGCGTCGGCTCCCCGTGGTGTCAGAGGTCACTGAGCGAAGACGCCGGCGGATTCTGTCGTTCAATACGCAGTGCGAGCGTGGGTGATCTGCGGAGCTTCTGTGGTGCGATCGAACAACATTTTGATACCGTATGCGCACCGTTTGATGTGTACGCCCCATACTATAAGTGGTCATATCAGAACCACTGTGGTTTAAAACCCAGCACGTCTGCATCGATGCGGCTTTAGCGGTGAGCTGAGAGAGTAGAGGGATGAAGGTAGGAACGGTATTTTATCCATTGCTGTATGCTAAATAAATTTTGATGTTTTGGAATATATGGCGTTTGGGCTCAATAAAGTTTTATGCTTTGGGATATAAGACTTTTGTTCGCACTCTCACACTGCTACTACTACTACTACTACTACTACTACTACTACTACTACTACTACTACTACTACTACTACTACTACTACTACTACTACTACTACTACTACTGCTGCTAAACACAGAACAGCCGGAAGGACAGATGAGGCAATGCCACAGTGATATACAACACTCAAGGTCATTTTTATAGAAGTTTAAGTTCTTTACGAAATACAAGCCTTACTGCCATAAAGTTGTGGTAATCGTAACCAATCACGGTGCAACATCGTCTATAGCGCGATGCTTCTTCCACGTCGCCCACAGCACAACAATGTGACGCCAAGCCAGCCATGGCCTGCACACTGAGTGGGCTTCGCAATACACACTCAGCCTCGTGAAGCAGGAGAGAAAAATAGAGAGAGTCATTGCATTATCCGAGTGCCTTCACGTTTGAAGTTATTGAGGCTAATAACCTTGTATGCACGCACTGTATTACTCGACCGTCCTTTTGTACCGAACTGTTCCTTTTGTGTTACCGCTGCTCATTCGTGTCTGAACGTCAGTTCAGCGTTGGATGCTTGGCCTGCAGCATTCATAAGCGTATTCGACTGTGAGCCCTTCTGCCACAAAAGTCGGTACAGGCAGCGCGAATTGTTCAAGGAATACTCTTGCTTCAGGATGATATCTGAAGTTAGAGTAGCTGTAAGTTGTAGTACTTGGTGAGAACGATAATTCGGCTGATTTTATCAGAATGTCGGGCTTTTTCAAAGCATTATCGGCGCCGAAAAATTGGGGCATCCTCGATGTACGAAACATCTGAATTGCCGCGCAACGTGAAAATTGTATGAGCGGCTTACGAACTTCATCCGTCGATTCCATGAGGCACGACAATCGCAGTTTTCGCTTACGCTCCATCGGCGAAAATACTCCTCCACTGTCTTGAGTAATCGAGAAGAGGAATCAATCAAATGCTTTATGCCAATGATTGAGCTGCCTGTTCAGTGGTTGAAGCTAATAAGCTTTGTTAGGTGTTCTTGGCGCGGAATGACGAACTAGCTGCTGATTGTGATGATTGCAGTTAGAGGGAAAAAATAGCTATTTGCTAAATACTTATGGCAAAAAGCTGTCAAAGGTTGGGGCTGTTTCTCTGGGTCACTGTTTCTTTTTTACAAACTTCATTGAGATCAACAGGAGGTGAGGCGATTATTTCTTATTCAGTTTTTATGACAATGATAAATGGTTCCCAACCAAAACTTGCATTTTCTGCTTTTATTGATTCGTTTATTTAAAAATAATGCAGCCATCAGCGCGGTCTAAGCAGGAGAGGGTTTACAAACGTTGTCACAACAAATGAGGAAAGCTTTTCTACAGAGAAAGCTTTAAAACTTACCATTTATGAGGGGGCTTCCAGTGGAAGGCTTCAGTGAAGCCGGTCCTCGACGCATAGCTTTGTGACGTCACCATCGGCTGGTCTGACGTCACTGTAAGAAGTAACACGCGTTGTGTGGGCGCGCGGCGCCCGGTATTACGTCACAAGATGGAGGAGCCTATATGCGCAACAGGTGGCAACTGTCATGGAAGCACAACGACTTCCAGACTTCTGCAGACCTCTCGTTCGCTAATGACGATCCGCCTGCTGTCAAGATGACGCTCGTTCTCGAAAGAATGCGCAACAACGAGAATGTCGCGAACTCCACGATAGGTGGCGGCAGCCGAAGCAGCAGGCGCCATTAAACCAGCCTTTCCTAAAAATTGGTCTACTATAGCCAAAGCACATAAATATACTACAGCTAAATCATAAGCGACAGCTCTTGCTGGAATTTAACCATAATTTAAGTCAGAGCTTCTTTGCCGAACGTTTTTCATCCCAGGCTTTTGCAAGCAAAGCAAGACAACAGTTACACTCATATGTACGGATAGCGAAAGTAAGGTTAAGGTTTTTTTTGTGGTTTTGTACTGAACAACAGACGCATATATGGACTCGTTATCTTCGAGTGGGGGAGTGTAGTCCACCTTTCAGATGCGGGCAGAAGTCATTGTATGACAGATCAGATTTTTTGTAATGAAGTAAGCATATTAATTCTGGCTTAGCATCTTGACTGCGTATATGAAGGAGTTCTAAGTTGAGCTGTCAACTCGTTTTCGTCGAGAGTGCTGCCAGGGTTCTCCGAGAGATTGATAGCAGAGAATAATCATCCCACCCCGCGGTGCTATTTACAGTTGAGCGACTATGTCGTATTCGTGAAGCAGTTTGCTGAACAAAATATGCCAACTAAAATAGCGTAGTCGTTCTCTTAGAAGTACCAATAGAGCTTCAATTAAGAAGAAACAAAATCAAGAGACAAAGAGAACAAAAAATGGCTGGCGGCTTAGCATTGCTTAGCCCGAAATATTGTGCGGAAGCACAGTCTTTTTTTTTTTTTTTTGCAGGTGGACACCACCGCCACATACCTGAAGGAGCCATTGAGCTATCCACTGACCCAGGCAGCCAGTTATGACCGTCTTCAACTTTTTCGTCATTAATGCCAATTTACGCAATATACGCCGGCGGCCTATGCTCCAGTGCCACGTTTCTGCAGCGGTGTTGTCAGCACCAACGCGTATTGCTCTATAGCGCCGTGTTTCTGCCACAACGTTGTCAACTCCAACGCATGCAGCGCACATCTCTCTGTGACACTACCGCCACATAGCTCAAAGCGCAAATATTGATTTGATAGTAGTATTAGATGACGAAGAATACAATGGGCAATGCACAGCGCGAGAGTGAGTAACACTCCTTGCACATGAGTGCGTTTGTATCTGTTATGCACCCTGGCCAATCCCCCGCCGTGGTTATATGCCATTAAGCCTGAGGACATCATCACCATCATCATCAGTGTGTAGCCGTTTAACACAAGGTGTGTCCGGCTGCAGCGATAGCCTACTGCTCTCGTCACCACCCTGATGAGAAACTGATGAAACTTGCAGTCGTAATCTGGTTCCTTGCTGTTTTAAGCTATTTTGTTGATTTTCTTGCTATGTTCTAAGCTATATTATTTTCACCTCTTTGACCTTTTTGACCACCACCAGTAATTTGGCCTTCTTTTACTGGTTTCTGCTGCTGAAGTGTTAATTTCACTCTCGCTATCTCTAAAACCCAGAGCTTCGTAAAGCATGATCATGTCTTCTTTGATACCTGAATTTATAGAATCTGCACCTTCCTAGTTCTCAACAACATTCTAAAATGAAGCAGACGCCCTATATATAGATAGAATTCCCCTGCAGCTGCAGTTCTGGCTACATGATTTAATAAACAGGCGTGGTGTTTAAGAGATAGATTTAGGTTGGTCATCTCGTTCGCCATGCACTACACGTTTCTCCACCTTGCTACTCGCCCTCCCTGTATTCCAAGCAGGAGTGTGACGTACCATCGGAGACAAAAGTAACAGACCCCCTTCCTTCCAAGTTCTGACTCTTGCCACTCTGCGCAGGGGCTCCACCTGATAAAGCACTTCTGGTGTATAAACGGGCCCGCCGCGCCGGTCTCGACGCCAAAAGTATTTTGTCTGGTGGCGCCCCCACGCACAGTGGCAAGGGCCGGAACTTGAAAGGAGGGGGGTCTGTTACTTTTGCTCACGATGGGACATAAAGCTTTTCTTCTTTATGGCCCGCAGTGCATTAGGCGCCAGGCAGCCGGAAATGCCTCCTAAATATGAGGAGTCGGTGCCGGCTGCTCAGTGCTTCCAGAAGTGCGGGTTGTTGAGTCGGGTTCCTGTCGCCTCTTGGTACCGTCAGGGGAAAGCAAAGGCCGCGAACGTAGTACGCATAGCCGTTTACTCCCTACCACACGTCTCCTTTGTGTGCTTTGTCAGCACTAGTTATTAGTTACCACAGCCCGCTTATATTCCGACTCGTTTACAACAACGAGCGCGAGGCTGACAATGCAAGTATATTTTTACGCAGGCAGACGACTTGCTAGTAGATATCCCATTCCTGGGGGTTACATTGCGCAGTATTCTTAGCACGTCTAGCGAAAGGTCAGCGGAAATGTCGTCTCGTGTGTCACCAGCTAAAACCAACACTGCCTTGGCTGCGTTAGGTAAGACCTGAGGCGATAAGGTACCAGAATCTGATGACGTGCGTGTCAACCCTGACTTACTGTGTGGTCGTATGAATTGCAAAATGCACGCACGTCAAGGCACTCCTCTGGTTTGCGTCACCCGCTACTACTGCCGCTGCTGTCACTGAAAGGTTTTCCCAGTGAGACACTCGCTGTAAGGGTTGTGCAAACGAACAGTTATTCGCAAGTGTCGACGCGGAAAGGCAATGCCTTAACCATGGCGAGAGAAAAGTCGTAACTTTAGCCAATTTGTTGCTTTTCTTGACAACGACCTCTCTGCCTTTTCATTTCACTTCTTTCCTCGTATGTGTGTCATGGGCTAATTGAACGTGTCAGTGCCCGTTAAAGAGCCATGGGGGTCTATTATTCCGAAAGCCTCCATTACGGTACCTCTTTCTTTTTTCCTTCTTTCACTTCCTCCCTCCTTCATCCTTTTGCTCACGGCATAGGTGAGTTGGCCACCGTAGGGTGAGACAGTTACTGCGCCTTTCATTTCATCGTGACCAATTTTCATTTTTTTTTTCAAAAGAATAGCTGACGATGACGTCAACACAGGGCTGTGAAGGTGCGCGCAAAACGAGATTTTCGTCTTGCTTTTGCGAAGCTTTCCCATTGCGACGAGACGAGGTGTAAGGTAGAACTGGAGAAAAAAAGAGAAAACGACTTCTCGCCACATGTATTGTGTATTTTTTAATTAGATTAATTACAAAAAACCTTTTTGTATGTTCATAACGGCGGGGAAAAAGATCAACTCTCGAAATACGTGTTTTTCCATTAACCCGTGCTTAATCGTGACCAAAAATTCGCAGGAGGTGATTCCTAAAAGAAGCACTCACAAGGCTTTAGGCAAGAATTTATTAATATGTGCGGAACTATGTGTCTTTGCCCATCTTACACTGAGGTACAGACTGCATACATAACATAGTATAGCATAACATGCCATAACAACATAACATACCCCAACATAACATAACACAACACAACACAACACAGCGCAACGCAAAACATCACATCACATCACATTTCATCACAACAAACACAACACAACGCAACGCAACACAACACAACTGAACACAACATAACATAACATAACATAACAAACATAACATAACATAACATAACATAACATATATACCTATATCCTTTTTTAGTCTTCCTTACACCGGAACTCAATGGGGCTAGCGCGGTGAGCAGGCTTTGTTATCGGCCCATACACGTAGCGCCTCGCTTGTGAGCGAACTCTTTCTTAATCTTTGCAGTCCCCGCGATGTCCTACAAGTGCCGCTTCGTGCTGTTTTCTTCTCGTAGGAAGGCGAGTCGGGAGGGAGCAAGGAGTTCGAATCAAGTGAAAATTGTGTTCAATTCGAGCGCCTTTGAAATGCACTAAAAACACTGCGAGTCAGTCATAAGTTTTAAACATGAAGGCATTAACCGAAAATACAAATGATCTTTAGCAGGAATGACGCCGCCCGTACAAGAATCATCCTCCCCATCCTAACACCCTTCTTACTTCACGCCCTCCCCCCTCCCCACCCCCCCCTCTCCGGGCCTTCGTCCTAGAGTGAAGACCCTATTTAAACACCGCCAATTACGAACGCTTTGCCGGGACGAAGACAAGTACTCTTGTCGAAACGTTGGCAAGCACCCTGAGTCTTTGCCTTTCTTGTTCACTTTGTGGGTACACTTTACGCGGCTGTCTGGGATGAAAAGACAACAAAGCAATATACAAATACAGGTCTATACAAATACACCATGCACAAAATGCACACGAAAGAATGTTTGCTTATTATAGTTTAAATTCCTGGAGCAACGCACTAGTCTGCCCAGGAAGCAAATATAAGGTGCACATAATGCCCACTAGAGAGCAAAGAAATATACTACGGAATAAACATTTGAATAGCATTTGATGTGCAGTGAACACAGACCAAAATTACAATAAAAGGGAGCCGAGTGCAACTTGTACAATTCATAAATTACGAAAAAGAGAAGGTGGGTTGGCTGTCATTTTTCAATACTTCAGTTTATGCCCCTCATCATCCGCAGTATAATCCTCCAGCAGGATTCCTAGACTACCATGTCCGCATCATCTCCTGCACTGGCGACAGATGGCAGCACGGATAAATGAAGCAGGAGGGAGGTTCATGTTGCAAGAAGCGGCTCGCAACAAACCTGTCCACCCGGTCTTTCATCTGTCGCCCTCGTTTTTCGTTATATTCAGCGAAGCAGTATTGCGAGATGAGTTTCCCGCATTCGCGTAAGTTATTAGTCAGGTTTAGCATAGCGTTACTTCTGGCAGCGAAGAATGCGTTCACTTATTACGACTTGTCTTAGCGGTGTGCGGTAACGATACGCGAAAACCTATTGCCAAGTCCCTCTTCCGTTGTTCGCAGTTGCCCCTCTTCTTTCGCAAAATGAGCACGCGCTGAACACTCCATTTCTGGAACTCAAGGGGCCTATGAGACAGCCTAATGGAAACAAAAGTAATCTTTCCAGCTGCTGTAACACGTGGTAGGAGGTCGATGTAGATTGGGGGCGCCCAATGAAATATTACCGCTACACTGTGCCTCTTTCTGAGAGAACGTCTCGCATGTGATCACCAAACGCATTGGGGATTCATATGAGCACTTTCGGCCTGCTTGCCTTCACAGTGCCGATGATGCAGTGAATTGCCGCAAGTTGTCTTGCCGTGAGTAATGATAGTTTCGACATGCGTGTCACAGACGTTTCTTCTTTCGTCTCTCGCGCAATTCATTCCACAGCAGATACTTCTGTAACGCTGCGAACGACCTCGGTTGCTTCTTGTTTTTGGCATAATGCCCGCGGTCGCGTGGCGGCAGGTATCGCTCGATCTGTATTACGCCACCGAAGAAATTTGTAATGAGCTTTGGCTGATGGCACTTCTTGCTGCTTCTTCTGAGGGAGTTGTAGTTAAAAGGCATTTCCATCTCTTTTTAATTTTTACTGGCATACTGCGAGCCTGAAGTAAATCGCTGCTATAACGACAGGTGGCGCGAAGCGCAAAACGAAAGCAAAGCTTTCCTCCGTCTTTATTTCGTCGGGGCTTGCATGGCATAGTCCAGGCGAAACACAGATTTGACCGCAACTTCTTGCATCGGCCCGCTTACGAAGACGCCAAGAAATGCTTCGAATCATATTTAGATGCTTGGCACAATTTATATATATATATATATATATATATATATATATATATATATATATATATATATATATATAAGCGAAATTCTGAAACTCGAGTCTTGAAAAAGGACAGGCTCTGTCCGAAACGTCACTGGCAATAAATGTTTACCTAAATGAAGCGTTTCTGAATTTCTCATTTTACCTCTAGCAACCAAATACGTTTATCTTTTTGTGCTATATATATATATATATATATTGCCTGAAATAGAGTGAGAGCTGAAATAGAGGTGTATCTAACAAGGTGTGCCGAGGATTGATGAAAGCATCACGTGATCACTTGCCGCTTCAGTCATAACGGTTCATCACGACCTGGTCATATATCGCTAAGTAATCGCACTGCGTTACGCTACACCGGAATTTCCCGAGTACAAGCAGCGGTTCAGGCTGATCTGGATGGCGTCAATAACGGGATTGAACCATGCTAGGGTAAAGTGTTGGGTCAGTTGTTGCATATCAACCATTCTGCTCTCTTTCATCGCCGTCCATGTGCCGCGATCGGAGCAATGGATTAGCAGAGAAAACCATGCAGGCGCTACTATCAGGAAATCATAATCGAGTTTCCATGACCTACATACTGAGAACAGGACTCGCCGAGATGACGCAGTGGCTTACGAATTAATTCTGCCATTGTTCCAAGGTCTCTAGTTCGAATCCTAACTGAAGCGGCCCCGTTTTCCTTTTCAGTATTCGAGGCAGGGTGCGCAAGATGCGGAAGAAAATTTCTTGCTCTGAGATTTTTCAGTCTGTATTGAAGGACACCAAATGGCGGTCTGCGCTTTGGTTTCTCGATAACTAGAGATATTACATTTTTTCTTTTTCATTTTTGTGACTGCGAGAAAAATACTGCGGACCAGAGGATTAAGCTCATTACACATGTACCGCGCTGCGCTTTCTTGTCCAAAGCCATTCTTAACTCCAATGACCTTGCGCAAGGCAGTCGGTGGTGGCTTAGGCGGATTTGGGTTATCCAGATTAACGTATAGCGAAAGAACTGCATGGTCAAGGAGGTGTGCGTAGTTGTTACTCGTTTCACAGCCTATGTTATGATTCGAGGATAAACCGTACAACATTGGGTGCGTGAGAGCAGTCAGGCATATTGTTTGACCCGATCTAGTGTAGGCGCTGAGGAGTTTTTCCTGCGGAAGGCTTGCTTTGTCCTCACGTTTGAGGAAAGGGCGTTGCGCTTGTCTGGCATTAGCAGACTGAGAGGTCGTTCGAAACTGGGCTTAACCCGCAAGGGGCGCAGCGGGGTTTACGGAGCTTCTCCCAAGCGTACACACCTAAAGAACGCCGAGCGTCAGGCCGGGGGACGCTTGTACCCATTTTTACGGGTGGGTGTCCGGCGGTGGGTTTCGAACCACCCACCTCCCGCAGCCGAGACGGGCGCTCAAACCACTGGGCCACGACGATTGAATAGCCGTTGCCACAAGCTGCGAATAACTACTTTTTTTCTCTTCTTTTATCTTCCCCGTCTTTTCTCCCCGCGATCGCAAACGTGGGTGGCGGGCGACACCTGTTCTCCCCCTTCCAGTTCCGTTTCTCTTTCCCTTTTTTTTAACTTTCAGTTTTTATTTAATTTTTAAATATATTGTTTTTCTTTTGAGCCGTTCTTCTCTCCCGCATCGTTTGCTTGTTGTATTGGTTCATGTGTCCGACACCTGTACAGTGCCAACCCTTTAAGAAGGGAAGCAAGAACCCTGTATCTTCAGTCTTGAAAAAGGAGAGGCTCTGTCTGAAACGTCGAGTAGCAATAAATGCTTCCCTAAATGAAGCGTTTCTGAATTTCGCATATTCGACTCGACGTTTCAATCGGAAGACCGATCTCCTACAGGAAGATCGGTCTTCCGATCCAAACGTCGAGTCGAATAAATATGTTTCCTTTAACAAAGCGTATACTTCACTATATACTCTTGTAAGCAGTCAAGTACTTCATGCTTTCGCAACACATACATACATACATACATACATACATACATACATACATACATACATACATACATACATACATACATACATACATACATACATACATACATACATACATACATACATACATACATACATACATACATACATACATACATACAAGTTAAATCATCATCATCACTATCGTCATACTAATAGTCATCATCGTCCTAACTAAGCTCACTAAAGAGCTAAATGTCACTCCCATATTTCTCCAATTAGCCCTGTCCTTTTAATATACAGTCTATTATATATCTGGATATAACAAGTACATGTGTATACACCTGTAACCAGATGTTGCTGGTAAAGTGTTTCGAAGCATTCTGAATTCTGACTGCGTTGGAGAAGTGCACAAATGCGATTCCGTTTTATAATGGCAGTTCGCAGTTAGGCACATTCTTATGCGATTTCTTCGTCCGTCCTCCCAGTGCAGGGTCCTATTACTCAGCGCATGTTAAATGCGGCCATCGTGTGTTTTAAGCAGGTGCTTTAGAACAAGGAAACTTAAGACTGAAGGGGCGTAGTGCGAGACCCTGTGTACAAAGTCTCTGCTGATCCTGTAGTTTTTAAGTCTGGTTGCAGTGGCAGTGCTTGTTCTGTATATTTGACCAAAATTATCTGGCGTGCCAGGTTATGGTTAAAGACAGCAAAATAGGTTCGAGTATTGGGAGAGGATTCAATTTTCTTATTTTGGCAATTAACTTCTTTGACAACGGGCAGTTCAGAAATATATATGATGAGGAGGGAATCTCGGTGTTTACAGTACCAAGAGACTCTCATTAGATAAGTGGTGTCAAAGCACGCACTAGTTTAATTTAGTGGTTGCCATACTATTCATCGTGAAGTATGTCCATGCGAGAGTTTTAGGTGCAGTGATTTTTGTTTTTTGCTACCTTTTTCTTCCCTTGACAGATAATGCTCGTATTAGTCAGCGTTTGTGGTGATCGTCCTAGTTAGTGCGGCTAAACTTCCGTACTTTAACATTTTATGAAGTGAGGATCAACGAAGCGCCTTTTCCTACAATGCGGAGAGAGTTTCACTAAATTCTTCTGCAGGATTACCACTTTAAAACTGTATGTTCAGGGGTCAAGTGGCAGGTATTCTGGGATAGCTGCGCATTGTGATCAGTCCTCTCGTGACACTGGTTCAGTTATCCCCTCCCCCGCCCCGTAAACAGACTCCCCGTAAACAGTAATAGCCTGTGCTATCTCTGTCGATATGATATGCACTTTTTCAACGAAGGTACAAGTACAGGTGCAAATGCCTGGGAGATTTGCGAAAAGACAGTGAAATGCTCGACAAAGCGCCATCCCCCCTCCCCGCCCCCAAAATCTGACACTTGCTCAGAATGGACGGCAGAGCAGAAGCAGCATCAATACAGCACACAATGCGTAGTTCATCAAACATATTCAACCAGGAAAACCAGTTCCAAAAAAAAAAAAAGGCGCTTCGAGGCAAAGAGATGGTTTCTTCGTCGCACGACTCCCTTCGGTGCAGCAGCTTAACAAGTTTTGTTCATCCCGCGCTGTGCAGCACCCGCCAATTAACTTCACTTCATGGCGCACACGTCACGTGACTATCTCTGTCTCCAGCCGTGCTCGCCGCTGCACACTGCTCTAGAGCAGACGGGAAAGTGAAGCTCGCGTGACACATGCGGCGCGGAACGACCCCGAGTGCCAATGATAACTTCGTTTTCGAAACTATAAAAAGTTACATGGCTATTACTAACGACCAGCTATAATGGCAACCATGTCTAAACTGTAACTTTTAAGAGGCTAGGTACTAGAAATTAATTAACAAGTTTTATAGTTAATAGGATTCACCTGTTTTCTAATGCCCACCTGGTATTACAATGGCGCCGACGTCATCTTTATTTACCTCGAAGATTACATTGCAAAATATTCTGGTTTACCTTCGCTGAAAGAGCATGTTTGTTGCCATTCGGGGCCACTTGAACATCAGCCATGGGTCTGTTCGAGACGCCTTTGATAAGTTCATAAAGGTTAATAGGAGGGCGTCTCCTGGGAGGCTAGGTCTAAGCTCTGGCATTTTACTTAGTATTTTTTACAGACATCGTTTACGACATTCTTTCTACTCCTTTCTTTTTTCTTACTTGAGCTAATCTTTATCTCCCTTTGCGTCCTTTGTGTCTTTCTGTGAAGCGTAGAATTTTTCGCTTTGCGGCCTATTTCCCTCATGTGTCAGGGAACGGCAGCAATACGAACAGCGTTCTTGCGGAAGCAGAGGTGAATGGTAGCGGGCATACCCACTGCTCTACCAGAATCAGCAGAAATCTGATGCATCTGTGCACTGGCCGCCGCGGTGGATCAGTGGTTATGGTGCTCGGCTGCTGACTCGAAAGACGCGGGTTCGATCCCGGCCGCGGCGGTTGAATTTCTTTGGAGGAGAAATTCTAGAGACCCGTGTATAGTGCGATGTCAGTTAAGGGGTTTAAATGGGGGAGATAAATAGGTATTCCCCGTTTAACCGCGGCTGAGCCAGTTCAAAACCGCGCGGACCCCACCCCGTGGTCGCGTACGCTACTGAGCGCACGCCGACCACGGCGGGCCGTGCTCTACGGGAACAAAGGAACGACACACTGGCTGACACAAACAAGGCATTTATTGCTATAGCAACAATAACGCCAGCTAGCAACAAAATACACTGAGGAATCTAGGATGTCCGACTCACCAGCACGGCTACGAGCGAACGTCCGCCCACGGTAGGGCAAAGGGATCAACTCCGAGGTCGAGCGGAACGGGCTCGGCGGGAGTAAGTTCCGACCGAGAGGCGCCCGTCGACGAAGAGCGAAGCTGCGAGCGAAACGTCCGTTCGCTTCCCGATGCCGAGGGAGAAGAGACCTAGCCTTCCCCCGCGCGCGAGCGGCCAAACACGCCATCCGTGGCGCTGCTGTCGCTGCGACGCGAGCGCCCTCCCCTGTTAGCTAGAGTAACCAAACTAAAGGGAGTGCTTTTCGGGGGCAGCTAACAACAGTGGGGTGCAGTGCGGGAAAGTGAACGCAGGGGACGAAGGCGTCCCCACACAGTGCACGTTAAAGAACCCCAGGTGGTCGAAATTTCCGGAGCCCTTCACTACGGTGTCTCTCATAGCTTCAGTCGCTTTGGGCTGTTAAACCCCATAAACCAACCAAACCAACCGCATCTGTGCACTGGTACGGCTGCGGAGCGAAGGCTGGCGAGGTGGAAACCACGCGGCATCCAACCACACGGGAAATGAGCGTCCCCAAGAATCCCAGAATACTCCACTTCGTCAACGCGAAGCTTTTAACTAGTTGTACCGGCTGTCGAAGCATCTGGCCTTTTCTCTTCGATCGCCATTTATTTAAACGCGACAACGTTAAAGACTCCGTTCTCCAGAAAACCTGGTGTAGGCGTTTTGGGCGTCGGCGCTATGAGCTAAAAATCACGGGCATAGCTCTGGTAGGCGGTCCCCAGAGAGCAACCTAGGAGGCAGGTGGACCACCCATGTCACGTGACCTTCAGGCGTCATCACAACCTTCTTTCCGGATAGTGAACAAACTGCACTCCGTGGCAGGAAGCAGCTAAATTAATGGTTAGGTTAGGTTAGGTTAATGGGGTTTAACGTCCCAAAGCGACTCAGGCTATGAGAGACGCCGTAGTGGAGGGCTCCGGAAATTTCGACCACCTGGGGTTCTTCAACGTGCACTGACATCGCACAGTACACGGGCCTCTAGAATTTCTCCTCCAAAGAAATTCTGCCGCCGCGGCCGGGATCGAACCCGCGTTTTTCGGGTCAGCAGCCGAGCACCATAACCACTGAGCCACCGCGGTTAATGATTAGTATCTCGGGAAGAGCAACCTTGGTCTTACCAGACCCCCAAGTGGCAGCACCTGCCATGGCAGAGCAGCGGCGCATCGCTTAACCGCTGCACCACTGCGCCAGGAGGGGTACGAGGACTCCCAGGCACATATGAATGTAAAGTGGAGAACGACCTTCTGCGTATATGAGAATTAACCCATTACGCTATGACGCCATACTTAGCGGAGCTTAAATGTCCCTTCCATTTTTTCGGCAACATGCTCTCTGCCGTGAACTGTTTAAATTGTAGGCCATTTACTCATGGTAAATTCATGCAGCACTAGCAGACAAGAAGGACTTGATGAATTATTTATAGTGCAGAATGAGAGCAAAAACCGACGAGGACAAGAAAGAGAACTACACGACACGGCACCGTGTCTTCTCCGCTGGTCATTGTTTACATCTCCGCTGGTTTTGAACTTACATTGGCAAAGCGGAGCTTTTTTTTAACGTGTTAGCATTAGGAGCGTAATTGGGAAGAATAACACTTCGTTGGTCCCAGGACGACGGGAAGTGACGTCACGAGACCGGAAGTGAGAACTACACGTTTCATGCGCCTTCATTGCGTCCGTGCCGCCACCTATAGATAGGTTCGGCGAAGCATCCGATTATCCGTTATACGACCTGAAGAGGAATCTGGTTTTTGGGCAGACAGACGTGTGGGCTCCGCAAGCACTGTCATGAAATAATGACACAAAGCTCGATGTCAAGGCACCAGCAGCTTTTAATGCTATCGCACTGCAAGCAATAGCAGGAGGCTGCGGGCTCATGTCAAGTCGCTTGCCTCTAAAGCGACTTTTACCCGCAGTCTCCTCCATCATTGATGGAAATAAATAAGTTATTATTATTACTATTATATAATTAGGCGTCCCTGTGAATTGTTTGCTTGTCGTCTTAGTGTCTAAATACAATCGTCCGTTGCCGATTATAAAGTGCACTGCGTTCGTTTATTCCTGTTCATTTAAATTCTTCTGCTCGATCGCCTTACGTTGGGACGTTAAGGAGTTCACGCAGAGGTAATCCCATGTGCACGGACATGATAAGAGTGCTCACTTATTCCGGCAAGTTAACGATCAGATTGACGCATCCAATCTCCCAGTGCTGTTCATCATACGCATGAGTGAGAAACTAGGAAGTCTGCTAGTATAGAATGGTGACGGGTAGCATAGGACAGGAATAATTGGAGATCATTAGAAGGAGAAGCCTTTAATCTACAGCAGGAATAATCCGGCTGCTGCTGCTGATGATGATGATTGCGATGTGCACGTCAGATTCACATGCACCTCTTGCCTGTGCAGTGATATAAGCAGCTGGGTAAAGGAATTAAGCAGAGCCTACGTAGGAGAAAGCATCCGTATTCCCAAGGGGGGGGGGGGGGGGGGGGGGGGGATTTGCCGGATCGCTGAGCCGGTGCCACGTCGCAAGAACCCGTGGGCAACGTAAATAAACATGCGAGATTAACGACCACTCTCTGCGCGTCTCAGGAAGCTCAAAACGTACGCCTCTATGCGGTTCGAAGATGGCAGCGAGCCATCGCGCTTACGCAAGCCAGTCGCTTTTTATCTCCACCGGCGCTCCGTGAGGTTTCCAGATGAACGGCCTGGAGTCGCGGTGTGCTCGAGACAAATGCGCATCCCATACAGATGAACGAGGAAGTCCTGCACAAGGCCCGTTCACACTTGCCCAAAAATCCGGCGAGCGCGTGTAGTAATCATTGCAACGCCTTATCTGTAACCTTTGTGGAGGCTGGAGAGATTGCTTTCAAATTCAGAATTAAAGCAGCGATCACGGCCATTCGCAACTTTTTTTTTTTTTTCAGATTTGTTATGTCGAAGAGAAGCTCCGCAATTGAGCCATTTATACCAAATTAAGGCAGCCATTCCGCCGACAAATGCACGAAACTTCACTCGGGCCCTCGGGCTACGGACGCATTTTCCAGGCAACTATTGCGTCTGGTGGTATGTCTTGATCGAAAGGAATGCTCTTTAATTGAAAAAAAAAAATGGCTGCCAGTTTAGAGTTGCTAAGCACGAAGTATTGCGCGAAAGTCCAGTTTTTTGCACGTGGACACCACCGCCACGTATACGTGAAAGAGCTGTTGAAGTGACCCAGGGTGCCAGTTTATGCGCGTCTTCAACTTTTCATCGTCAATGCCAATTTACCCAATTTATGCCGGTGGCCTGTGCTTCAGTGCCGCGTTCTGCAGCAATGGTGTCAACGTTAACGCGTATTGTTCTACAGCCGTGTTTCAGCCACACCGTTGTTCACTCCAACGCATGCAGCTCACATATCCCTCTGACTACCGCCACATAGCTCAAAGCGCGAATATTGATTTAATAGTAGTATTAGTTGACGAAGACGACGATGTGCAATGCACGGCGCGAGAGTGTAGCAGTTTAACATGAGGCGAGTTCCGCTTCGGCGATAAACTAGTGCTCTCAATAAAGAAAAAAAAATATAGCCTATAGTCTCTCGCGCAGTGGCCAGTAAAACTGACCTCTCCGCGCCGTCGCGGATATTGAAGCGAAAAGCTTTACTAGTCTCGTCAACACCGCGCTTCGCGTGAGCCGGAGGCCAGATTTGCCACTTCTGCGCATGCGCGAAACCGAGTGACGTCACGCGCAGCGCAGGTGGCTGCCGACTCCGTAATAAAAAAAAAGAATAAAAACAAGCACAGAAACGAGCATAAAAAGAAATGAATGAAATAAAATATCAGAAATAACAAAAATAAGTAAAAGACAAACATTGCGCCAGGAAACTCTTATATCTCGGTGGATCCCCGAACCGCGCCGTAAGGGCTCACTGATCTCCACCTAGTGGAGATCAGTGTAAGAGCCTTAAGGAAAATGAGATGTAATGAAAATTGGTATTAAAGAAAGGAAATGCCTGTCCTCATATCATGGTGTACACCCGAAATTAATGGACACCACAGTACATGTCTCTAAAGCAACCTTCTCGTTGGCAATTTTTTCTTTTTTTTTTGCCAATTATAATATGTCTCCTGCTTGTGCACAGCAAAGACGGGACACTTAATTTTTCGGACATCGGTCTATAAGAAATTAAAGCGCTAGTATTATAGCAGTCTTTGTAGTAGTCTGTCGCTTGAAAAAATGTGACAGATACCGGCACTTAAAATTTCGGATCGTAAAGAAGCCCTCAATGTGCACTTGAAAACAAACAGAAAATTGTGCAATTCTGATTGAATTCAGCTTTACTGCATCTCTTTTTATGCCGACATCTTGCATTCTCATTTCCAAGAAGTGTCACTTAACCAACACATACTCTGAAGAGACACAAACTTCACCCGTACCTCATGCTCTCATTAGTAGCTCTTATCGTCTCAGTATGCTTACTACAGAGCAAATATTCTCCTAGCTACTTGAGAGGGCGAAGCCTTCGGCTCAGCTACGTTTGGAACAACCACGTAACCCTCATTATAATTATCACAACCGGCGATACCAATAACAATGCTGTTGAATTCAATGGTTAACAACTTGGCTCATGAAAAACGGTATCTCAAAAATTTTACCCTTTCTTTCTTTTTTTTTTTGGCTGCGACAGCACTATGTGAAGCAGAGAGAGTTGGATTAAAAATATAATCTCTGGGCTGCAGATCCCAAAACGTACAAACTGACTGCTACTGCTCTTAACTACTAACCATAACAGAAGGCGTGCCTCAGGCTAGTATTTTACGACCGCTGCTAACTGAAACGACAAAGCGACGTACATTATATACGAGGTCGACGCTAGCCTTTCCTTCAGCTCTGCGAGCACCCTATCCCTCACTGACACTGCTAACCAGTCCCTGTTCGCCTTAGAAACATGGTTACTGAATAATTCTCAAAAAATAAATAACAAAAATCTGCCTCACTTTTCTGCCATCAGGGAAAGCACGTATAGAATCCGCCTCCAATTTATTTAGGTTGCGACACTATCGGATGTGTAGTCAGTTTAAGATCTCTTTGCATACTACTTGCATCTAAAATGACATGGCATGCTCATGTCGAAGCAGTCTCCCTTTACCTTTTTCGATTTATTGGAATTATCTACCGTCTTAAAAATGTTGAACCGTTGCAGGTGAGGATGGATTTTTACTATGCGTTTTTCTACCCGTCTTCAAGTTACGGTATTCTTGTGTGGGGAAATACGACTTACATAAATATAACAAGCTTTCTATTCTGCAAAAAAGAGTGTTGCGTGCGGTTTCCAATGCATCATTTTATTTACCAATTACACCAATATTCTATGAGAAAAGGATATGCCCGTGAGACGATAATTTGGCTATAGATTTGCATACTTTTGTAAATTAACAAGAGCTAAAGATGACACCTACTTTTCTGATGTTCTAACACTTATGTCTCAGTGATTCCCTTATGAGGCTAGAAGATGTAACTTTACGCAACCCCCCCCCCCCCCCCCCCCCCGAAAAAAAAAAAGAAAAGAGGACTAACTATGGGTTCATGATGCCCAGGTCTATCTTGCCTCGGTTTCTAAACGCACCTTTGTCTGATGAACTTAGTACTTTGTTGCTGCCTTCCATTCGTAATCTCTCAATATAAATACGCTGAATTATTCTCTCTCTCGCTCTTTTTTTTTTTTTGGAGAAGCACCACGTCTGAAATGCTCATTGTCGTGGTACGAGGATCTACTCTCCACTTTTTTTTCTCTCTTTGTTGCTGAGAGAAGGATTTAATGAGACATTCGTCTTTATATTCTGTGACGCCGAGTTTCGTACTGAGTATTGTCGTAATTTCTCGCCTGATTTCTTGTACCTAAATTATTGTTGAAACTTTTTGTGCATATTATTGCTTGTTGCCGATATTTAAGGGCGGCGAGGCCAGTCAAACTGTGGTGGAACCGTGCTTTTTTCTTGCCACCCTCACGTTTTTGTGTTACTCGAAAATGTAAAGAAATGGAAACGTTAATGTGCTGTCCACATAGCCAGAGCATAAAACTTGCATGGCTTAAATGGCACTGCAATCTGCTCACTACTGCACTTAAGTGTACCATAATAATGACAGCAGAATTGTATGCCGCTGAAGCAACAAGAGGATTGAAAACCTGAGGTAATGATGTTTGGAAAAAAAAAAAAAATAAGCCGCAGTTTCTGGCGCAGGAGCCAAGACCGCTACACTAGCCATATCTGCCCAGTGATAATTCACGTGATCGCACAGGTACAAGATGAAGAAAAGCGAAGCAAACGGCTAACAACACAACGAAGTACTAGTTTTATCATTTTTATTTATCTAGTTTTATTATATCAAAGCCTTTGTTCATTACACACCCCCGGGATATAAGTTTTCCCACTATTGCAGCTTAACGAATCAAGATTCACCTCCCTCCCCTTCCTGACACGCATCCCCTCTCACACCACTTTCCTTCCCCACCCCCGGGGCCTTCGTCCTCGGAGCGAAGGCCCTATTTAATCCCTGCCAATGATGAACGCTTCGCCCAGACGAAGACAAGTCCCCTTGTCGAAACGTTGGCTCAAGCAACCTGAGGTTTTCCCCTCCCTTGTTCATTTTGTGATCGCCAAGGACCATCTACCACACCCTCTCTCTACCATAGTTTTATCATTGTTGTTCCTACTATTAACAAATAAGGCTTGCAACGTATGCAAAAGTTAAAGTTACACGCGCACGCACGCACACACGCACGCACGCAAGCACTGCTCTTTCCGTCTTACCATTTACTCAGATGTTGTGCCTCACAAGCACGAACCCAAGCACCTATTCAAGAAAAGGCCACGCGTCCTCGAATACTCGCAAGCCGGGGCTTTGAACACAATCAACTTCAAACCATTAAAGAAAGTAAGCGGCAGCAAAAAGCGGAGCGGAAAGGTACTAAACATAACAACAACGACGGCGAGAAGCTGTGGTGAAATTGTCACCGCTATTGTCACGTGGCGGGGTCTCTCTCTGACCCCAACGGGGGTGATTTAGCGTAGTTCGTGCTCAGATGTTCTATTTATTACAGGATTCTAATGTTCTCTAATGTCTAAGTCTGTTATGCCCAGTGGAATGAGGGGGCGTCTTTATATTTATTTCTTCATTGGTCCCACTATAACACTGATCCCCGATTGCTGCCTGTTATAAGTCAGTGGTGCAGGTAAATGTGCTAAATTTTTCTTACTTCTCTGAAAATTCAACATGCTCAAGTGCCTCTATACTGCACACACCGCCAACCTCAGGGACGGCGCGGCCCCAGCACAAGTGTAAGGGACCGATACGAGGCCTGCTGCACACTTCGTGATCGTCGCAGTTTGCGAATAAAAGATGCGTTCCGCCGCCAACACGACTGAGCTAGCAGCAAGTTCTCCTCATTCACCGATCACACTTAGCAAGAACGCCGTGCACATCGTTTGACACCCTTTTACGTACGCAGGGGCCATAAACAACATCGCCAAGGTCGTCCGTCTCGACAGCGAGCGAGTGCTTGTTGAGGCACGCCCACTCGCAAATCGCTCGTCGACCCTACATAATAAAATGTCATTCGTCCCGAATTCGTCGCTTCCTTCCCTGTCACGCTCCGAAACTGGCATCGCCATCATCAGTCCCAAGATGCAGTTCCGCCCACGTGTTTGACACGGTGGAGTTCTCTTAAAGGGACTTGCTGGGTCGCGCTAAGCGGAATGCGTATGAAGTATCCTTACGCTGACTGAGCCAGGAGCGCTTAGTTCGCCACGCCTGCTCCAACGAAGCGGCGTCGCCGTGTTGTAACGCAAACCCACGGCCAAACATGTTGAGCAAACAGACGCTGGACACTTCGGGAAGGAGAGGAGGGAGGTATGTTTTAATGGTTGGTGGAATTGTTTACCAGGCACACTCTAAACATGAGTGGCCAAGCCACTCAGGACAAGAACTGCAAAGCATGAGCAATCAGTTAGACAGGCAGAGCAGAACGGTGGGGCTAAGAATTAACATGCAGAAAACCAAAGTAATGTTCAACAGCCTAGCAAGGGAACAGCAGTTCGCAATTGGTAGCGAGGTGCTGGAAGTAGTAACAGAATATGTCTACTTAGGGCAGGTAGTGACCGCAGATCCGGATCATGAGAGGGAAATAACTAGAAGAATAAGAATGGGGTGGAGCGCGTATGGCAGGTTCTCTCAGATCATGAATGGTAGCTTACCAATAACCCTGAAGAGAAAAGTATACAACAGCTGTATCCTACCGGTACTCACCTATGGGGCAGAAACGTGGAGGCTAACAAAGAGGGCTCAGCTTAAGTTAAGAACAACGCAGCGAGCTATGGAAAGAAAAATGATAGGTGTAAGGTTAAGCGATCGGAAGAGGGCGGAGTGGGTGAGGGAACAAACCCGGATTAATGACATCTTAGTTGAAATCAAGAGGAATAAATGGGCTTGGGCAGGGCATGTAATGCGAAGGCAAGATAACCGCTGGTCCTTAAAGGTAACGGAGTGGATTCCAAGAGAAAGCAAACGTAGCAGGGGACGGCAGAAAGTTAGGTGGGCGGATGAGATCAAGAAGTTTGTGGCGATACAGTGGCGGCACCTGACAAAGGACAGGGTTAATTGGACAGACATGGGAGAGATGTCTCTGCACTGCAGTGGGTGTAGTCAGGCTGATGATGATGATGATGATGATGATGGTGGAGTAAAGAGGGTGTAAGGTGTCCTCTAGCGCACTCCTTTTTAGGGGAACCCTATCGAAAAACTCAACAGAAAATTTTCTTTTGTCACAACAAATTTTCCCGTAGTATTTTGGGGCCTCACAACAGAAATTTCTTTAGGAACTATAGGGTTTTCTGTAGTACTGAGCAGTCTTGTGTCGTAACGACAGTGCCAATTTTGTCCCAACAACAGACAACTTGGCAGTACTACAGAAAAATCTGTCGTAGCGACAGGGCGACAAAAATTTCTGTAGGAATTTGGTACTGGCTCTGTCATATTTTTTGACTGGGAAGGGTATGATGCCCGTGTCCCAGGGTTGATTTCGATCACTAAATATACAAAATACTTACTCTTGGCAACGGACGGATAATCTCACTGCAAATCACAGTAACTCGGTGCAGTTTGCAATGGAAGAAGGCTTTTATACGCGGCACCGGGGGGTGTTGAGATTAGCCGATAAAGGAGATTAAAGCCTCACTTAAAATTCTCGTAACTGTTCGAACTTGGCATGGTTTGATGAGGGAATCGATTTCCGTTGCCAAGCGTAAGTATTCCGCATTCTTAGTGATGGAAATCTGGACCCGGTCTTGGGCAGCCTACACTGTTACTGAAAGGGAGGGTGCTAGAGGATGGCTTACTCCATTTTTAGTCTTATACAGGCATATTTGCGTGTAGAGTGTAATGTAACCCGGCTGGCCATTGAAGATGATGAAATATGAAGCGATGCTCGCTCACGCTCAGGGCACGCATACGGGAAAACACAAACGCATTTACGTTAATTGAGCACAGGGTGCGGATGAGTGGTGTGTCTACGAGGAAAACCACGATAGACCCCCCCCCAAAAAAAAAACGAAAAAAATTAGAGAATTCGAGAAAAAATAGCAGAGTCGTAATATGAATAGCAGAATGTGTATTTGTGTTGACGGAATTCTCAGAAGATACTGCATGAAACAACCACTTACTGGGAAACAATCAGCTCCATGTGCTGACAGTGAAGGTCAGCGTGCTATCGAACTTTTAAATTGGCGGAACCTGGTTTACACTCTCGCCGTAAACTATTTTATCCACTTTACGATCATCTTGTGTCCCTACATCACGTGTTCTTATTGCACGAACTTGAAATTTCTTTTTGGAAAAGTTTTCGAGCTTTCGCGCGTTAACAGGTACAGTCTTTGTCAAAAGTTTGGAGCCCAGGGAGTTTTCTTTTGAGTCACACTGTGTGGTTCGTAATGCATCTCCAGCGCTCCAAATTTGCTGCAGGTGAGAAGATTTCTGGTCCTGCCTCCTACAGCGGGTAGGGCTTCCACTACTGCTTCAGTAGTCCCAATACAAGGCCTAGAAGCCAAACCCCTGGGCTCTAAACTTTTGACAAAGACTGTACGTCAACCGATTTCGTTGTTTTATGTGACGGAATGAGTAAGTAAAAACAATTCTACAACCTTTCAGACCGCTTGTTTGGTGCATTATAACCTTGATCACTGCTTCACCATAAAGCCTGAATTCACGTCTCGTTGTCTGCTGTAGGCCTCACCCTCGATACCTCAAATCCGCCCTAATCCCCCTTTCTGGCTTCACCAACCCCTTCGTCTGTTCGCATTGCTTGCGTCTTCATAGAACTACAGCAGTAAGACCCCTTTTAGGCTCTTCTTCAGTTTTCAAAATAGTTCTTCAACGTGTTAAAAAAGAAAATGCAATTGTTATCTCTGCTAAGGACCGACCACCATTTACCTAAAATACAAGGTATTTTCAAATTACATCGCTTGTTTTCTTTCTGAAGTCTCTTTTCTATAGCCCTCGGACTTCAGGGGCAGGCAGCTTCGCTTTTGATACATTTCTACACCCAAAATTCGTAAAACGGCACCCTTGCCTTCTGGATACGAGTTCCGTCCTTTTTACAAGCTCTCTTCACAAAACGCTGCCTCCATTTCTTGATGCCGTCAAACTCAATTACCGCGATAGCTGGCCGCGGCTCCACTCGACAAGCGGACCAGAAAACGCGAAGGATCTAAAGGGGGGGTTATGTCACGAAAAAAATAATAAAAGACGTGTGAGTTTACCCATTCCTGCGCTGTATTCACGCACGTATAGCCGGCTCGACGGGGTAATTTTCCAACTGCTATTTATTTACCCACCTCTGCTAGAGGGGCTTGGCATAACAGCTTGAATAGCGAACCGTTCACTTACCCGATGACGTCAAACCTCTTTTTGCTACGGACGCTTCTCTTGAGTAACATCCTGTTTTGTGTACGTCCGTGCTGAGCACTGGACTCTGTTGGAGGCGTAAACATCACCCGTGACGCTTATGTTCGCTAATTACCATGGCCTTCTCTTCAGCGAACCTTGATACCTGTGTTCAGCGAGAAAACTGACGAATATATTGCATGGACATATATATATATATATATATATATATATATATATATATATATATATATATATATATATATTCAGTAGGGGTTCCAATGGCCCAGTTTACTAGTTTAGGTACAGTATTACGACAAACGCGACTGTTCTTTTAACGTTTATTTTGCCAACAGTTTCGGAAATGGTATTCCCTTCGTCAGGGCAGGCTTACAATGAATCCGTTTCGTCAATATAAGGACACAGAACGAGCGAGGAGGTATAATCTCTGCCCTCTAAACAAACTTGAGAATGAGGGCAGGGGACCGTATAATAGGCAGCACGACAATTCTTACACGGGCCGCGACTGAACAACAACCAGAAAAACAAACGGGGAGGTGGAAATGGTAAAGTAGTAGCAAAGAACGAGCCTGAACAGCACAGCGATACAAGGGGCAAAAGAGCGTTAAACCCGGCTCTCGGCGTACACGGAGGCGTACACGGCGTACACGGCGTGCACGTCCATATTAACAACCATTGGATGTAATAGCGCCAGATGAAAAGGATCGGCGTTATTTAAATCCATGATAACAAAAGCGGGAAAATTATTGCCTCTGTGCTATGACTTGGCAGCTTGCTAACGGAAACGCAGGTTGTCAAGAACGCCGTATACAAAAACAACTTTTGATGTCGCTGTACATACGAAAAGCCCTTGAGAAAGTTTTTTTTTTTTTTTTTTTTTGGGGGGGGGGGGGGGGGGGCTCCGCTCTGTTATATTTCTAACTGGTACATTATCGCTTTGTCTTTAGCTTTGAACACTACTTACCCGGTGTGACGCGCACTTTGTGACGATGCCGCTAGCCTTGAAAATAATCGTTGTTAGCGAAATATCCCCACAGTCATACCTTGTTCAAGCAAACACCGCGGCCGACCTTGAAGCAAACGACGAAGCAAGAATGTGAAGAGCGGTCTAACGCAGCAAAAAAGTAATAACAATACCGCCTACAGAAAGAAACTGCACTAATTGCAGATGCATAGAACACAATGATACCTTTTCAGCGACCTCTCGGGCTCGATTGTTCCGACCAAAAGAAAGAAAATACGGCTAGACGACCACGCGTGCGCGGCGAGCTCAACAGCCTGGTGTTGGTTCAGCTTTTATGGTTTCTAAATTTAGACTCGGCTTCAGTTATTCTATCATCACAACAAAATTGCGTGTGGGACAGTCACGTAGCCAGAATTTTTTTCGGGAGAGGCCCCGAGGAAATTTATTTGTACACAGAAAAGGGGGGGAGTGGTTGAGCTCGATTTCAGGAGGAGTCCTAGCCCCCTTTGGGCCCCTCTTGGATACATGCCTGGCGTAGAATGTAGGATAAATAAAGTGGTCCCAGAATTCCACGCTGCTTTAAGACCTGCTGTTAGTAGATTGTAGACTACAGGAAATTACATATTGTACAATGCAGCAAAATAGCGACCCAGAGAAATGTGGTCGTCCAACAATAAACTGTTAGAACGGTTATAGGACAATGCAACTTCAACTCCCATGCCATAAAAGTCAGCAAGGTAAATAGAAATATGTACATAAGCAGTACAGGCTGCGAAATTACCGTCGAGAGGCGTTACTGCTGCTGAGGGGGAGCTCCATCTTCGGCTGAAAAATAAAAACTTGCACGCTTGCCGAAAGCCTCTCGGACCGGGCGCGTGGTGAGGTCGCAATGTGGCCACGGCTCGACGAGTGTTGCTACTGCACTCACTGCTTTCATGGCAAGCATTTTTGTGCTCTGTCTTTCATGTGCGTGGCGCTCGCACTGGTGCGCTGCAGTGTATCGTTTGCAGCCTTAATAAGATAAGGCAGACGGGCAGCTTCTTTCGCAAAGTGAACGTCCTGAAAGTGGAAACATTCACAGGTTAAACTATGCCATGCTAGGACTACATGAGCTTCTTTCTTTAGCTACGAAGTTTCTGAGAAAGCTGTATAGCTTTTCTTTGTAGCCCTAAGGCTGTGCTTGGCTGGATGCCAATGAGTAATTACTCCCTTATTGCAAATCTACACCGCCTTGAGGGATACCCCTAAACATTTGACCAACACTGTTCCCACTTTGAGCTATTGAGTTATTGAATTCGCTCTCGTCCTGCGATAAGCTTGCCGCCACGGACCGGGGCGTATTTTCCGTTAACTACAAAGTTTCTGAGAAAGCTGTTGAGTTTTCCTTTGTAGCCGTAAGGCTGCGCACGGGTGTTTGCCAGTGAGCAATTACTCCCTTATTAGCACCGTGTTTTATAGCTTTCTATGCCGATCCTGCCTTCGGTGCTTGGGAGAATAGTCGAATCTGTCGGCTGTTGCTTGTGAAGCCGATCGCGCTCCCGTCGATCGGCAGCGGTAATGGAAGCCTCCGCCGGCGTCGAAGGCGTTAGAGAGTTCTAAAATAGGGGGCCCGTCAACTCAGTCAGTCGACTGACTTTAATGAAGAATGACTGAACGCGAAGGGTTGGTTGCAGGACAGCGATCATATCGGGTGGGACGCGTGTGTTGGGTTGGGACGGTCATTTTGTGGTGTGTTCAACCCAGCAAACTGCTCTGCGAAACCAAGCGTTGCGCTCAATCGCTCCTCTCGGTGGCATCACGATGCATACTAAAGTTTTGAATTTTGCGTCCTTGCGATAGTGATCATGTACAGCAGGGGACGAAAGTTTACGCCTAAGGGAAAAAAAAAAAAAATTGGAGGGAGCACTTAAGCGTGAGTGGGGCCGAACCACAGGTGAACTGCAGCGTCACGCGGACCACGATGTGATATGCTGGCCGCAAATGAACACGCCAGACTATGGGATTTTGTTGGGAAAGCAACACTACGCGAGTCGCCAAGCCATTTCGCGGAGCTGACGCAAGGCCATACTGCGCATGCGCGAGGATGGCGCACAGCTGGCGCGCCGCCGCCGTCGCTACGCGGGTGACTCAAAGGTGCCGCCGCCGCGCTTGCCAGTTGCGTATGCGCAGTAGCGGCGCATAGCTAGCGTACCGGGGCCGCCGCCGCTGCCGCGCGCTCTCCATCGCCTCTCTCTCTCTTCTCGATGCTTTCGCAATCCTCCATGCCGTTCACCAGTGCCACGTACAGTGGCGGTCAGCGTCACCGTGGACACTCCAGCGAGTGTGTTTCGTTATCGCGATATTGCATCGCGAAGTTAAAGCGACCTTCGCCGGCATCAAGAAAGAACACGCAGCAGACGACACGGCCTACAGCAGACGACGCGGGCTTGCACGCGCAAGAACACGCGCACCGGTGTTCACTGTAATGCTGATCACCACTGTAGCGCTTTCATTAAATTGCATTGCTGGCGATAGGATAAAAACCTTTATCACCCTACGTATTGATGTCAGTAGGTTTGAAAGGAATACAGGAGACGAAAGAGCATCAGTATTTCGGTGGCGTTCCGACCTCAGAGCTTCCTCTCTGGCTACGTCCTTGGAGCCCATCTCGTCTTACCTCACAGGAGGTGTTCCTCACACGCGTATCAATAAAACAGGGTGAAGATAAAACCTCACCTCCTCGGCGAGAGGCCGCGAAATTCCACTCCGAACCTTAATGTATTTATTTATTCTCGAGCTAGTATCGAAAGAACAGCGCAAGTCCGGAGAAAGCGTCCCGCATGCATAGCAGAGGCTCCGCACGTAATGGGGTGAGCGCGGTTTCCGGGACCCCATGTGAGTCAAGGCAACGGGGTCGCTGTTCGCCACAGCTCTATGGAGGCGGGATTTTTGTGCCGATATCGTAATTGACAGGCGTTGTACGCCGTGTACGGGCGATCCGCTTGTTACTGGCCGTGTAGAGGGAAACGCCACGTGAGATTCTTGTTCTGAAACGTAGGAAAGAGGAGGAGGGTAGCAGGATTGTTTGCGGGGAACGGTTTCGAATGCACGTGCTCCAAATCGCCTTCACTGCTTCAGGCGACGGCAGCTTGCAGGTCTCGGGGCAACGTTCACGGGACCACATACACGTGTTTGACAAACGGAGCCTGACGTGTGTATATGTTCGTTTGTGCGTGCGTGCGCGCGTGCGGTGGGGGGGGGGGGGGGGGGGGGGGGGGAGGGGTAGGTGTTGTAGGGGCACATCATGCGGCTTGAAGGCAACGAAATTGAACGTATCAGTGCCTGCATCTAGGGTGATTGTGCTCGCGAGATGTGGAGTGAAAACGGGGCCCTGGCTGTAAGCTCCAAGGCACAGCTGCCTTAAATGAGGGAAAAAAGAATGCCACGCTTGCTCGGAATGCTTGAAATTTTGTCGGTGATAACAAGTTCACGTTCAGCGAGAGTAGTACGGGATGACGGGCCGTAACCGTGCGCAGACACGACGGGATCAAAGCTGGAAATGGCTAACGTGCCCAGACCTCAAGAGTTAGAAGAAATTGGTTAGAATTAATGGGCCTGGAACGACCTCAGGACGAGAGAGTAAGCAACAACTCGGCGTAGCATTGTTGTGGGCTTACACTCGTAATTCGGATGGTGTTTTCGTCAATAGAGGCTTTTAGCACGTCGGAGACGCATTCCTTTTTACCAGATCCGCCCTGCTCACGCCCAGTGACATGGATGGAGCTGGCGGGTCCCCTGCGCGTGCGCAGGAGGGGTCCGGTAAACCTGTATACGCATGTGCTAATCAGAGTAAGGGGGGGGGGGGGGTACAGCTGAGCAAGCAAACCTGTACGCATCCATGGATGTAGGCACCCATGGATGTAACAACACATCATTGTGGCCAGCAGTTTTTTCTTGCTAAGTCAAGGATGGCTTAATTCCGAGAACTACGGTAAAGAAAGTAATTTTATGAAAGTTTTACTCGTATTTTTTATGTTCTTAAATACACTTCGCAATGCTTAGTACACCCATTGGTTCCCTTTGTGAACGATGTTTACGAGTAAACGCTCGTGGAGTTTCGGTTTTAAACTTCTGATTTTCATTGTTTCGGTTTGCTTAAGGAGATTAAGCTATAGGACTAAGGGACTTAAAGCAAAGAGCCGTATGCGACAAAAAGAGCCACTCGCGCTCTCATGCACCGGGATGCCACTTTCATGCGTTGTATGCAAGACAAAAGCTCCAAAAGGATCGGGCATGTCGGATCGCCCGTCAGTAAACGTGACAAACGATACATCTGCTCATTTCACGTCAGGTTTTACCATCCATAACGAAAGATACATGAACTTTGTATTGCAAGGCGCGTGAACAAAAATCCCCCGGGCTCTGAGCTCTTTATGAAGGCGGATGACGCCAAGCGAATCAACCTTGCTGCTGTTCACTTTTTCACTGCATTCGGCTTTCTTATGGCCATTTTTTCGCCTCAATCTGCTTGACGGAGTACATATTGATGCTAGTTATAAAGGTTAATGGGTGTTCTCAATTGCGCTTAAATGCGTTCTGGATTACGCATTGCAGCGCTATTGCATGCGGTAAGTAAAGTTGACACTGTTTCGTGCATTTCTGCTTCCATCTCGCTGCTACTCATGCTTACTGGCAACTGCTGTTACAGCCGTTCGTGATGATGCTTGGAGCGTTGCTCTGGACGAATAATCCCACTATAGGGCCGTCCCGTGCCAGGAAAGGCACGGCACCGTCGTCCTCGGCGAAAGTGAAAAATAAAAAAAAATGCATGAGGCACGTGGCAGCTTAATAAACCTTCGACATTTGCTACGACAATACGCTCACCATCCAAAATAAATCAGGCAGAGCAATTGATATTGGCATCGGCGCCATTTCCTTTGGGTATTGTGTTCTTCCTTTTGTGCCAAAGCAAATTTCCGACGTGTATTTGCAATCGGGAACAGAAGACATGCAGAATCCCGTGTGCTCGACGAACGAAATGCACTATAAGCGCGCCAAAATTATGGTACGCACCTTCAAATAACAATTTAGAAGAAACAAGGCACCCATATGAAGTATACGGTAGGTACGTGACGACGGATACCAGCATTCCATCAGAAATGTTCCAAACGTGACGATTTTGCCGTTGTTTACTGCATGTTTAAAGCAGTCGAGAGCTACTCTAGCTACACTGCATGCCGCCGCATCGTCATCTCAGAAGCCCCCCCCCCCCACTTCTAAAATCTTGTGGTCGTGTGCGTGAAATAACGTCGTTACGTGGCACAGTCGCATGACTAATTGGCATCAGTTGTGTCATTGATGGGTCAAGAATACTACGAGTCGTATATGTGTTGTCACGTTATTCATTGAGACCACAAGCTCAATCGTGATAAGCGACACTGCACCCATAGGGGTGGAGCTCATCGCCCTTATGACTGCTCACCGCTTCTCAAAATTCATTCCTTAAACACTCTTCCTCTTCTGCAATAACGCCAACATGTCACCCCTTTCCGTGAAAGAGCAGCGACATTAATAAATTGATGAATTAATTAATAATGTGTTGAAGGCCTGCATAAAGTTCTATTACAGTGGGCGGAAACGGAAAGGAACTAGGGTTTCCCTTTTTTATTTTTATACTTAAGACGAATCTTGCACCGCCATATCACATGCTGGCGTTTATTCGACCCGACGTCAGCGTTCTGGGATATGGCATGGTCACGTGACCTTTATAAGCCAAAGTTTCCTTGTTATTTCCCAGGGACCGCCTTTCATTTTTCAAGTCAATAACCCTGTCGGAGCACTGCACTGGTTCCGCTGGAACGCAACTCCCACGGGGTTACTCGACAGGACAAGGACGGTCAGTAAGCAAAAAAGTAAAAAAAGTCATACGTCTCGACTGAGTACACAAACGAAGTGTGTTATGCAGTTAACTTCAAAGCCTAATTAACAGCCCCGTAAGCAGTTTGTGCACTTACGCAAACTGTTCCAGCTGACGTGTCCACGATGACCTGTACACTGTGCCGCTCGGCAAGCGTTCACAAACAGCAAACCAAACCTGCTCTTGACAGGACCCGTGAATGATGCCCTGGCATCTGAACTGGGGAGAACGGCTGAAAAATAGCTGGTTTTGCTAGAGTAATATGATGATTCTTATTCTTAACCACGTCAAGTTGCCCATTTCAGCTGTAGCGAGGGCTTCGTGACGATAAAGAGGTTATGAAAGGGAAGAAACAATAAAAAAAAATGCAACAACGCTAGAACAGACGCGTTGCATCGCTTCTGACGTTATGTCTAACATATTTCGGCATAACCATGCACAGACGGCGATAGAGACAACGCTGCTAAAGATTTCGTGCCTAGTGTCCATTGTCGGGATCAGACAAGAGATGCTTAAGATATGCGTTCACGGCCGTTCCTATTAAGACGCTGTACAGTCAAAATGCTTCTACGGCTATGCAGCAAGCTCGCATAAGTTGTCGCATTGAGCTGCCAGAGCCATAGTGAGATGAAAGCATCACGTGACGCATGCTGACGCTAAGCCGTAGTCCGATGCACGCAGGTTTTTAACGGTTTAACCTGGGGGCTGCACTTCGCATTGAGTCAGATGCGTGTGTAGTTTAGTTTTCTTTTTTTTTTTTTTGCGACAGCGGAACTCCTAGGTGTTTCTACTGGGGCATACCAGAAAGGAGTGAATGTATTAGTAGGAATAATTACGTCTGAAACACGTATGAAACTGCAGGATATTTTTCTTGAACAAGTTAGTAGCGTGCAAGGTTTGCACATTTTAAACACATACACACAGACACACACACCCGCACACAACACGCACGCACGCACGCACACACATAAACAAACAACCGAAGCATAAAGTGTATTGGGATTCTCATTTACCTTTATTAGACAGGCGAATAAAGACATGAAGAAGAAATGAAAATTATTAAGCATGTCTCAGAATTAATCATTCCTAGCAGTATTGGGTACCCCTCAATAAGACGCAAGATTCTTGGATGTGAAAAATGTTCAGAAGGTATGAACAGAAGCAGAGTAACACTGATACCTCTATATAAAGTTTGCAGTTGTGTTATGAACTGTTTCGTTTGGTATTGGAGTCAACGGAAAATATACAGTTGCGTGTAACCGTTTAGTACACTGGTGTTTTATTTCGTGCCCATCTCACTACTTACCAATATTCGTTATACCTGTCTTTTCTTGCATGTCTGACACTTGGACCTCCTGCAAAATTTTGCTTCAGCAAGGGTCACTAAACGAAAAAGATTGGAGCGGACACTTAAGCTCCGCCGTAAGGCGATAGAGTTAATGGGTATGTGCGGAATTAGTCATTCTCTACTGATACCTGGGAGTCCTTGTACCGCTCCTGGTGCAGTGGTGCAAAGGTTAAGCGATGCGCCACTGCCCTGCGATGGAAGGTGCTGGCATCGGCGGGGCTCCTGCGACCCAGGTTGCTCTCTCCGAGCAACCTGTCGCGACCACTCTTTAACTGTCACCTGGCACGGTGGGCAAGTTGTGATGACGACACAAGGTCACGTGACTTAGGCGGCCCACCTGCGCCCTAGGTCGATTCTCTGGGTATTTTTCGTGGATTTTTCTCTCGTGGCCAACGACGTCAACAGCCCGTCGGATTTTCTGCGACACGGGCTCCTTAAGCCTATTGCGCTAAAACGCTGACATTAGCGCTGAAACAACTTGTGTCCAATGTCCTCCCATTCCATATTTGAGGCGATAGCTTCACTCTGCTAGGCAAAGCCGGGTATCGCCGGGTGTGCAACATGACTCCGGCAGGTGGTCCCCAGATATCAACCGATAGGGGCAGGTGGGCCACCTATAGGTCACGTGACCTTGCGGAGTCATCACAGCCTGCACACCGGATAGTGAGCAAATTGCGCGCCATGGAAGGTGGCAGTTGAATTACAGATTGGTCACTCGGGAAGAGCAACCTGGGCCGCACAAGGCCCACCCCTGGGAGCACCTTCATATTCTTAAGGCGGACCTTAAGGGTGCGTTCCAATACTCCCAAGTAGACGTCTACTTAGACGTCTTGCCGGACAGCGGCCATTTTGAGACTCGTTCCAATTTTCACGAAGCCGTCCAAGAAGACTGCTTCGCCGAAGTCCACATCGATGCAGGCTAACTTCCTGTCTAAAGATGGCGGAGCAGTTGGTGCAGTCAGAGCTGAGTGAGCCGTGCTCTTGGCGGGCACTGGAGCCCGGAGACGCACCATCTTTCAAGTGTTAGTCATTCCGTTAAGTTGATTTTTATAGGAACTGGTGGAAAATAAAGCCGTCTTTGTGGACCTACGATTATATTTGTGAATCGAGCGAGAGGAAATCGTGCGGGTGAGATCGTCTGCTGAAGCGGTAGCGATGAACGCACCATTATTGCAGAAAAAATAAAATAAAATAAGAACTAGCAAACTACTAACAGCGCGTTTTTAACTTGTTTTATTAAGAATTTTTAAGAACATAGGAGTGCAACTATTCCCAAATGTTAGTTCAGTTTATATGCCGCAAGGTGGCGCGTGAAGTAGACACGTTCCAATATGTAGACATGTAGACGGCTTCCTAGACGTCACACTAGACGTCTTGTCGAACGTCTAGAGAATTGGAACGCACCCTAAGTGTCCCCTCCTCTTTTTTTTCCTCTCTTCCATTATTTAGCATTTCGTTTGACCCGAGAGCGGATGATCGACACTGCTTGCCTTCTGTTAGCCCTGACATCGTAGGCGACATAAGATGTAGGAACAAAAGGACGAAAAGGAAATAAATGTTGATTAAAAAAAAATTGCTTTTAAGATTTAAAGAACATAAGGTTCTTTGCGTCAGTATATTTAAAGACTTTACCAGAGGCTTTCACTGCTCGCCTACGACACCGATGAAAACCAAATGTATGCTACTTCATCACGTACGCAGAAAAATGTCCCGTTTATAGTTTATGCATTATCTCTTAGCACATAAACTGAACATACCTCATCTAAAAGTTCTTAAACAGTTGTCGTAGACACGAACACACCAGTCAGGAAGTTATTTGTTTGTCGTCATCTTGCAGCTCCCTGGGGAGCGACCCTTGCAAGAAAATTAATGCACGGAAGATTTTTTTTTTTTTTTTTGCAAATCATCGGCATCCAAGTTGGAGCGAGGAGCTCATGCTGGAGTGCGACCCTTAGACTACTGTATACGGAATTTTTGTATGTTGCTGCTCCCAACAAAGATTCGTCGACTCCCCGCATGCTTCTTGTAGCAGCTTTTTAAGCACCAGTGACAATTCAAAGTGTTGGTGCAAGAATAAAAAAGGAAGTGAAATAAAATTTGCTTGCATGAAGTGATCGCACTGGAAACAAAACACTTTCATTTTACTCAAAACAGGGTTTTTATTCATGACCATCGCGCGCACATACGTGTACACCCGTAAATTCTTAATTAGGTACGGAATTACCTAAATGCACGCACTGACATCCGGGTAGTTTCAATCACTCTCATATTAAACTGTGTTCATAGACACAGAAATCTCCTTCAACATCATTAATGAGTCACGAATTGCTATTATCCAACGCTGCAGACTCCGAAGCATTCGATGCACATTTTCTCTGATGCGTCGTGGAGAAAAGACACTGTTCTGATGATCGGTTTAGGAAACACGACTGATTCTATCCAAAGGCAACCCATATGTTGTGTAGTGTTTTGTTTTACCCGTCCGGTTCCTGTTACGTTGCAGTAATCATGGCAGCTATGAAGGTGCGCGGTTAAATCTGATTCATCAAAGCATCCTAGTTCGTTTCATAGACTAATACCATATCAGGTGTCTAATTAGGTTCAAAAAGAAAGGCGCACTACCGGCTAAATAGGGCGAAAAAGAAACTGACGTACTTCACTAAGATCAAAATTGATTTATTTGTCGAAATCAAAATATTGCAGTCATATGAGAAATATGACTCTTATTGCAACTTCACATTTGTTTTGATTAGTGCAAGCCGCCGCTTCACTAACTTCGTCTGAAATGGTAATTTGCAGGGTAGCCAAATATTCTAAGTTAGATTTGAACTGACATCGGCCGACCTCTCCTCCTTTTCCCCTCATTAAAATCGCCCCCCCCCTCTCTCTCTCTCTGAACTGACATCATCAAAACGTAAGCTCTTCACATTATATCGCTAACGCATTTAAGAACTCTCGCAAATGTGCATATAAGTTAAGGCCACTATTGCACTGTTTTCAAAAAACGAACGTTGAGGTACCAGCTAGTTAAACTGCTTAAAATGGCACTATAGGCACCAGGTCGTGTGCAGTGATGACAAGGTTTCAATAAAGCTTTCCAAAAGTTTTCATTTTCAGTAAAGTAAAATTTTAAACTGAAGTCTTTCACCTTCACTTAGAGGAGGCACTGTACTGCTTTCAGTGTATATAAACCATCACGTTGATATGAGTGGTGTACACTGAAAAGCCCTCCATTATAAACACGTGTATGTTAATCGCGGATATGGAAGACCTCGACTTCGAAAAATACCTCCTACCGTGAATCAGTCGAACTCAGGGTAATTTTAAATAGCCGCACTGCATGAAACTGCAATCAGCAAAGCACTGAATGGCCGCAGATTATGCACACATCCTATGTACCGAGTCTTACTTTGCATTGACATAGCGAGTACCATATTTACACGAGTGCAAGCGGACGCAAGTACAAATTGCCCTTCTTTTTCCCATCGCTTCGTAGCACCGACAGAAAGAAAGGCCTATAGATTAGCTCGAACAAAAGTGGAATCCTGCTTCCCCCTTTATCCTTTAAAAAGCTATTTTTTGGCAAAATGGGGCGACATGCACTTGCGTATATACGGTATACGGGACCAACATACGACACAGCGGGCAGGGTATGCGATTCCCTCCTCTTTTTTCTTGCTATGAGGTCGCATAATCTCCCGATGAATGTGTCCAGCGGTGACGACGGCACATACGTGAGCTGGAGCGCACTCTGTAGCACAAAGATGGACAAGTGTAGATTCTTAGGCACGGTAAATTTTCGGCATTAATCGTTCCTAGTCACGCGAAGAATGCGCCACTAGTGATCTTTAAGTTTCGACGTGGAGCTGTTCTTGGCTGGTGTTGTATAGTGCTTCACGTAGAAGTCGCTGAAGAGATAGAAGAAGAGTCCTGCCTCCAGGGCCATGAATACCGCGAAAGCTCTTGGGAAGTTGCAGTCCTTGAAGACCGGGACGAGGCTGTGCACCATGAGCACGAAGAACTGCGCTATCTGGAACACAGTCACATACCGCTTCCACCACAGATTCGGCCTCATCGAAGGCGGCAGAGCTGCCAGGGCGTAGTAGGTGTACATGACGACGTGCACCGAACAGTTGAGCAGGGGAAACAGGGCCACCTGTCCCATGATGGCCAGGTTGACGTCCAGCCAGACGGTGATGAGCGCCAGCGTGTGGTGCAGCACGTGCAGGAAGCTGATGTGGTCGGCCTTCTTGCGCAGCACGAAGAACACCGTGTCCAGAAGCTCGCCCACCTTGAGCATCACGTACCACCAGCCGTAGTAGACCATCGCGTCTGCCAGCGGGTTCGTCTTGGAGTCGTTGGCTTGGCAGATGAGGTTGTAGCCGCTCTCGATGTACGCCATCTTGACGGTCAGCTGGGCGAAGAACACGCTGGCCACCACCATGACCGCGTTGTACACGATCAGCACGGGCCTCAGCGAGAAGGCCTTGCAGTCGCGCATCAGCCGCGGCCCGACCACCAGGCAGCCGGCCAGGTAGAGTGCCAGGACGGTGGCCACCCCAGCTGGGCTGCCCATGAGGGGCCAGTCCAGGACCCGCTCGTCGGGCTGGAACCAGGAGAGCGCCCGGTACCGGCCCACGTCCGTGGCGTTGACCAAGGACTGCTGCTGTTGCGGCCACATGTTTGCTGCTGTCTGAAACGTCACCGGGGAAGGATGAGGCGATATATAGGCGGTATGCTGCGCGAGCGCCGCCCTTCGTCTGCCCGTGCACCCCCGCCCCCGCGACGTACGTCTTACTCGCCCTCCTCCTTCTCACGTGTAAGAGGGAGAGGGGGTGGCTGGGTTGAGGGCTAGGCAATACCGATGTCGTCGCGGTCGGTTATGACAGGCAAGGCTGTTTGGTTTCTGATGGCGATGGCTCCTGCTGCGTAACGCCAAATACGTGCGAGTGTGCCCTCAGCGCGTGCGACAGGTGCGTACTGTCTCTCCTCCCGCGCCGAGGCCCTGGAGATTTACCTTCGACCTCCGACGTCTCTCAGGCACAAGTAGAAAGAGACAAAGAAAAGGCACGCCCTTGGCAGACAGCCAATGAGCCCACAGGGTTTTGTAGCAAACTTTTTTTTGCTGCGTTTTGTACGGGCATGGCTTTAATTTCAAACGGGAAAGGAAGTTGGCACTGCCACCCACCTCACTGTTTTAGAGGGTTTCTTTCTTGTAATACCGCGATAGAAGTCAGTTCGCTTTTTCGGAGCTTGCTGGGTATTCTCGTGCACTTGAAAGGAAGCCATACCGGAGACTTTATACCGACTTAGTGGGTCGAAAAATCTGTGTGAGTATTTGCTTTGCCAGAGCTACTGATTTTCACATTTATTTTATGACTAATCGCGTAATACTTTTTAACTTGAAAATTCAAATCTTTAATTGCTGTGAACGTTGAGCTAACCGTTTGAAGTTTATTTGAACGTAGTAATCATCGTCGCGCTCTTAATCTGTCCTTCTTTTGAATAACTATTCCCTGAAGACATAAGTCACAGCGGTTTCGGTCACAGTATTTACAGTGCGCGTAGAACACTTTTTTAATTTTAGGTATGTCTGACTGCTTCTCTCTGTTCTAACAGAAATTTATTTGTTACTCATTTTTAAATCTCCATGTTAGCTAACTGACTGCGTAGCTCAGTGAGTGCCAGAAAAGTATTTCGCTAACATTTCTTCGACGTTTGGCACCAAATATTCTTTAAAATGTGGTTAAAGACCATATGACACTTGTCATACTCGAGAGCTCCAGCTTGGATCTGTAAAACGAGGAATGCCAACGCGACACGACCACAGACACGTATTTGCCAGGATCAATAATTCACTACTGGTTTAATCATTCACGCCATTTAAGCGGACTGAGTCCTTTTTTTTTTCTTTATCGACCCCAATCTCTTCAGCAGCACGCGGAAAAGGAAATGATAAAGGTAACGTGATGAGACAAAAAGAGAGTGGAGTAGATAAGAGAAAAAAAACTTCAGTTAATGACATCGTAACTAAAGTTTGGTGGAAATCTAGTTTGAACATGTCACTGAATGCGGAAAATGGTTGTTTTTAGGGTTACGCAGTGTATGTACACTAAAGGATGGAGAACCTAGCCTTTGTCAGAAATATACAGCCCAACGACTTTGCTTCCAAGCCGTGTAGCGGGGCTCTTAAGCACATTTGACAGTCCTAAGCATGGGAGGTTTGAGGACTTGTACTCCTCCCGCCTTCGTGAGATTGGGGTGCCTAAGTATGCAAGAGAAGCCGCGCTGCAGGGCTCAGAAGCGGCTGTATACTTTTGACTAAGACTGTACCTATACAGTCAGGGTTAGCAGAGCGGCGGGTACGCAGGTTAGATTAAGAAATTTTCTTGGAGGACGGGGGCGACATGGTGGCCGCGGCTTGAGCAGTATAATAGTAATAGTAGACGAATGGGAGAGATTTTTCCCACGCGGTCTACAAAGCGCGACAGGTGATGATGGCCATGATGGTGTGTTTTAACACTACTAAGCGCGACCAGATGTTATCCTGCTCGAACCTTCTCGCTTTGGATTTAAGCAGATTCAACCAGATAAAATAGTGGAGGCGTGAAAACAAACAAACAAAACAGCTGTTCCACATTGGCAGAGGTGCTAGCTGCGAACGAGACAATCTCATGCAAAGCTCACAGCACCTGCGGCATCTTCTTTGTCGTGGCGCGGCTCTTCTCCTTCGGGATCACGGGCGTCGACTTTTGCGAAGAAAGCTTTGAGCCCGCGGGCGAACCGCCTCGTCGCATATATACGAAGAACACATCGAGGTCAGAGAGGAAAAACACTGCACCGGCGAAGCCTTCCCCCGAGACCCCTCTTAATATTCGCCGGAATGACGAATACGACGACGACTCGGAAGGCCGGATTTCAACAACGCGTAGCCATTGCCTTCTTGCGCAAGTCTAAAGGAGTTTCTAATTGTTTCCTACAACGATCATTCACGAACGCTGCCTGGCTGAATGGCGCCGTGCATTTCGCCGCGCCAAACACTCTGCTGACATGCCGTTTTTTTTCTTCTCGCTTTATTTTCTCCATCTCTCGCTTTTCTGCAGTTCTCAAACTGATTTATACCTGATTCGCAATCCGCACGGAGGACAAAAGATCGCTAACGCAACTGACGTGAATCACCTCCACCCATCGCCTACGGTGGAGGAGCGGCCACCTTCATCGACGGCGCGTGCCTTCGGTCTCCGAGAAGCAGCGGCGAGTCCGTGAGGCGATGACGCCCAAGGGCGCGATGCCTCTACTTATTTTGACATGCGCCTCAGTCCTATATGCTTGAGCGGGCGCCTCTGCGTCTGTGTTCGTGTATCCGTGGAAGTGCCTCAACTCTGCGTATGAATGCGAGGTGTGCACATGTGCGTGGCTGTGCGTGTGCGTCACTTGCACGCTATGTTAGTTCGATACGATGATCGTGCGTACGTGTATCAGTGACCGAGTGAATATGATTGTGAATGTGATTGTGAATGTGAGTGATCGGTTGTGTGTGTGGCGATTCTTACACTGTGGTGCAGAGGAAATGTTTTGTGCGTTACTAAGCTTGCTACGTCAGTTCGCTTACTGTCGGAAACAAGTCTGCAGTGAAGCTCCGCCCACATTCAGGACCGGCGCACAGAATTCCTCCGCGACAAATAAGTAGTCCGTCGTTGAAACTTCTCTTGTCACCTAAACAAAAAGCTAATCACGAGAAACAAAAAAGTTATAAGCTCTAGAATTCTGATACCTGGCTTGTTTAATGAAGTCAAACATTTCGCTTACTTTTGTGATTGTCTAGCGGAGTAATACAGTACGCCGCGGACCGTGGCCCAGTGTTAACAACTGTTTTGTTTTTTTAAGTTGTACCCTTCTATAGGATGGAAAGCGCAGAAAAGTCTATGCAGCGGGCTCGGGGGGAAGGGTAGGAGAGGGGAAAGGAGAGAGAGGGTCGAAGGGGAAATGCACTGTGAGCAGAAAAGCGAAAACGCGGATCGCTACGTTGTACACCGTTTCTCAAGGTCTTTCGAACGGCGTCTGTTGCACCCTGGTTGCGTCGTGGCGTACGGGCGTGCAGCAGCGGACGAATATCACCGCCGTCGCCCGCGGCGCCTTGTTTACCGCCGCCAGCGCATCTGGGTCAGAGCTGCCACCTCTTTTTGTGAAAAGAATTGCGTGCCGCTGATGGGGCGCCCGCGAGCCATGACCGTCGTCGTCGGGAGTCTTCGAGATGAAGCTGCCCTTTCCTGCCGAGGCTGCTCGGGGCCTCTGCGCGGCCTTGTGTTTTTCTGTCGCTAATGACGCCCATCTGCGCCTGGTGTCTTATCAGCTTGTTCTCTTTCTTCAAAGCCGAAATGATCCCGCTGGGAGGAGAGGAGGAATGTGCGTGACACGAGGGAATTCGCGTAGTTGCGTTCTATAATGACAGCCTCGTCACCGCTCAATGAAATGCCGTACAACAGCGGATACGCAGTAGCCCAGGTATGCTAAAGGATGTTCTGTAGCGTTCTGTTAAGCTTTTTTTAGCACTGTTTGAGGCGGTAACAGAGCGGACAACCTTGGACGCTGGCTATGTTTGTCGGCATGGTGCTGACGTTCGAGAAGTGGATGGACATACGTCCGAGCGGGCGTGTGCTTGTTGGACAGAGACATCATTAATCCGAAAGAGACGCTGCAGACTTCTGGGTTTGTTCTTGGCTGCCTAACTTTCTATCGAGCAAATAAGACTGCGTACGAGGAAAGGACCGGGCTGTTTTTCATCTTTGATCCGGCTACCCCGAGTTAAACCGCCAACCAGTTGTTTTGAAACATGCACCGTCTTTGTCGGAAGTTTTGAGCCCACGGCGCACATAGTGGGACGAACGAAACTGCATTACATCTGCATGCTTGCTGCCAGACTTCTCCACCTAGCTGTGGTGCAGCTCTGCTGAAGACGGCATTTACAAATGTTTATCCTCTGAAACGACAGACATCCTTGCCTGCAACGACTGTAGATGCTAGGAAACAGTCGGTAACGTCTTCCTATGCACTTGCTCTCAGATTTCATGCTTGGCCCTGTGGTCGACCAGTTGTTATGGACGTTATACGCGATAAGCTGGAAATAAGTAAAAGTGCTACAGGGCGTTAATCCTTTGGGGGCTAATCACGTGGCCACAATCATTACCTCATGAATAGGTAACCACGTTGCTTCTTTAAAAAATTAAGTGCAAATGAAAAATTAGTCGCGTTTAGTCATTCTACGAAGCAATGTTCGCTCGATAGGACTTAGAGGTAAAGCTAACTCTTTTCTTACCGCGCGAAAACAGGCAGTTTTAGGGTGATATACATAAATTGAATTTTTCTTAATTGCAGCACATCATAGTGTAGCCAATAGAATTCTGTTTTCAGTGATGCAAAGAAAGAAAGAAAAAACTTTTGCAAAATTCTAGACTCGCATTAAGCATCGCAAAAATATTCCAGCCGGAAAAAGAAAAGGAGCAAAAAGATGTTGAATATATACTTTTTGTGCCATACTATGATGAAAAAAGTTGTATGATGCAATACTCATACAGTTTGTCATGCAAATTTCATACAAGTATCAAATAAATCATTTCAATTATCCTCGAAATGTCATTCCTTTTTCGCAACATCACACATCTGTCATACAGAAATCATACAATATGATCTTGAAAATTGTATGACATTTGGATGACGAAGCCTGTATGAAGTTATTGCATCATACAACTTTTTTCAGCATACTGTGTCAAAAATGGCTATTCAGAGTAATCTAACTCTTCATACTAAACCTTTCGTTCAGTAAATAAGAAAAATCAATTGCCCGCTAGCAGCGCTTTGGGCTCTCCGCAGTATCGTGCCGAGGTGGACATCGGGTGGTCTTGCAGCTAACTCTGTCCGCTACACTGCTGGTGGCACGGAATCGTTCGGGATACGCCCGGTAACTTCAGAGATGCCCTGAAAGCATGAATCTCCTCGGCAACGGCGGAACCGAAAGTTACAGACGGGCACCTGTCCATAGTCCGGGCATGGGAGGAACAATATCACCTCGGTCCGAACTGAAATAAGATGAACGGACGTCATCTTTTCGCGCAGAGCTTTCGCGTGAACCTATAGAGCCAAATGCCGATGGGGCGAAATCGCGAGGAAACGGTCGCCGCTGAGCAGGGCCATAGAGAGGGAGATTAGGGCGCTACCGTAGCGCCATGTTTGCGCGATCGCTCCGTGTTAACTGGCTTCGCGAAAAGTTCGAAAACACTCCCTCATGTGACTACGAAAAAAAATTGGCAGCGGTTTAGCTCTGGTTAAACCTGGAGGATAGCGAAAGCAACGAGGAGAGAGAGAGAGGCGATGGAGAGCGCGCGGCAGCGGTGGCGGCCCCGGCACGCCAGCTATGCCGCTACTGCGCATATGCGCAACTGGCGAGCGCGGCGGCGGCACATCTGAGTCACCCGTGCCACGACGGTGGCGGCGCGCCAGCTGTGCGCCGTGTGACGTCACTGCTCCTCGCGCATGCGCAGTATGGCCTTGCCTCAGTTCCGCCAAATGGCTCGGCGACTCACGTAGTGTTCCTTTCGCAACAAAACTGATTCTGAAACTAAAATACAGTTCTTTCGAAACATACTGAATGGTGTTTCTTGTGCAGAAGCGGCCCGTATCGCTCAGAACGGGACATATTGCGCAATCTTTCAAAAGGAAAGATTTGAACCGACGCGATAAGGTAAGAGCTAATCCCATTTTAACCATTCTTGTTTTCTAGTGTACTCGTGTTACAGAGCGTGCGCGTCATCTATGCCATTTCTATTCTTTCCCATCTTTCCGCCCCTGATTATTTTTTTCAAACGCGTGGTCGTTATCTGCACTTAAACCCGGTTAACTGCATTCTCTTTACTTTACCTCCTTTCCTTGTCAAAGAGCGTTCCTGGCAAGTACGTTCGCTGTGCTCTCATAATCTGAACTATCCATAAGAAGTAAGGCAAGAGATGGATTTGGATTCGAAGATTGCAGCCTGGTAGGGTTAAGCCTCGCTCCTACTCCTTATAAAAATCGTCTGTAGACTGTCTATAGACATCTTATAGACTCTATTGCCTTCATATAGATATTCTGTCTATTAATAGTCTATAGACTGTCTATAGAGAAATCTACTAAAAGTGTATGACCGTAAATCTATATATTGTCTATGGACTGTCTACAGGATTTGTATTGCCTGCAGAGTCTATAGGATTTGCCCATAGAAAGTCTTTAGACATTATAGACAAAACTGTACGGACCTTCTACAGACTGCCGAAAGAAATTTTTGTAACGGACTGCACTAGTCTCAATGCACTAGGCGTTTTTATGAGCGCGAACGCATGCGGCTTCTGCCATAGGTGAACAGTCGGCGCGTGGTTTCTCTTGGAATCCACTCAGTTACCCTTAAGGACCAGCGGTCATCTTGCCTTCGCATTACATGCCCTATAGCAACGTGATGAGCATGTGGGGAGCTGGCAAGCGTCGTTTTACTGCACACATTAATTCATGAAATATCTGCGCTCTCGAAGAGTTCAGCGAAGGCCGTTATACACGATGAGACGCGCTCAGCAATTCTTTAGAGTACAAGCCGTATTAACCAGGTATTCCATCATGAAGGGGCGATCAATTGGATTGAGCGGAGGAAATGCGATAGCCTTATTCTTTCACTCGCCAGTTTATTATAATTTCAATTCTTTTCCAATTCTGCCCTGCCGCGGTGGCTCAGTGGTTATGGTGCTCGGCTGCTGACCCGAAAGACGCGGGTTCGATCCTTGCCGCAGCGGTTGAATTTCTTTGGAGGCGAAATTCTAGAGGCCCGTGTACTGTGCGATGTCAGTGCACGTTAAAGAACCCCAGATGGTCGAAATTATCCGGAGCCCTTCACTATGGCGTCTCTCATAGCCCGAGTCGCTTTGGGACGTTAAACACCACAAAACCAAACCAATCTTTTCCAATTCCGAGTCCACTGTCTTTCGCTGTCCAGTGTACTCCAATTCTGATTCTACTCGAGTTCCGACTACGCAAATACGAAAAATTTGTCACACTGATAGATCACGGCGATTCCTTATACCACCACCAATTAAAAATGGCGCAGCGGTTAAGCGACACGCCATTGCACTGGCAAGTGGCTGCTTCAAAGACAGCCCCCGGTGGGGCTTGTGAGACCTAGGTTGCTCTTCCCGAGCAATGCGGGAAGGAAAAGCTCCTGCAAGCCTCATTTTCACAGAGATAGTTCTTCAGAAGGCTATTTTGTGCGTATGGTGCTGTCTGGGTCATTTGCTTCTCATTTTCAATTTTTTGCTGAGTCATTCTTAGTCCAGCATCTTCCTCCTCTCCCACACAAGCGGAGAGGAGGACAGTTGACGGGTGGAAGAAGGTGGAGAGAGGGAAATCCTTTTAAACACCACCTGGCAGGTGAAGGTTTCACACAGACCCCGGCGCCGCCGGACAGTTTTCACCTTCATATCCCTCATATAATGGTACTGAATAAAAAAAAAATCGCAAGCAGAAAGTTACGAAGCCTAGAGAAAGTAGGGGATAGCTAGGAGTCATGTTCCCCACAAGAGGGCCTCCCGGCGTAATTAAGAAATCATTACGTGAGAGGTCTACGCTTTGCCATGACCCAGTAAATTCGAATGCACGCTGTCACATATGCCTCTCGTTGGATGGCCTCTACGCTTGAGAAACGCCGCTGGTTCCTTCTCACAGGTGAGCTTTCTGCCGGGGCCTGATTACACAACTCGAAGCTCTGTTATGAAGTCTGTGTCCCGCGAAACGAGTTGGTAACACGTATTTTTACCTAATCAAGCTCAACAAACTCATACGTCTTTTCATACATTCTAAACTCCTGCGTATGTCGTTTTTATGTACTACTGGGAGCAGACTCCCCCGCATCCATCGTATTTCGAATCATGCCGTTCTGCATGCGGGCTCTACTTGACGAAGCGCTCCTAATCTCGAGCCATATTCAGTGTGCTGCTCTCGACACCGGGTGTGTGTCTATAGATGGCGCCCCCTACAGAGCAACCAAGGTTTCGGAACACGACTGAGATGTCTCTCACTTTTCCTCGTGATAGCACCTGTCGTTTCCCGCAGCCCTAGTTGTCGCAAGCTCCCGAAAAGCGTGTTTCTCACTTGTCCCACAGAGCAGTGCTTTTAAGCATGAATTGCTTTTAGCATCTTTTCTGGGCAAGCTCAGGTGAGCATCGTACGGATACAGCGGCGGGCCTAAGGCAGGACATAGAGCCGTACCTTTCCAAACATTTTGAAATTTCCCGTCTGAAGGGTACGGAACAGATAGCACCAAGTGGAATTCGAACCACCACCGGCGCACACAAAGCAATTTCGTTCTCTGACGCCCCAGCCTCTCGCCCGGCATCGCAGCCTGTTGCACTATGTTCTATATACAGAGCTGTCTGTAGTAATAATAATTAGGTATAACTAAAAAAAAAAACGGCGGATGGTAGCAATGGACCATGGTCCGCGGCGTCCTCTTTTGTTATGATGGCCAATCACAAGCATAAACCAAATCAGATTTTTAGTGCCGAACTATATCACGCAAGGCAGAGGTATCAAAAGAGCTTATAATGTCGTCTCGTAATTAGCTTCGTGGCTGGGCGACAAGAAAAAGATTTACCAACAGGCCACTTTTTTTCTTCCCCGGATGAGCTGTGCGTAGCGGGCATGAATGCAGGAGAAGCTTTACGCAGACTTATGTTATACCCGACTATAGCCGCCTGTATCGTCGTCATCTTGCATCCGTTCGTCCTGCTCATACAAATGCTCAACGGCAGTACGGCTGCTGCCGTGGCCGTGTAATGAAGCCGGACGCCCCAAGAGATTGACAGGCTTGCCTGTATTGTCAACAGCAGCTTTATATGGCCACACACAAAGGTGAGAAGGCTGCCAAGGCGGCGGAACGTACCGATAAGGCTGCTGAAGAACGGGCAAGTGCTATGCAGCGTCAAGCCTCGAAAGCAACCATACAGTCCAAGCGCGGTGTTCGGTTGAAAGAACAGAAGCGGGCAAAGGCGGTTGCACTTCTAGCAGCCAAGGGACCGATACGCGAGTGCGGCTGCGATAACTTAGGAACCGTCCTAGAATCCCCTGTGCCTTTCCTGAAACGCGTTACACCCTAACGCGTATGCTCAAAGACGAGGTTGACGGTTTTAATGGGAAAGCACTGCTGAACACGGTCCCAACAAAGAGTCCTGTGTGAAACCTTGGAGTAATTCGGGTAAACTCGGGTTAGTTCGGAGCCAGTGGGGTTAGTTCGCCAGCTGTAGCCAATGGGAAGGTGACCTTGAGTGTGCCTTTGGCCAAACATAGCATAGCAACAGCACGTGCAGAAATAAAATCAATATTGCCGCAACTGGGTTTCGAACCCGCGGCGGTGCGAACAGTCCAACTTCGCTGGCCACTGCGCGAGAGCACTATACGCTATCGCCGCAGCTGATCACGCCCCTGCTGTTGTTGTTGCCTTGGTGGCATGGCACATACCCACGACGGGGGATTGACCAGGGTTCAGTGAGGAGAGCCCAAAGAAGGTAAATTGGTGCCAAGCTAATGGATTACCTTTTGTTGCCAAGCTAATGATTTAACTTTGGGTACGTATTCCGAGGAATTAAAGATGGAATTATAAATAAAAAGAAATTATGGCAAGAAATGAATGAAAAAAAAATAAACGGGCATAAAGATTAGAAAATCGAATACAAGAAAAATTCTGAATGATATTGCAATGCGAACATTTTGGGTAGCATTAGCAAGGGAACCTGCCGGTAGCATTTATGTAATTGTGGAGGAACTCGCAAACTTGATGCAATGCGAAACCTCTGGCGCTAGCACCGATGGAGAGAAGAAGCGGAACCGACAAAGTGAGTCCCATTCGAGAAATTGGAATTTCGAGATACGTCCTTCTCCGAAGTGCAAACCTCCGGCCATAGAGTAGGAAATGCTCCAGTGTTTCCACCTCTCCACAAGTCGCACAAAGGTTTGAGGGACTGAACCCGCATCTGCATAAATAAAGATTGCATAAATAAATAAGTGTTATTGCAACCTCACACTGCCGGGATTTACATGCACGAACCTTCCATGGGTACGTGAGATGGTGGTAGTCAACAGTAGAGAGCAAGGGATCGTTGCACAGAGTGGTAATATGCTGAAAGCGCTGAAAGCGAGACATTCCGAAAAGGATCAGATCAGGGACGCTACAGGCGACCGGTGCATTGAGAGCAGATCTTGCTAAAAAGTCTGCTGTATCGTTTTGAAAAATACCGCAGTGGCCTGGGATCCAAACGAAGCGCACCTCTTTCACCCATCCAGGAATGAAATACTTTAATGAGCGGCTCAATAGATCGCCCCGTTTAGACTCCAGTGCCAACAAAACAGAGGTAATCTGACAGGAATATCACCTGGGAGATACTGGGGGGAATCTTTAAAGCAGCCAGCCCAAGAGCCACAAACTCCGCTAGAAATATGGGAGTGTAATCCGGGACTCGAAGCGAATAACTCCAAGAGAGATCCTCAGAAAAAATGCCAACGACTGCGTTCTGGCCAGCCCCGGACGCAACATACTCTCGCGCTGTGCATTGCACGTCGACGTCTTCATTAACTCCCATCAGCGGCGCGAACAGATCAGACGAGCTTAACCTGAATCTGATATCATTGCCACACACGTCGACGACCCAGCAACGAGCCAACCAGGCTTAATTCATGCTTTCGAACGGCTACTCGGTTTAAGTACGCTAAATCCCTACTACTTTCTTTTTATGCCTCAACTTCCAAACGGCCACGCGATGCTTTTTCTGTTTTTTTTTTCTCACAGAGTTTTATACGGAGAAATCTAATCATATATTTTTCATATTTTCAATTTCCGACAATAATATATAAATTAGACGATAAACATACGATTACTAATTAATCAGCTGGTTGTAACACTTACGTGATTTGTGTTAGAGCGAGGGAATGCTAATATGGTTAAATATCGGCGTTATATCAGCTAAATGTGGTAAATCGAACTATTGGAAACGCTTTATCTTTAACGCGTATCGGCAGTGCTGACTGGGGATTAATAGCTTCGATTCTGCGATGCGATATAGTGATTAAGGTGACTATTTATAAAAGCGCAATGAAGTGCATTAAGCGTCGGTTGTAGAAAAAAAAATGATCGGCTCTAGATGTTGTGGGGACGCCTTCGTCCCCTGCGTTCGCTTTCCCTCAACGCACCAGATCCCTGTGGTTAGCTTCCCCGCAACGCACTCCCTTTAGTGGGGTTACTTTTAACTAACAGGGGAGGGCACTCGCGTCGCAGCGACAGCAGCGCCACGGATGGCGTGTTTTGCCGCTCGCGCGCGGGGGAAGGCTCTCTCTCTTCTCCCTGGGACCGGGAAGCGAGCGAACGTTTCGCTCTTCGTCGGCGGGCGACCTCGTGTGGAAACATGTTCCCCTCAGCTCGTCCCGACCGGTCTAGGAGCTTCCCTTTGCCCTAGCGTGGGCGAACGTTCGCTCGTAGCCGTGCTGGTGAGTTGGACATCCTCGATTCCTCAGTGTATTTTGTTGCTAGCTGGCGTTATTGTTGTTATAGCAATAAATGCCTTGTTTGTGTCAGCCAGTGTGTCGTTCCTTTGTTCCCGTAGAGCAAGGCCCACCGTGGTCGGCGTGCGCTCGGTAGCGCTCGCGACCACGGGGTGGGGTCCGCGCGGCTTTGAACTATGTCAGCCGCGGTTAAACGGGGAGAACGTGTTTATCTCTCCCCAGTTTACAACCCCACAATGCACATTCATCTGTAGCAGTGTATTGAACGGATATCTGTACTGAATCAAAAACCACAACCAAGCCCATATTTTGCTCGCCCTTCTGAAACTGAACCCGAACCGGAACGAATGAGGGAACCGTTGCAAACCGGTTCGGAGGCTCAGCCTCAGTTTTGGTGCAACACGCCATATATTCGGTTTTCAGGTATAGACCAGATTTTTTTACCCTCGCACGCAGGCTGCGGACGCGCGCCTACTCTCGACGCCAGTCGCCATCTGTCGGCGCGCGCGGCCCGAGGGACTGCGGGTCGCGCCGGCGCCGCGCATAGAACGCATGTTTACGTGTTCGCTTCTGCCGTTTTGTGCTCCATCAGCTAACGTATGAGGGTGTGTGCTGTGCGTCACTACTCACATTTGCCCTCTTCCAGACAGTGCTGCGGTTATCTTGTGCGCAGTTACTCGTTAACGTGACATCCAAGTGTAGTCGACCAAGTAGTGTACGGACTGGAAACCGGCACTTCTAAGCAGATTTCTGCGCTGTCGTGTCGTTTGTCGTCGCCTTTTACGTGCGATATCATCTATGATAATTTTATGCATCAGAATGTAGATCTATTGATTTGACTCAGTGGAGTAGTAACTGGATAGGCGAGCTGCAGACTGAAGGTTGTCTCGACGGAGCGCGTGTTTTCGATCACCATGTACGTGTTCGGCACCCTTGCGCTGAGCTTGCTCTTGTTCCCATTAAACACATTTCATGCAGAGGATTGTAAGCACGACCGCTACCGATTTCAGCTGCTTTTTCCGCACGCATGTTAGAGGTATCTGGGGAAAGGTTTATCTATAGTATCTTTCTGCTGTTGGTATCTACCTTAGCTTGGTTTGGTTTATTAAGGTTTTACGTCCCAAAGCGACTCAGGCTATGAGGGACGCCGTAGTGAAGGGCTCCGGAAATTTCGACCACCTGGGGTTCTTTAACGTGCACTGACATCGCACAGTACACGGGCCTCTAGAATTTCGCCACCTTCGAAATTCGGCCGCCGCGGCCGGGATCGAACCCGCGTCTTTTGGGCCAGAGCAGAGAGCCGTAACCACTGAGCCACCGCAGCGGTGCGGTATCTACATTATTCATAGGAAAATATGCGCGATTTCATTACATTTTCCACACTTAGCCAAACGCCTACGCAACGCTCTCACACGCGGCGAGAGCTCTTGAATAAAATAACGCGACTTCGGACCTCAGAATTAGTGAAAGCTGGATTAGCTGCTCATATCTATTCAAGCTTTTATAAATTAAGCGGAAGTACGTTTTTATGCACCAGGTTGCATAAACCATGACAAAATTTGTTTTCTGTTGGCGCTGCAACTCAGTTGAGCTCACAGCGGTAATTTGTTGATAAACTGGCGCGGCGACAAGAAAGCCGTTTGTGGAAGGGGGGGGGGGGGGGGGGCTTTATGGCCGGCAGGAAGGAATAAGAGTGCATGGGAATTGGAACTGCATACTAGCCGCACACCTAATTCTTGATATTGAATAAAAAGTTTCTTTGCGGTGGAGCACCAAGACGGAATTCGATTAAGCACGAGCGCGTTCTAAGCGGCGGCACAATTAACTTGAATGTCAAACTAAATGTCATTAAAACGCGTCAATGTTATCGCTTTGATAACGTTAATACTTCCTGCAACACAGCCACGCAGCGGAAGTATGCTCGACAATGTTTTTTTAGCGCCCGAAGCGCGGCTATATGCAGGCGCGGCCGCGGAACTGCCGCAGCCCCGCAGTCCCCAACGAAACGCCCGCACCGCGGCGCGCCAGTCGGTGCAAAATGGCCGCGCCCAGGAGAGGCTCAAAAATCTGGTCTATAGTAAGTGTTCTCATTGTGCAAACAGCCATCACAAGCTGAGCTAGTACGAAAATGACATCTAATCCACAATCTAACATAGAGGAGAGTAGTGTCAGAAAACAACCATGGACATTCAAGGATGCGCATTTTCAAAATCTGGAGGGTTCCTACAGTGACCCTTGATTGCAATTACTCTTGAGAGAATTCTTGTCCATTTGATCAGTTCGTCTACCAGCTGCTTTGTTCTCAACTGCTAGGGCTTTGATCCAGCCATGTAGTTGTTTATTTTCAACCTTCCGACCGTCTCGTTGAGAAATGCAAAACATATATGCCCTGAACTTCCAAACTTCTGATTTTGTTCCGTAAGTCAATGATCTGCGTCGAGCTTCATAATTTCCCTATAAGCAGCGCGAGTGGCAACCTTGCACAACTTGCCATTGAGAGAACTTTCTTACAACTCAATGTGCTTCGATAACCCAGCATTAGCAAAATTTGAAAGGGCTCCCCATATTTATTTCCACGAGTTCGGTAACTTTAAAACAAGGAACTGAACATACCGGCAAGAAACTACGGAGCGTAAAAAAGAAGTAGGCGGGAAATACCTCAGAGTTAGACATCACCCTGAAGAACCACTTATTGAAGCAAAAAGCTTCACTAGGCTCGTCAACACCGCGCTTCGCGTGGGCCGGAGGCCAGATTTGCCACTTCTGCGCATGCGCGAAACCGAGTGACGTCACGCGCAGCGCAGGTGGCCGCCGACTACGTATTAAAAAAAAGAATAAAGACATGCAGAGAAACGAGAACAAAAAAGAAATGAAATAAAATATCAGAAATTACAAAAAAAATAATAAAAGACCAACAGTGCGCCAGGAAACTCATATTTCGGTGGACACCCGAACCGCGCCGTAAGGGAAGGAAAATGAAAAGAAAATTGGTTTTAAGGAAAGGAAACGACGCCTGTCTCTCTCACATCTCGGTGGATACCCGAACCGCGCCGTAAGGGCCTTAAAATGATATGAAATGAAAATTCGTTTTAAGGAAAGGAAATGCCTGGTGAAAACCCGAAAGTAATGGACACCACTGTACATGTCTCTAAAGCAACGTTCTAAGACAGCACCGTATTCACTGCACGCGCGTCTTCTCCTCCTCCGTAGAGGCATTGTGAGGACGACCGAACGCCTCCACCGTTATCGTGGTGCTCCCAGTGCATTGTGCGCGAACTGCGACAGCCATGACGTCAAACCAAGTGTAACTGAACCTTTTCGCTTGTATATTTAGGCTTAACCGCGGCTACGCCACTGTCATTTTTTTATTTTTTCTTTCTTCTTTTACTTCTTAATAATTTCGAGCTCCTCTCTCCTTCAATCTTTCTATCCTCAAGTTCCTTCCTATACGCAGAGCAGCATGTCAGCGAATTTTTCGTGCCGGCTAAAATCTCTGCTTTTCAATAAAGGCTCTCTCTCTTTCAAGGAAGGGGAAAGGCTTCAAAGAATGGCAAAGAGCATCATCAGCTGTTGCGTTAAAAGAAGGCAGAGCTAATGAAATCATGTAGTAAAATGCCCACCTTATAATTGAAAAAGATGATGATGAGCAGTGTCCTCCAAACCACACCAGCTGTTTCAAAGCGGTGTGTCGCTGAAGTGATCGGTCGCTTATAACTAGTGTGCTGCTCCGTAGAACGCCGGAGAACGCGGCCGATCCTGTTGCGGCCGAGTTGCGTGTGTTGGCGACAGCAAGCGTAACTTGCTGACCGCAAAAAAAAAAAAAAAAAGACCCAAAACGGAGGAGTTGAAGAAAAGGTACGCCAATGATTTTAGTTTTCAAATCCGGTTTGTTACAGTAAGGAAAAGTTGTGAAACTTTGATTAGGTATTCCTTTCGTTAAGATGTCCTTGCTCTTGATTTCATGAGGGAGAGAAAGAGAACAACGGGTTCCATCATTCCGTGCAAAACGAGTAACATTCCCTTGCTTCGCAACTTTCCACATTTCCATACTTGCCATTCCCCGCTAGACGGCACAGAGCAGGTTGATGCTGGACAAAAAAAGAGGGTGTGTCTGGTACAGTAACTACTAATAAGTATTGCAAGCATGCAAACGAATGCCACGCGACAGCTCTGAGAAGCGGGTCCGTCTCTTCTTGGTGTGTACTTTTTTATGTAAAGGGCACACGGCTAGATATTGCAGTTTAGATGTATTTTGAGGCATATTTGAGACCCGTTTGTAATACATAGCCTTTTCAGTTTTATTTTGACATTTTAAACATTTGACATTTTAACCGAAACCAAAGGATCTTTCTACCTTTTTCTGTACACTCTCCTGGAAATAAATCTACGTGGATGTGAACCATTATAGCGCCCTAGCTCTGCAAGTATGAGTAGATAAAGGCGAAAAAAAACCAGTCTTCGATCTTTTCTTGTTTTTTTTTAATGACGGGTCAAATGTAAGGTAAAGTGATATTTTGAGACATTTAAGGTTGAAAACGACGTACATACCAGTGCCAGTTTTACACTTGTTTGATTGTCGTGTTTGGTTACACGTGTTTGGTTTGGTATTTTCTTCTGTGGCTCCTTGTGACCACTTCTACATCTATCTCAGTAAAATACTTTCGACGACGCTCCACCTCACACAATAGTATCATAATGTAGCATACCGATGATATCCCTAATACCTTGTGATATCGATGGGGATATCACAGAATTTTAACTCGGACCATGCCGCCTTCATTTCACAGCGGGCTATAAAAGAGGGCCGGTGGGGGGGAGGGATCATAGGGGCTATCTGTTCGCGCTGCGTATTGCAGCACTGCGGTCAGTAGTAGCGAGAGCTTTAGAATAGGAGGCAGAGTGAGCGAATCAGAACACGTTTATTTTCCACTTTGTTGCTTGTGCTTGCTGCGGTGGTCGGGAAAGGACTACGTGGAGTAGAGGAGAAGGCATGAAGGAAATGGGGAATGGCTTCCCAGTTTTAGCCGCATCCTCACCGCGTCAGCTGGGCTCTCGCATCCCGTTTCTGTTAAAAAGCGAGACGCTAAATTGAAAATCTCCCAAATTTAATTTAGTTTGCACTGTTATTAGTAATAATTAAGAAAAAGCATTAATTAATAATAAAAATGGTGTACTGCGGGAAATTCAGCGTTTTGTAACCACATAACCACTTTCTTAAGGTGAGTAACAGCAACCTGTTTGAACATACCGCCTTTTCTGGCGTCTTATCTCAAAGGCGATTAAACAACGTGTATTCGCTAAGCTTATCAGCTGTACAAATCCTTATGCAGTCGTAAAATGTGCGGCGTTTCGTCGCTGAAATTTTGTGATGCGGGAGTCTTGAGACAAATAAGAAGCTTACTACGTCATTCACTTGCCTCGAACTCGAGACACAATGCAACGACGAAATGATTGTGAGCCGAGCGTCCCTTCTTTGACGGACGGCTCCAAGATGCCAAATAGCATGCGGCGTACAGGGGCGACGCTTTATCACCGGTTTTGAGTTAGTGTAATTAGCTAACCCAAACAGCACTCGCGTTCTGGACATGCCCACTAGCACCTCGCCATTCCTCTATCCCCTTAACCGATATGGTCATCCTCTTCTCATGCACTCTACAGCTTATGTAAATGCTGGCTTTAAGATGGCAGTTGGGATGTGTGTATTCTAAGGAAGGTAATATTTTATCTCGCAAATGATTCCTAGGTATTATGGGCTCGCCAATGGAGGCACTACATGAGAAGTTCTAGCTGAGCTAGTTCCTGGAAGGTAGGCTGTATGACGCGAAGAACTGACTTGGGCGCGTGTTAGTGCAACAACACGAGTAAATATGGCGCCAAAATAGCCTTACCCACGTTTTCTACGTCTCGAAGCGAAAGTCAAAGAAGTCTTAGAGAGTAAGCGAACGTGTTTAAAGAAATAGCGCACCTCGTACCAGATAAGAGTGAGACGAGACAGCAGCGTTGAATAAAATATATGTCGTCTACTTTTGTATTTGCTAAACTCTTTTAAAGAGTCCACTGAGTTGAGAAAAACTCCAAGGTTTCTGTTGTACACGTCAAAAGTATAAGTACGAGTGAGACATGCTTCAAAGAAATCAGGACTACCAGGGAGCCACTTTTTTTTGCTCTTTTTTGGGGAAAAACGGGGCTTTTTATACTATATTAAAGGGAAGGAAATAATTTGAGTCAGTGAATAATCTAAGATGGTTATGGCATTAGATCTTGGTAGAAAGAAAAAAAGTTTACATTCTAGTCGAAATGGTTGGTTTGGTTTGGTTTATGGGGTTTAACGCCCCAAAGCGACTAAGGCTATGAGAGACGCTGTAGTGGAGGGCTCCGGAAATTTCGACCACCTGGGGTTCTTTAACGTGCACTGACATCGCACAGTACACGGGCCTCTAGAATTTCTCCTCCAAAGAAATTCAACCGCAAAACAATAGGAAAAAATAGGTTTGGATAGGACATGCCATGCGAAGGCAAGATAATAACCGCTGGTCCTTAAGGGCAACGTACTGAATTCAAGGCAAGCGTAGCAAGGGACAACAGAAGGTTAAGTAGGCGGATGAGATTAAGAAGTGTGCGGGAGTAGGGTGACTGCAGCTCTCATAGGACAGGATTAAATGGAGAGATATGAGAGAGGCATTTGACAGGCTGGTGGTTATTCTGATTATTATGACTTTTTAAAATTTCAGAAGGGTTGAAATGCGGGCCAGTTGGTACATTGTAAACTGAGAAAAAAACCAGTCACACAAGACGACGGACAAGAAGAGTGTACACACCACAACGACTGGACTAACAACTGAAGTTTATTGGAAAATACATGGTCCGAGCAAGGCCAGCAGAGCATGCGCAACAGCATCATCACTAATCACTGCGCAAAAGAGACAAAGACAAGAAATCTAAACTATCGTGGACGATCTAAAAAAGCAAATTCTTTTTCAAGTAGGCGCACCGAAGTTGTGCTTATACAATCAGAGCCTAACAAACCGATATGATATGCCTCCAGTATTTCCCGCTCCTGTTTTCCCTTGCCTCTACCAAGAATGGTGGCATTGCTAAACAAAGGATAACAGCCACATTCATTGCAATGGCGAGGCAAGTTTGCACCGCCACCGGACCCCAGGGAGGAGTGATGCTCACGAAGCCGGTCATTAATACACCGGCCAGTTTGGCCGATGTAAACTCTCTCGCATGTGAGGGGGAACTTGTACACCACCTGTGCGACACATGAGAATCGCTTCATGAGAATCGCTTCACGACATGTGTCGCACAGGTGGTGTACAAGTTCCCCCTCACATGCGAGAGAGTTTACATCGGCCAAACTGGCCGGTGTATTAATGACCGGCTTCGTGAGCATCACTCCTCCCTGGGGTCCGGTGGCGGTGCAAACTTGCCTCGCCATTGCAATGAATGTGGCTGTTATCCTTTGTTTAGCAATGCCACCATTCTTGGTAGAGGCAAGGGAAAACAGGAGCGGGAAATACTGGAGGCATATCATATCGGTTTGTTAGGCTCTGATTGTATAAGCACAACTTCGGTGCGCCTACTTGAAAAAGAATTTGCTTTTTTAGATCGTCCACGATCAGTTTAGATTTCTTGTCTTTGTCTCTTTTGCGCAGTGATTAGTGATGATGCTGTTGCGCATGCTCTGCTGGCCTTGCTCGGACCATGTATTTTCCAATAACTTCAGTTGTTAGTCCAGTCGTTGTGGTGTGTACACTCTTCTTGTCCGTCGTCTTGTGTGACTGGTTTTTTTCTCAGTTTAAAATTTCAGCCTAGCCTGTGCCCTTAAAGAACACTGCCGCCGCTGTTGACACCAAAAGGTTGCTTCGAACTTGGTAAACAATTAAGCTGTGTGTTCAAAGGTGTTCCAGAAATGCGTGCAAGCAATTCGGAACTGTCGCGAACAGGGAGGTTTTAAGCGAAGTGAACTAGTGTGTTGACCCCCTGTTAGAGTTTTAAGCATTGAATTGGAAACCGCTCCTTACAACCTGCCTCGGTGGCTATGGTGTTAGATGCTGACCCGAAATACGCGAATTCAATCTCGGCCACGGGGTCGAATTTCGATGGAGGGAAAGAGGCCCGCGTACTATGCGACGTCGGTGCACGTTGAAGAACCGCGTCATCACCATCATCATCATCATCATCGCCATCATCATCATCGTCAGCCTGACTACGCCCACTGCAGGGCAGAGGCCTCTCTCATTTCTCTCCAATTAACCCTGTCCTTCTCCCGTTGCGGCCCCCGTATCCCCTCAAATTTCTTAATCTCATCCGCCCATCTAACTTTCTGCCGCCCCCTGCTACGCTTGCTTTCTCTTGGAATTTAAAGACTAGCGGTTATCTTGCCTTCGCATTACATGCCCTGCCCAAGCCCATTATTCCTTTTGATTTCGACTAGGATGTCACTAACCCGCGCTTGTTCCCTCACCCACTCCGCCCGCTTCCAATCTGTTAACGTTACACCTATCATTTTCCTTTCCATAGCTCGCTGCGTTGTTCTTAACTTAAGTTGAACCCTCTTTGTTAGCCTCCACGTTTCTGCCCTGCAGGTGAGTGGCGGTAATATACAGCTGTTGTATACTCTCTCTTGAGGGAAATTGGCAAACTGCCATTGATGAACCCACCCCAGGTGGTCGAAAATATCCGGAGCCATCCACTGCGGCGACCCCCCCCCCCCCCCCCCCCCCCCCCCCCGGCGTCGGCGTCGCTGCGACGCCGACGCCCTGCTTTGTTAGTTAAGGTAACTAGGTTATGGGGGGTGCACAGCGGGGAAAGCCAAGCACAGAGGACCAGTAGGGCGGGTCCCCACAAGGCTACCATCGTTTGCTGTGCTGATCGAGGACGACAGCATGTCTCGAAACAGGCGTAAGAAGCCCAACGACTTGTGAAGAAACGCAAATATGAATTGAATGAAAACTATGTCCGTTGTGCCTATCGAGGAAATTGGTTAGAAAACAGTGGAAAAAAAGAACAACTTGTAACGAACTTACTTTTTACTTTAAAACATTTATCTCAAAAGAGATTTTTTTTGTTACAAAGGTATTATATTTTTCAAAATGAGATGGAGGAGAAGGCCAGTTCTGTGCCTGTAATTAACATGGTCAAGCGCGCAAATGTGCTGACCCAATCTAGGTATGCGCAATGAACTATGATTTTAAGAAAGATACATCACCATTGAAGCAGGTCTTGTCTTTGGTGAGTAGCCTGCTCGTCACACGTCCGTCGTGGGTTAGCTTGAACACGCAAATCTTATATATACGCTTAAAACGAGACAGTACGGGAAAGGGGCAGGCTGTGAGATTAAGCAGGACTCGAATCCACGTTGCACAGTGAAAGAGTATAAGAGCCTGATTGTGTATTCCTTCCGTCGTTTTACCCTTGAACTTGTTGCCATTGGCTGCTATTCACAAAAAAAAAAGAAAAAACAGTACTAAAGCTTACCCTTTTCTGGCATACCACGCAGTAATGGCAGACGGTAGATAGCAAGAGGCTCTAGAAATAATAAAAATAAATAAGAGCTTTCTGTTTAGCAAAGTAGAGTGGAATTCAAGGACACTGTTAGCATACCTGCGAATTCCGTCCGACGACGCTCAGCGGCTGATCTACGTATCTTACGCGCGTGTTTCTGTGAGTTAAATATTATGTTAAATCGTACAACATGGCACGATGCAATTTTCGCAACAAACAGCTTGTCTTGAACACTGCAATCAAAGCTGTTCTATGTACGTTTTGAGCTGCGCATTACGTTGTAGAGCAACGTGCCGGTGGAAAGTGTGGCAAGGTCAATTGAAATAGGTCGCGAAGCCGGAGCTTGAATGCGGTCCAGAACCAAGTGCTAGCGACATCAAATTAGTGGTGGAACTAAAGCGCCAAAATGAAATGAGTGGACAAACACGACTAGAAGAGGAAAATAATTAGGACATAGTTTGTGTTTCAAAAGCATTCAAAAACAATTGCAGTGATTCCTTTTTAAAATGTTTTAGTTGTGTGCATTTTGTTAGAAAGTATAGCGCTTGCTTTGTAAAAATTTTATGACAGCGTTCGCTCAGAGCAGCGGCAAAGGCAGCGGGACGATGCCAAGGTTGACGGTGCTCTGATGTCATACCCTTGTCATATCTTTTGACCATTCTGCTTGCTTTTGTTTGAAACTCGATTCTGCTAGCCCTACTTTTTCTTCGTTGCTTGTTGCTCGAGTTCTTGGTGTGCATCGTTCGTGTACAGTTTCCGCTTTTCCCTTTTGCCAGCGCTTCTGCGTAGTTTCGTTCGGTTGGGTGCGGTTCTCTCGCTTTTGCCCCAAAAGGGCACCGTCTGTGGCCATGGGGCCCCCGTACGCAAAAAAGAGGTGTGCGGTTGCACGATGTGCGAACGATAACCTGTCTGGCGGCGTCACATTTCATCGCTTCAGCGCGACACCTGCGACATTCAGCGCGACAGCTGAGGCGAGAACGAAGGAAAAAGGCACAACGAGAACTGACTACCTAAAATAGCGTTGGTGGTCGGCACTCGTCGTGTCTTCTTTCTTCGCTCTCGTGTCGGGTGTCGCGCTGAAGCGTCGCGGCGTTCAGCAGTTTATTTTTCCCGCCAAGCAGCCCATGACGCTGACGTCACGAATATGACGACACTAAAACACGTGACTTCAACGTCGCGTTTTTGTTTTAATTATGACGTCACTTTTTAGTTGTCCACGCATTTCGAAGACGGCGCTGGCTGCGCACCACAAGCCGCCATATTTGAACGTATGGGCTTCTATGCAGCCTACGCTACCATAGTACATCTACCTTGAGTGTGGCACGGAGTTCGCTTTTGCTAAGTGAATTAATTAATGACACGTCCAACATTCTCAGGACAAAAATTTTGAAGATCGGGAAACTGTAAGGTACTAAAATGGAAATATTGAAAATAATGGCCCAATCTTCTCATATGTAGCAAAATCTTTCTTTCGTACACCCTAAACACTAATACGCCTATGCGGGAGCTAAAAGGTAGTAAGCCGTCCTCTAGCGCGCACCCTTTTATAAAAGGGAGTGCGGTAAAGGACAGTTGACTCCCTTTTTACCCCTTTCTGACTAGAGCGCAGTGTTTTCACCACTCGAACCGAGCACTTAAGACTGCGATATGAAACTAACGGAGAATGCTTTTGGCGAGAGCAAATAGAAAATACGATAGTTAATAAAAAAAAAAATGCGAAACTGCAGTCCGGTGATCTCCGGATATATATATATATATATAGTTATGGTGAAATGTTACGTTATATGAGAAAAATGCGTTCATAAACGGTTTCCCGCTCAATAATGCCTTTGCCCACACTCTAAAAAAAGGTAGTTGAGGTTACTACATTTTGCGGTAGCAACAACCGTCACATATATGACTACCTAGGTAGTGACTGTACGTAGTAACTGCAAGGTAGTAACATCCACTACCTGTTGTTTAGTTGAAAATGTCGTCTTTTTTTCCTTTGAGCCCTTGGAGTAAAAAGCAATTTTGTTTGCATGTTGCATTTTATTAACACTTATTTATTTTATTTAGGCAAACTGCTCTAGCCTGCTGAGAGGCTGTGGTAAGGGCTGGAACACCGCACACGTGTCGCTGATAATGACCGCTCTCTTTAATTATTAAAAAAAAATTAGATTATGTCCGAAAAAAACACCCCAAAAGAGAAAACATTGAACATGGATGCATCTTGCAGTAAAACCAGAAGGAAAAATGAGCACAAGTTAGGTACAGTAGATTGAGGTTGATGAAAAAGTGCAATTAAGAAATCAAACTAAAGAACGGAACACATAGGTGCTGCGTATATATTGTATTTAAAACAAAAAACAGCACTGGCAACTTTGTTGTCATTTAGGAAACCTTTTTCATCATATAAAAACATGGGGCATTGAGTAGCAATGTCACCAGGAATGTTAGTATGCATACATGTGCATATTCCGATTATCCATTTCCGAATCAAGGCAGTAATGGATACTACCAGGGTTATAATGAGGTAGTACAAGTGTAGTAACTGCCAAAAAACGTAGTAACAGCAGAAGCCATTACCTTGTTACGACTTAATTTTTTCATGAGGTAGTAACAAGGTCTTAGGAACATAGTACATGTAGTAAGGGTTAAAAAAAGATTGTAACAGCGGCCGTTACTGCGTTTTCACTACCTTTTTTTCTAAGAGTGCAGAATTTTTGGGTATGATTAATGAGCTCTCGATAATGCCCCCAGCACTGAATTTCAGGACATCCTTTACAGAACGGCCTTTAAAATGCACCGCCGCTCGTGGCATACGTGCAGTTGTCTGGCTCTAACCTAGACTTGACCTTGGTCTAGACTGGTTTGGTCAGCGTCGAACGCTTCGGTGCATTGTGATCGAAAAAACAAAACTCTAGCGAGGTTCGCTCAGGGCAGAGCAATGGCCGTGCGGTGACTACAGGCGACATTTGAATGTCTCTCACATCACTAGGCAGGAACTTCGCGACCGTAATAAAGGTATCAACAGTCCTAGTCGCGAAGCACGTGTGCTTTCGTACTCTTCGGGACTGATAAAAGAGTTGAAGGATGGCAGGGTTTAGAGACCTTTCTTACAATTTTTTTCTTTATTACCTAGCGTATTTTAAACGGTCCGCGGCGATGCACAAAGCGTGGTTCGCGGCCGTGTGCGGTGTCTAATGTTTTTCTTTTCTTTTTTTTTTCAGAAGTGTCGGCTTAATTCACATCGCGTAGCGACATTAGTAATCGTAGGCATACCTGTGCGATTGATTGATTGATTACAAACATCTTTATTTCTTCAATATTTACCGAGCGCTGGCATTGCCCACAACGAACTCGCCTGGCGCAGGCGCGGATGAGCTTGTGAGCTCTAATGTTATTCACGCGAGCGAAGGCGATGTGCGTCATGAGCAGGTAGTTTTAAACAAACATTACAGTACCGCAGGGATTAATAGGGCCGAGAGTCGACCGCTTTTATTTTGATCCATTGAGAATTAGCAATGGAAAAACACGGAACATCGGGGAGTAAGCGACACGCTTAAAACTATGTGAGTATTATTAACTTTTCCATGTTTTTAAGATTCGTGTTTTTCTTGGCGCTTTCATATTTGAAATGGCAGTTAACGGTAGTTGATGGCATTTTTCGTCTAGTCTGCAGTTTTACGCCGTACCTGGCAAGTAAGTATTTTGGCAAGTACGGCATAAAAGCGGCGTTACCTGAGTAATGAGCGCCCGTGCACGGGCGGCCGCTTCTTAAGCACAGGGTAATAATAGTCGTACCGAGGAATTCTGTACAAAAGCATTTGTCAACGAGGAAGAGTTCATGAACGACATTTACTTGAACACATCGTTGTATCTAACATCGCGAGCCGTCTGGAGAACAACGATTTCTTTTTCCCACGCCAGCACGGATTCAGAAAAGGGTTTTCCTGTGATACAAAACTAATTGAACTTACTAGTGATTTATTCAAGAACATGGATGAAAACTACCAGACTGACGGCATATTCAATGACTTTTCCACAGCGTTTGACCGTGTAGCCCATTGTCGCCTTATAGCTAAAATATCGTCCCTTAATTTAGACTCGCTAACTGTCTCCTAGATCCGGAACTTCATATTTTTTCGAAAGCAGTTCTCGGTAATAAAGAACTTTTCATCGCCGCTTAGTGACGTCACTTCTCGCGTCCCTCATGGAAGTGTTCTCGATCCCTTATTATTTTCAATTTACATAAATTACCTGCCATCGCATCTTACATCATCAGTCCGACTGTTCGCCGATGACTGCAAAATTTATCGTCAAATCCGCTCAACCACTGACCATGCAATTCTTCAGCTGGACCTTGAATGCGTAACTAACTGGTGGACATCATGGCAAATGACACTTAATACTGACAAATGTAAAATCATGACAGTTAGCCGGAAGCATTCACACTCGCTATTCACTTGTTCCCTTAACAGTGTCACGCTATCCCGCACGTCTTCCTATAGATACCTCGGCGTTTATCTGACTTCAAATCTATCTTGCGTGGAACATATTCAAAACATAACTGCCAAAGCATCGCGCACGCTTGGCTACGTGAAGAGAGATCTTCATAGCGCACCTGTTTTTACCCGCAAGCTAGCATACTTAACATTTGTTCGTCCCCAACTAGAATATGCATCAGCTATCTAGTCACCACATCAGGATTATTTAATTCATTCCCTCGAAGCAATTCAGAACCGTGCAGCGCGTTTTATTTCTCACGACTACAACCGCCATTCCAGCGTAACAAGCATCAAGTTATCTTTATCGCTAACAAGTTTACAGACACGTAGGGATATCGCACTTCCTTGCTTACTACAGAAACTAATATACAGTCGTCACGCGTCCACACTGCCACTTACACGGCCAATGCGCCCTCACGTCACCTACATAATAATCTTAGTTTCCAACGTCTATTCGGCCGAACACTCGCGTTTAATTCTTCTGCTTTGCCACGTGCTATCAAGTGTTGGAATGGTCTTCCGGATTGCATTGCTACCATACGTGACCCATTAATGTTCAAAAACGAATTGACCACCTTTACGCATCCATGTTATAGTACATAAATTGTGTTCGTATGTGTAGTTGAATCCATGCAGTGACGCTATTCGTTTGCTGCTTTTTCTTCTGTGTCAATATAATACGGTTTTCTTTCAAGTACGTTTTAATAATTGTTTGCAGTCCAATGTATTTAATATTGCTTACTATTATGCTTTTCCACTTTGTACCATCTTTTGTCTGCTAAATATTGTAACCCCTCCCCTCACACAATGTTCCAAGTGTGGAACCTGTGAGGTATTTGTATAAATAAATAAATAAATATGTTGTAAGAGTTCACTGTAACAATCAACATATCTGCCGAGGCGCCGGTCGGCAAGCTTCTAATTTTTTTTTTTTTTAGCTATTACGGGTCTTGATATCGTCAAAAACGTTCCCCTTTGGTTTTATAAGGCAGTCTGAGCTGCTCGATGCCAGCGATGGAAAAACTTTAAAAGAAAGATTTTGCTACGCCTCGGAAGATTGGACCGTTACTTTCAATATTTACATAACCGTATTTTACAATATTCGAATATTCGAAATTTTTCTCCAAGAATGCTGGACAGGTATGTAAACAGCAATTCGCTATATTATTGTTCAGTAGTGAGTGCTTTTGGCGAGGCTATCATCATTCATCATTCAGGAAGGCCTCTCCGGCTTTCTCCGCAATTAAACCTCTCTCTTTCAAGAAAACATAGATAAGTACCCTGAATTATGACTAAATATGGCTGTAATTGCTTATACTTCCATATTAACATTCGCAGGCGGCGGAGTCCACTTTTATAAACCTCGATTTGAAGTCTCTATGACGCGAAAGCAGTTGACTCAGTGGGAACCTCAGCTGTCATGCAGCCATTGCGTAATCAGGGTGTTGAAGAGTGTTATGTGGAAAATATTGGAAGATGTCTATAACGATTGCACAGCTGCCATAGTCCTCCATAAAGCCAGCAATAAAATTAATATAAGGAAAGGTGTCAGGCAGAAAGACACGACTTCGCCAATGCTGTTCACCGCCTGTTTACAGGAGGTATTCAGGGGCCTTAAATAGGAACAGTTGGGGATAAGAGTTGATGGAGAATACCTAAGCAATTTGCGCTGATGGATTCGCTGATGGCATTGCCTTGCTAAGTAACTCAGGGCATGAACTGCAAAGCATGATCAATCAGTTAGACAGGCAGAGCAGAACGATGGGTCTAAAAATTAACATGCAGAAAACCAAAGTAATGTTCAACAGTCTAGCAAGGGAACAACAGCAGTTCGCAATTGGTGGCGTGGTGCTGGAAGTAGTAAGAGAATACGTCTATTTAAGGCAGGTAGTGACAGCTGATCTGGATCATGAGAGGGAAATAACTAGAAGAATAAGAATGGGGTGCGGCGCATATGGCAGGTTCTCTCAGATCATGAATGGAAGTTTACCAGTATCTTTCAAGAGAAAAGTTTACACCACCTGTATCTTACCGGCACTCACCTATGGGGCAGAAACATGGAGGCTAACAAAGAGGGTTGAGGTTGAGTTGAAGACAACGCAGCGACCTGTGGATAGGAAATGATAGGTGCAACGTTGAAAGATCGGAAACGGGCAGAGTGGGTAAGGGAACAAACACGGCTTAATGACATCTTAGTCGAAATCAAAAGGAAGAAATAGGCTTGCGCAGGGCATGTAATGCGAAGGCAAGATAACCGCTGGTCCTTAAGGGCAACAGAGTGGATTCCAAGATAAGGCAAGCCTAGCAGAGGGTGGCAGAAAATTAGATGCGCGGATGAGATAAAGAAGTTTGCGGGGATACGGTGGCCGCAACTGGCAAAGGACAGGATTAATTGGAGAAACATGGGAAAGGCCTTTGCCTTGTAGTGGGCGCAGTCAGGCTGATGATGATGATGATGATTATGAGCAATGTATAAATATGTTAGTTCTAAATTACTGTAAAAACTCTTTAATTCAACGTCTGTCCATTTGGAAATACTGATAATTAGGGCCCCCAGTGTGGTACCCCCCTTGTGGGCCCCCAGTGCGAACAACACGCGCGTATATAATTGGCTGTGGATGCCCGTGAATTCGGACGCAGCCGGGCTCACACCGGTTAGTTCGGACGAACTTCAGGCGGGAGGCCGCATCGACACAGCAGGCTACCGTTGAGAAATATCCGCTCCTGAAGCCTCATTTCCACGGCGTAGTGTCGCCCGCCCACATGCCCGCCCATATCGCCCAGAGAAGGAGGATGTCCCGAGCGGAGGTCGGGAAAACTAACGGCGCTGCAGTCGCACATTGCTTCCTGGCGGGCGCATCGTCTGCTGCACGGGCGCGGAAATATGAAGTGGCTGGCACACATGTGCTTTTGCGAGTTGTCGTTGCAGTCTACAAGGATGCACAAAAACAATAATCAAATTACGACAGCTTCGTCTTTAAAGTTATGCATTATCTTGGCAAATTGGATTTTGAGGAAAGAAAATGGATTAGTATCTGTCTCACATATCTCGGTGGACATAACCGGTGCCGTAAGGTAAGGGGGGAAGGTGGGAGTGGAAGAAAAAGTTGGAGGCTTATCAAGGTTAAGCCCCAGTGGATGCGAAGCAGCCTTCGTTTTGCATTCTTATTATTAATGTCCTTAGCGTTTGGAGGCATCTTGACCGCATACACGCCCGGCGCAAAGACGCTGGCGCGGTTGCGGGCACAGAGACTGACGCGACGGCGGGCGCGCGCCGCCTCATCCCTGGCGTGACGTCACATATCACGTGATGCAGCGATGGTGGCGCCGCCGCCGCGTCACGCGCGACGGCGCGAACCGAAGCGTGGAGGCATCGTGGAGGCCTCCGCCGGGCGACGTCCGACGGCGCGATATGAGGCCCCATCTGCAGCCGGTGTGACGTCATCACGTGGCGTCACATCATGTGATCTCACTTCAAGGTCAATGGTGGCCACCGCCGGGCACCATAGCCGGGCGTCGCGCGAAGGCCCGAAACCTACGTTAATATGCTTCGCATAAAAAACAGGCGCCGCAGTGGAGGTCTCCGGAATAATTTCGGCCACCTGGGGATCTTTAAGTGCACTGACATTGCACTGCACACGGGCGCCTTTTGCGTTTGCGTGTGCTGTGCGATGTCAGTGCACGCTAAAGATCCCCAGGTGGTGGGAAAATGCGTTTTGTGATGCTAAAAGAAACTTGTTATTTTAATAACGTGAAACGAGTATGACAACGCCGTCGACTCGCTCACTGGCGCTTTTTTTCTTTGCTACCTTGTGTTTTGTGGCGCGGGCTCCAGTCCACAATTCCTAACTTGTGAATAGTTCAGACAAACGTTTTAGTGCGTGGGATAACTCTAATGTTAGAAGGAAACGTAGTGGATGTAGTGTTTGCTGCGGTGCTGCGCAGATTGCACGCATTGCATACAGAAGGCTAGCTATCCCGAGCGAAGTCCGCTTATAGGCTTGAAATTTGGTTACATGTAAGGTACGAGTTAGTGAGCAAATAGTACAATCAAGCCGTCCCCGTTGTCGTCTAATCAGAGCCACTTTATAAACTGCCTCGGTTGAGAGTTCTAGCGTAGAGTACACTTCATCCCGCCTTGCCTATACCTCCCTGCAGCACATTTTCCTTCGCGTACCGTTTTATATACCTTAAATTTCCCGGATGATCCGACAGTCTGATGCGAAGAACCTGCGTAAGTAGCGGTGACATTGCCAACATTATTTTACGATCAATGCTGATGCACTTGCTTTTGGTGCTTTTCCAATATTTCCGCATAAAAATGTCGTAGGTTGCGTCAATTCATTACGTATTCCTTGGCTTACCTGAGCTTGCCGCAGTAATGCATTCGAATTTCATTAGCTGGCTCCGTTGGGCTTGCGCCAAAGTAGCGTGATAGAGAGATTAAATCCTAGCGAGCCGAGCGAGGCTTGGGGAATGCTGTGCTCGCGATGACGTAAGCAGCTGACGCACCCAGCTGGCACGCGCCGCGTCGCTACATCTATTCCGCCCGCAGGGACATCTGTAACATGCAGGCGATGGTGAGTTGCGACACTAAAGCCCGTTTCATATGCATGAGATTGTCGCCTGCGACACTGCGAATTCTGTCGGTCTGCTATTGGAGAAGGCCATCGGTTTAGCCACACACGGCTTGCGACTGGTTTCCGTCCCATTGAAGGAAGCAGAACCGTTTATTCTAATCAAAACATACTAAATATTCCCTTGATATCTAAACGTAGGCCGCTTATTACATCATCAGCGCACTCCGTGTAGCATTTCTGTCTCGTTTATTCATAGGTTGCCCATAGGTTGCTCATACGACCGAACTCGCTGGGTGCGCGTTGCATGTGAAAGCGCTGATCGAAAATCGGACTGCGGCGTCACCGACTCCGCCGAATATTTTCGTTCTAGTCGCAGCATGTAAAACGGGCCTGGGGGTTCCCGAGCACATGTGGGCTTTGCCCACCAACGTCTAGCCGTGGGTGGCGTTTGAGTGTGTCCGGGAAAAGAGGGAATCCCAGTTGTTGAGCTGACGCGAGTGTTTGAACCTTTAACGCCCTTCGACGGAGGCGACACACCACTTTGGACCCCGCTTTCCATAGATTCCGGGCCGAGCTGACCGGGGGAAATCGGCTGCCACCTTTTCGTGTCCTCCACTCCATCTTACACTTTGCTATTTTCTATCTCACAGCTTTACTATCTCCTCCTTCTTTTCCGTTTTTACTTCGTTCCTGGCGGCTAGGGTTAACTTTTTGTGGCTAACTAACCTGAATTACGCCATATTTGGTTGTAGTTAGGGTGCAGAGCTACCGTGGGCAGGACATTTTGTTAAGTTCCTGTTCAGTTTCCTAGTTGAGCTCCATCATGGGCGGCTGGCACCGTGGCCGAACAAACATACTTTATGGCCCCTTCCCCCCCCCCCCCCCCCCCCCCCTCCTACGACCGATCGCCCTCAAAAAACAGTGCGGACGGAGCCATGTAACCATCCAGTTCGTCAACCAAAGGAAGTTTCTACAGATCCCATGTGATGCATAGTGAAGTGATAGAAAAATCCGCTAGATTAATCTCCCCAATCATTTTTGATAAATATCTGAAATATGCCTTGGGCTCAAGGCTACAAAGGCATGAAAATTGCCAGTGTAGAGCTTTTGCTTGAACTCCGAGGTAATGTGCAACGCTCAAATATTTTGTCATTCGGGGGCACTTTCGTTTTTATTACTGCTAGCAGGGGATTAAGGGCACAGGGTGAGCAAAAAATTGCAAAAATTTCGATTTTTACTCTTGTTCTTTATAAAACATTATTTTCTGATCTTGTGCAGTATCGCACTTCTTCCTGGAATGTATATTTCCTATTAAGGAACAGTTTTGTAATCGAGAAAGCGAACGACCAGGCCCGCCTCTTTTTTTTCTGGGGGGGGGGGGGGGGGGGGAGGTGGGGGGGGATGTTGGAAACTCAGTTCGATGACCGGAACTGAATGTTTCTTAGTTAAGTTAAAGTAAAACCATATGCAGGAACAATCTTAGAGCTTTTATGATCTATGACAGCATTTAATTTAGTCCTTCATTCGCATCATCTGGTAGGTAGGAGGCACTAAGGATGCCGACAATACATGCTGTCATAACATATTCAACGGCGGAAACAGCAAGAGCCAAGGCTCTAAAGGCCTTTGAGCTAAGCTGAAGCCGTAATTATCTCTGCCGGCTGCGAGATGTTGACCACCGCCATGTTTCCTCTGCTGGCCAAGCAGCACAGCAAGCAAACAAAAAAAAAACTTAGGAAACTAAAAGACTCGTAAAGAAGCACTATGATGAGTTGAACAATGACTGTGGAGGTTGTTCCAGTGGAATAAATCGGTCAGAAAATGTTTTTCAAAGCGGAAAATTAGGTAATAAAGCTACTTTTTATTTTCACTCATTTATCTCAAAACAAAATGCTTTGTTACGATGGTCCCACTATCTTTAACACGATATGAAGCAGAAGGCCAATTCTTTGCATGCGCTTTATTTAAGCGTGTGGGAATATACTGAATCAAAAATTGGGTGCGTGCTATGATTTGTTTCGATTTTATAGAGGGAAACACCACCAGCAGTGGCCTTAAATTTTTTCATCAATAGAAAAAAGTAATAAAAATTTTGTATTTTAATTATTTTACATAGTTTTGGTTTAGACGAAATGGCATAAAGCAACGATAAAAAAATTCGCTGTGACTTAGCTTGGTTAAGCCCGGTAATTGAGAAAGCAATATCCGTACCTACGCCATGGTACAGCTGGCAGTGTAGCTGGTGGTGGTGCTTGTGGTTAGACTTGTGGTGATGCATCGGTTATACAATCCAATCCAATCCAATGCAATCCAAACCAATCCAATCCATTCCAATTCAGTTCAATCTACTCCAATCAAATCCACTCCAATCCAATGTAATCTACTCGAATCTAATCTAATCCAATCCAGTCCAGTCCCATCCAGTCCAATCCAATCTAACCTAATCCAATCTAATGCAATCAAGGTCAAATGAAGGTCAATGGTGGTCACCGCCGCGGCACGATGGTTGTCACCGCCACGGCACGGCAAAGGCGTGAAAGTGCAAGTAGTAATGCTTTCGCAATAAAATCATAAAACCTGCAAGCGCTATCTATTGTGGGGCCGCGCCTTATTCGTCCCCTTTGGCGGTATTCCCCGCGATGCATCCTCGTTAGCCGTGTTAGTTATTTTAATTTACAATGGAGGGCGCCGTTGTTGCAGCGACACGAGTGCCACAGATGGCGTGATTGCTGTGCGCGCGCCCGGAGACGGCCCTCTTCGGCTCGAGACTTTGCCACGTACGAACGCGTCGGCGCACGTTTCGTTCTCTACCAGCGGGGCTGGACTCGTGGTGTGAACACTCTCCAGCCAGCTCGTCCCGTCCGGCCTCAGAGTTTCCCCCTTGCCCTGGCGTGGCCAAAAGTTCGCTCGTAACCGTGCTGGTGAGTCGGACGTCCTCGATTCCTTACCATATTTTGTTGCTAGCTGGCTTATTGCTGTTGAAGCAATAAATGCCTTGTTCAAGTCAGCCAGTGTCGTTCCTTTGTTCCTTCAGACCAAGGCCTGCCGTGGTCGGCGTGCGCACGGTAGCGTACGCGGGGTCCGGCGGTTTTGAACTGTGACAAAAGCATTTGTTGGGCGAGTTAATCACGGTTCATGGTGTAATTTCTGATAATCATTCCCTCCACCTCATTGAAAAATAAATGCTTGAACGACTTACTGACCAGAATATTATGAATGTTCACAGAATAAAAATCCGGGAGGATAACAAAGAAACGCCTAAAAAGCGCTTAGTTCTCAAGTTCGCCTCAGCATGCTTCCTAAATTAGTTGAAGTAGGTTATGAAAAAAATTCGCGTCCTAGCGTACATGCCTAGTCCACGTCGCTGTTTCAAATGCTAGACATTTGGCCAAGGCTCGCAGAGTTGTTGTAACCGCCAAATATGTGCGAAATGTGCCGCAGTTGCTTCTGTCAACGGTGAAGCTGGATCCTATTTTGCTAACTGTGAAGGGGAGCACCCTGCGTACTCCAGGTCTTGCCCACCGTGGAAGACCGGAAAAGAAATTATGACTTTGAAAACTAATGAAGATATTCCATTTAAAGAGGCGCGAAGTGGCTTCAGTCTTGCCTAAAATATCTACACCTACAGATTCCCAATCCAGGTTCAGTGGGCCACCGACCGAGCCGTCCACGTCCCAGGCAGCGACAGCAAGGGTTTCCCTGTCATAGAGTTTCTTACTATTACCTAGAGGGAAAGCTGGCGGCGCTGCACTTCAGCCACCATGGACGCCCAAAGCATCATGGAGCGGTGAGCTACTTGTTGCGGAACAGTCGTAGTTTTTCGGGAACACAGAGTGGCACTACTAAGACGTTTCATTCCGAAAACGTTGTTCGTGTGTGCGCAGACGACTTTCGCGCGAACGCAGTGTGCAAAACCCATAGTAGTGAAAACGCTTAGACACACGACGCCAATAAAAGGTTTCACTTCTCTTAAATGCCATTAAAAACCTCTTATAGGGTTTAAGCAACAACATTTTTTTTGAAAACATATTTGCTTTTAAAAGTGCGCCTGTTAATTACGAAAGATTAGTTTTTATAGTGTTCATTACTAGGCCAATAGGAGAGCGAGTCGTCTCTTATTTTGGGCAAACTTTGTACTTAAACGCTTTGCTGCTCGTTTGTTGCAATCATTAGACCAGATATTGAATGTTAGGACGTTTGTAGTTATCAAACAGTTTTATTTTTCTATTATTTTTTGGCCAAAAGTTGCACTTCCGCAACAAGTAGCTCACCGCCCCATGATGCTTTGAGCGCCCATGGTGGCTGAAGTGGTCTCGAGGGGTCGCCATGCAAACTCCCATAGACTGGCTGCCAGCTTTCCCTCTAGGTAATAGTAAGAAACTCTATGTTCCCTGTCGTCCTCCCAAAAGGTCCAGCTGTCCCTTGAGTCGGCAGACACCCAGGCTTCAACTCTTCGGAGGGGGCCTGAAGCCCGTGCACCCACGGTTTCCAGGCGGTCCTACAGCGAGGTGACGGGATTAACCCCCAGCATGCCCGTGCTGCACGGACGGCTCAACCCTCTCGAGCGTATAAAGACAGATGAAGCCCGAATAACGGGTCCAGAAAACAAGCAAATAACTTTTTTTTTCTTGAGAACCGAAAAACATGCACATGTTTTTTTTTTTAATAAAACAAACTTCAGTGACATCATAGACATACTGGGATAAATGTTACCCGTACTTTAATGTTGGGAAGAAACTAATTTAGGTCCACATTTCATGAATATCCTGAAGAAACCTCCGGACGGCTTCCAACCATTGCAAGCGGGCGATGCTCCACGCCACGAACCTGGCATACCTCGAGGCCTCTGCGATCGCAGCGGCTGCACACCATTTCTTACATCAGGTGCAAAGCTGTGAAAGGTAAGGAAGTAGTCCGCATGAAAAAATGCAGAGAGGCATGTTATTCCGCGCTTGTTTAGTGGTGGAGTGGGTTAAGGCATGAGAAAGCGACGGCGTATCGTCAGCATTTACAGCGTATTTAATCAAGCTCATCACAAATGTATCATGTAACAGAGATAAATACAAACAATTCATCACTTTTCGCCCACCAAAAGGACGGCACTACTTTTTGATCGCGAATACAGGCAGTGCGAACTACAGCGCCAGCGTTGGCAGCGTCGCACCTGCAGTGTGAAACGAAGTATAGCGTTTCTGTGCCGTCTGAGGCACTCAGCTTCACTCACTGTGGTTTAGTATAGCGAAGGCGGTGCATTCTTTTCAGCGGACACATCACACCGACTGAGGGGCCATAGACCAACCGCACGGTCCGAAGAGAAAGACGCAGAGACTCGCGCTCACGGCGCCAACCATTAGGCAGTGCCTTCCCGTCGCTGCTCCCCACCGCGCTCTACTGCTTTCCTCCTCGCTCCTCTGTCGACGCCGCCGACCCAACCCGGGGAGCGTAGGCATTAAAACATATCTCGCTGTAAAAAAGAAAAAAAAAGTATATCCTTGCAACTCTAGCTGCACTAGCGATATTCCCCAGGGTCAGCGTCGTAATATTTCATATTGGTCAAGGCCCAGCAGCGCTTAGACACACAGGCGGTCGGAACACAAAACACGACGACATGTGCGCTTAACTTGAACTTTATTCCAGAAGGCTGCCGTACCGCTGCTTATATACGCTGACATGAAGACGCAAAGAGCAGCATAAGAAATGTACACCAGCTAGTTCTTTTCTGCTTCCTGAGAATTTTTCAGCGCTTTCAGGGTACGCTTCTGTACCGTCAGTCGCGATTCCATGCTCTCACCGTTCGCCACGGAAGATCGCGGAGGCGCTATAGGTAAACAGGTTCTGGACGAGTTCCATAGGGATGTGAAATTTTCAGAAATTTTGAGTGCTGATAAAAAAGAGGAAAAAATTTTATTCCCGCTGAAGTATTGGAAACATTGAAAAGATGCTCAAAACAAGAATATGCAGATAATTTATTTAGAGGTACATCCGATGTTTCTACACCAAAAATATTTTTACATGGGTTCTTGCTCACATATATGCATTATTGCCTTGTGCTTTGACTTCTCAGACTGCCACTCGTTGGCGTGAGGTATCAATGGCGAATACTTTCGTTGGCAAGCGTGAGGCTAAGAGGTGCATACCCGAACCCTTGCGACACCCGAACTATGGCGACAAGTGGACACTGGAGTGTTCTCTGTGCAGTCTCTACACTACGGTGTTATAAAGATCCCGTTAACTTAATTAAATTCACTTAAGCTGGACCCTTTTCTTTAGCCTCCACGTTTCTGCTCCATAGTTAGCTCCGGTAAGATACAGTTGATTGTATAATTTTATATTGATTATTAATTTTATATTGGTTTTATGTTGATTATATTGGCAAACTGCCATTCATGATCTGCGAGAACCTGTCATAGGTGCTCCACCTCATTTTTATTCTTCTGGTTATTTCGCTCGCATGATCCGGAACAACGGCCGCTATCTGCCTTAAGTGGACGTATTAAGTTGTGCGTTGCTCGCCAGAGTAGCGCGCTGGCAGCTCGCTCGAGGCGTGGCTTATCGGCGGTGAAACGCTGGGCACACTGCCCAAGCAGATGCCAACAGCCGCCTCCGAGCGGCATTCTGTGTTCCGTATGCGGTCGCCTACGATTCGAGTCCCATAGCAGCTGCGTTAAAAAAAAAAAATCGCAATACCGAGAAGCGCCATCGTCGGGTATATTTTGTTTTTCATCCCTTGAAAAAAAAAAAACGAAGAAAAGTTTTTTCCCCGCAATTCTAGTATTTTTTTTAGGAGCGAGGTTTAACCTTCTACTTGCCAGCGTTCCAAAACTGGAAAATATGAAAAGCAATTTTTTTTATGTCACTTCAAGATACATCCGGGTTCAAAATGTTTGTTTTTTCTTACTGTATAATGATTATGCAAAACATCGAAACTATATTATTTATTATAGACTAATTTAAAGAGACTGAATTATTACTGAGGAAAAAAAAAGACATAATTTGAGCCCTGTGACAAGCGAGCTTTTGTGGAGCCCTTTCGCTGAAAAAAAAATAAACAGTTGAAATGACCAAAATAGAACACAGAACAAAAGTAACAATAAATAGCTGTGGATTTCACAAAATAGAAATATTAAATTAAGGCCTCTGTTTTTTTCACGGCACTCAGTTTTCCTTCACTGCATTTCCCCCTCATTTCATGCGCCTCCCGCTTGGGCTTCCTCCTGCAGTATTTCGTAAACAAATAAAAAAAATACACCAAAGGATCTGAAACTCACGTGACCTCATGACGCCATCAGCAGTGCCCACATCTTAAGGAAAAAAAAAAGAAAAATAAAACTCCTTCAAGGTTTAAGTCACCAATGTTTATTAATGCGAATGCATTATGTGGCTCGAGAGGCGGAAAATCCGGCGTTGTCTTTGTCGACGCCAGAGGGTCCGAAAACCCACGTGGCCTCATGATGTCATCGGCAGTGCCTATATTCATCATGGAAAGAAAGAAAGAAAAGAAAATATATAAAATAAAATTGCTTCCGAAGTGGATTTCGGATTCAGGCCGGAGCGTACAGATGAGCTTCGCTGGCCACTTCTTTAGAACACTGTGCCATCATGGCATATTTTTCCCAACATGGTATTTACTACACTGCGTAAAGTATGTACAGAAAGGGTCTATTTACAGACTATACGCAAAACACTCAGCAAGCGGTGGCACTGCACGAGCTTGACAGAAAAAGAAAACACAACTAAAAGGGCGGCAATGATGGACACAGCATCAACAGCGGAAATAAATCTGGGAGAAAGTCTTTCACCATAAATGTCTTAGTTTGAGCATCATCCGGCTAAAATGGCTTCTGGGTGAAACAAGAGGTCCAACGCTACGGTCCAACATGCGTGTTTTCTATAAGCTATGAATTCCAATGGGGAAAAACATGTCATAAGGCTCCTAATGAGGTTAAGTAGCCTCAAGGTAACGTACTATAAGGTACGGTAAGGTACTGTAGGAATTTAAAAACTAAGTCCTTCTTTAGCGTCCCTTGCAGCACACCCCAAAACAAAATCGCATCCTTGCATGGCACTCGGCTGCTGACCCGAAAGACGGGGGTTCGATCCCGTCTGCGGCGGTCGAATTTCGATGGAGGCAAAATTCTAGAGGCCCGTGTGCTGCGTGATGTCAGCGCACGTTAAAGAACCCCAGGAGGTCGAACTTTCCGGAGCCCTTCACTAAGGCGTCCATCATAGCCAAAGTCGCTTTGGGACGCTAAGCCCCCATAAAACCAAACTAAACGAAACGAGTTCATAAAACAGTGCTCATTAGTTTCAGGTACACTGCACGGACGACAGTTAACGGAAGGTACAAAAATGTTTTTCCTTTGAAGTCACCTGTTCGGGCATGCTTTCGCATTTTCAGAGCGTAAGTAGTCTTAAGTGCCTTCCGTAACTTTTTTTATGTTACTGTAAATTAGGTTTTATTGGCGTTGAAAAGAAAGTAATCGAAAGATGAAAAAAAATATAGAACACTTGAACATCCGCTTGCGCGCCCCGGCAACAGTACTCTCAAATCTGCAGTCTATGAATTAAGCCGAAATTTATCCGGGAAAGAAAGAGAGGCGGGAAAGCCTTAAATACTGTCCAGAGAAGAGGTCATAGCGGATCCTCCAGCCGTTCCTGAGAGCCGACATGTTTTTAATGCGAAAGCACTACTTCACGAAGTCTAGCTGGCTAACCGAGTTTGTGCGAAGCTTGAACTTGAGGGAGACCTTGGCCTAGGGATAAATAAATAAAAATAAATACTTTCGCGACTGGGATTTGAACCCGTGGCAGCGGGAAGAGATTAGCTTCGCTGGTCACTGCACGAGAGCACTACACTATCGCCACAGTCCATCATTCATGCCTCGTGAAGATGATGATGATGATGTCATCAGTCTTAATGGCACATGTTAAACTGCAACATGTTGTTGTTGCTGTAGCCTACGACAGAATGGCACATACCCACTCTGGGGGATCGGCCAAGAATCCCCCAACATACTCTCGCGCTGTGCATTGCACATCGTCGCCTTCATCAACTAATACTACTGGAGTGAAGACGATGATCATACGCCCCTGCCTGTTAACTCCATATAAAAATTCATCCGCATGTCCAAAACGTGTATTTTGTTTTGATTCCTGATGTTTTTAATTTATTTAAATATTTCAACAATGAATATATTGTTCTAGTTTGAGTCATTCTATTATTCCACTAAGTTTTTTTTTTATAACGCATATACTTTCTTGGCATTCAACACCGTAACTTGGCCAATCACCCCGCGTGGGTATGTGCCATGTTTACTGAGGAGAAGCAGAAGACCCCAACGACGACGCTCTTCATGTGGCCGGCTGACTGGAGAAGTGCTAGCAACAAAAACTGCTCCTTGTGACTCTGCCTCTCGCCTCGCTGCTTCATCGATTAACTGTGCAAGAGTCTTCGTCGCCGGCGCTTCCCACGTCCCAATAAACTACACTTCACTACTAACGAACTAATATCGTCGCCAGACGCGCCGACGACCCAGCAAAGGAAAACAATGAGCCAACCAGGCTAAACATGTGCTTTCGCACGTGTACTCTGTTTAGGAACGTCAAAACCCTACCACATTTTTTTTTGTTAGCGCCCTTATGTGGGCCGTGTTGACCAGTTTTCAAAAACAATTGCAGCCACCCTTAATGACGTGCAAAATTGTCCAGAGGAAGGTACAGACCGTGTCGGATCTTTACGGTGGAAGAATTACGCGCGAGAGAGTTTTGACAGATGACGAAATCACCGCCAAGTGCACACGACGCGTGTATCTCTGACAGTACGTCATTTGAATCTTGTTATTCTAGAGGCGTCAAACCAGTGTCGCTTCAAAAAGACGACGAGATTTCCTGGAGCTGCGACGTTGCCAGAACCCATTTATCTTGGTGGAGCGTTATTTCGAGGAACTATAATGCCCTGTAAAGAGACTAATAAAAGTGAAAACAGGGGCGCGCTTAACCTGTGTAAATGATCGCCGCCCGAGCAACGCCTCAAGGAAGCATTTCGGGATAAAAAATTATAATCGTTTCCCCGTGCGAGGACGGGCGTCTTTTCTTGGCGCGATATGTAACGCCCATGCAATGTTCTTTTTCCTTCCCAGATGCAGACAGGTGTCAATGTTTATTGTACAACAAGAAGATATTAATCCTTGCTTGTGAAACCCCTATGCCATTTGTTTTTGCCTCATGGTACCGCCCATGGTGAAACTCTCGCTTTCGCAAAGAGAAGTTTCGTGTCCTCTAGTCGTGTCCTCTAGTCCTCTAGTCGTAGGTAGGCGCAGGTCCCGTACGCTCGCTGACTGGAGTCGCAGAAGATGTGTAACTGTACAGTCTGCGGTTGAACTACTGGAGCAACACATCGAGGTACGGTCAGTGAACAAAGGTCAATCAGCTCCGACTTCCAGCCTTCCCACTTCCTTGCGATATCACTGGGCGACTTGTCATCCCAACCAATGTGTCGTTGCCACAAATCCTGAAAGAGCGTTTTGGCTTGTATGGTAAATGGCACGAGCAGCCCAAGAGGATCAAATATTCTGGCGATAGTTTGTAGAACGAGTCTTTTGCAGTTGTTCTCTCTGTCCAAGACGCTTGAGAGGGACTTGGTGGCCACGGTGATTGTGTCGTTTGCAGGATTCCAAAGAAGCCCAAGAATTTTTACTGTTCCAGCTGAGTCATTCAGTGCCTCTTGCGACGCAGATAGGTCTTGCAAGCGCCCAGAGTTTGACGACCACTTTCGCAGACTCATTCCGCAAGCTCCAAGTATATCGTTTGCCAGCGCGAAAATCTCCTCCGCATCCTTTTCATTGTCTGCCCCAACCAACAGGTCGTCGACGTAGAAATGACTCCGCCAGAAGCGCAGCTACCTTTTGCTTTGGCTCCTCAACTTTCTTACGGTGATATTGCAGAGTGGCATTTAGCAGGAAAGGGCTAGCCTTGGTGCCGAACAGCACACGCTTCATTCGCCACTCTTCTACTTAAGGATCAGGTTCCTTCACCCCTTACCCTAGCCCATTATCATCCCTCCTTCCCCACTCCGGCATGCACTCTATGCCCAGAACCCGTCGCCTCTTCCCTCCACATCATTTCCCTCTGCCCGGCGGACCCTCCCCCGCGGGACCTAGAGAACCTCAAGACCTGGGAGGACTGGGAGACCCTGCTGCGCTCGGAGGACCCGGCCGTGCAGACCATCGCCACCGGCCGTGCTGCCAGTGTTATGGACCTTCGGAACATAAACACTTGAGTGCAGTGGGGTCGTGCGGGGACCCTGGGGCGTGCCCCGAATTCCTCTGTAAATAAAGATTCACAAGCAGCGTACACCGCCTGCCGCGCAGGGGGAGCTGACTATGCCGTTCTCAACACTATTCGAACAGAAGCCCGTCGCCTGCGAGAGGAGGGCTACACTGTCATTATCAAATGGATTCCTGCACACGAAGGAATCACTGGAAACGAAAAGGCACACCAGGCAGCGCGCGCAGCAGCTCTTTCCGCACCTTTGCCTGGATCCACATTCGTTTCCGCTTCTTGGCCCCCTGATGACGTTGCGCACCCGTCATCGCCCCATATGGATAGGGCGGAGACATGGCATCGCGCACAACGCTATCGTCGCAGCATACTCCAGCACTTGGCCAACCCTGAGCAACTATATCGCCGTCCACATAGCGCATTAAGGAGAGTGGAGGCAGTGCTCCTTCGCCGAGCCCAGACCGGCCAGCTTCTATCACCAGCGAAGTTGCACCTCATAAACCCGCGCTCATACCCGACTCCTCAGTGCCCGACGTGCCCTGCCAGAGGCACGGCCGAACATTTCCTGTGGAGCTGCCCTACCTTTGACGCAGTACGGGAAAGAGCACTCAAGTCCCTGGGCGGGCTTCGACCTGGAACCCTGCAGGAATGGGTCGATCCGCCATCGCACATCGGGCCATCAGACGCACTCCGGCTCTGGCGAACTTTTCTTTCCTACTTCAAGGAAGATGAAGGGCCAGGCCATCACTTCGCGGAGCCGACCTCGGGACGACACTACCTCGAGGAAGAAGTGGACACCGGTCCCCAACCCGCACTCCGACCTTCACCCCCACCCCCATCCTCACCCCCACCCTTAACCACTCCCCCACCCCAACCTCCATGAAGCACCTTAGTTCTGCCGCAAGGTATCGGCCTACTAAATGCAGAAATAAAGACGTTTAAAAACAAAAAAAAGTTTTCTCTCTCTCTCTCCTCGTTCGTCGGCAAGCCCTTAAACCAGAGAAAATGGAGGGAGACCCTGTCCTCTTTTCGGATACTGATTTGCAAGAATGCCCTTTCAATGTCAGCTGTTAAAGCGATCGGATGAAGTCGAAAACGGATCAGCAGGTTAACCAGATCCGCAAGAAGACAGGGCCCTTTCTCCAAATGTTCGTTCAGGGAGGAAGACCCTTTCTCATGTGAGGAGGCACCAAAGACTATGCGTAGCTTTGTCGTTCTGGTGTCGCTGCGTAAAACAGCGTGGTGTGGCATGTGATAAACCGGATCAGTGGTTTGTCCCCCTCGACATGTCCCCCTCGCCCGTCGGCGGCGGCGCCACACCAGAAATTACGAGAAGCTCCACGAAGCGACTCCCGGCTTTTGACCAATGAGGACGCGTGGCCGGTGCGAGAAGGAAAGGGGGACTGCACGGCCGACACTACGTGTATGTGCGCGCCTACTTTGGCGCGTAGAACAAACAGACGCGGACCAAGCCTCTATCAGAAGGGCGTTGACCGCTATCAGCTAGTCCGAACCGCCGTTTAAGCTTCATCGAAGCGCGCCCGTTCAACTCCCGGGACAACACCACTCGGCCAGCATCGGACCAACGAGGCAACGTTCGTCAGTCTGCGGGACGGCATCGTCGTGGACCTCCGGTCGTCGGACTGTCGCGGTGCCCGGTGAACAAATTGTGTTGTGTTGGTTAATCTCTCTATTGTGTTAGTGCACTTTAGGTGCAATATATCTTTTGTACCGTAGTCTCTCTCTCGAGTTTAACTTTGCACGAGTTGCATTGTTTTGTTAATCACTTTGTATGTGTTTGTATTAGTGATTGTGAAATCCTCTGTATCATCTCATTGCTGTATAAACATTGTTTTGTTTGTGAACCATTGGCTCCGACCCATTCTCTTTCTTGCGACCGGCGAAAGCTGGGCACCAAACGACCAAAAACCTCTTTTCACTTGGTAGCTGGTCTCCGCTGAGCTTCTCTCTATAATGTATTCCTTGTCATCGTACTGGCTGCGAAGACGCACTTCGACAAGGCGCCGTTTTAAGCATGAAATGCTTTTAGCTCCCGTTGTCGACAGTGTGGTGACGTCACGCCGAGACCTAGAGCCATCATCCGGGCTCTGAAACGAGAACATCCGGACACCGTACGAGACTTATCGAGATTTAACGAGACTCTCTAAGCCCTCCTACGAGACCGGCATGCAAGCGCCGGTTGGTCTCCAAACGAGTCACAAAAAATAACTGCTGCCAGTGCCTTCCCAATGTTTATTATCAGGCGAGCTGTGCGTTTGATAATGCATGGAATTATAATTTCCGATTTCTAATAACGCGTGCAAAAAGCACCTACATGCCACAATATTTAAGCATGAAATGCTTTACGGTGCGGTTCGGGTGTCCACCGCGATGACAGAGAATTACTGCTCCATTTCCTGTCCTCAAAAAACGTTGCGTTCAAAGGGCAAGGCATCGCGCCGAACGGGTGGTGGCGTTCCTACCTTCCTGTAAGGTGCGGCTCGGGTGTCCACCGAGATGGCAGAGAGTTACTGCGTAATTTCCTTTCCTCAATAAGCGTCGCGTTCAAAGGACGAGGCATCACGCCGAACGGGTGGTGGCGTTCCGCGGACTGCCTGGCAGCGCTACAACACGCTGTCGCGTTCCACTCCTAAAGGCGAAGCTTAAGCGTCATTAATTAGCAGTTTATTAGTATTTAGTCATTAATCAGTCATTACACACTAATCAGTAATTTGTCATTACTTCGTCATGAATTATGTGTGACGTAGTCCAGTGGTAACATCACCAGTGTAAAATACGCAAAGTGGTGCTGAAAAAGCTTTCGCCTCTACGCACTTCGGACAGTTTCGAACGCGCTGCATATACATTCTTGTCAGGCCTGCGTCTCGTCGTGTCCGCGTGCGCTTCGCATTAGGCCCGTAAACATTTCATGCTTACTCTACTCTCGGTTACGGGAGGGGCAGTTATTTTCACATGGAGCTCGTCCGTGAGGTAGGAACTTTTTCTGTTGCTGGTCCCGAACGTACTCAGCTGGAGAGAGGTCTTTCCACTTTCTTTGAGGCCTAGAAATTTAGAGATGTCCTCACGGATAAAAGTGCGATTACTGCCCCCATCCACGATGCCTCGAATGTAACCGCGCCGACCTTCTCCAATAGCCCAAATCCGGCAGGTTTGCAGAAGAATTTCATTGTTGGGGGAATTACGGCTGCTTGCATGCAAGCTGTTGATATGCAATCTTGGAGTCTCCTCTAATTTCTTCGGTTTTCAGTTTGGGTCGCATACTGATAGCACATGTCTACCGCTACACTTTCCGCATTTCAGTCGGCGGCGGCAATCATTCGAACGATGTCCTCTCAAGGTACATCGGAAGCAGCGGTTGTCATTTTTCAGTCTTCGCAATCTTTCTTCCCGATTTATTTCACTATCGCAATCCGCTGCGTTGTGAGTAAGTGAGCCGCAGAAAAAGTACTGTTCTCTTACTTGTGAAGTTGCGTGCAGTACTGCAGACGTCGGAGGTAGAGAGAACTGTTTCCTTTCGTTTTTATGTCGGCCTCGCTTGTTCTCTCTAGTACTGCCAATTCCGCTCTTTTCCCTGCTTTCAACTTCGACTATCAAAAAAATCTCTGCCTCTCCCGTGACCGAGAGTAGAGTAAGCATGAAATGTTTACTGGCCTAATGTCATCTCGGTGGACACCCGAACCGCACCCTACAGGAAGGGATTGGTTTGTAAAACATTTATTGCGTCGAGAGCAGGTTGCGGAGGCACGTACTAGATGGCCGCTAGCCCACGGCTGGCGGCGACCTCGTTGGCCCGCTCGATTGCCCGCACTTGGATCTTGGGGTCCGAGCTGACCACCACGGCCTCCCACCGCTCGGGAGAAGGGAGCTGTATCAACTCCGCCGGAGGCGGATCATCTGCGCAATTCCACAGAATGTGGTCGTAGGTGGCCCTTTCACCACATTTATGGCAGTTTGGATCGTACTGGCCAGGGTACGTGAGGGCAAGCAGAGCCGGATTGAGAAGGGAGCGTGTTTGAAGACGGCGCCAGGTGACTTCCTGCGCTTTTGTTAACGACTTGTGGGGAGGGGGATATGCGCGCCTCTCCAGCCTAAAGTGATGGGTGATGTCATGAAATGAGATTAACCCGTCCCTCGTGAAATTCGGGTCGGAGGGCGCGCTCACTGCCCGGTCGACGAAACCTCGGGCTTGCGCTTGAGCCGCCTCATTCCCCGGATTAGACGAGTGGGCCGGGACCCAGATCAATTCAACTTCTCTAATCGGAAGGCGGGTGTTTTGAAGGATGCGGAGTGAGGTAGATGTGATACGGCCCCTCGCGAAATTGCGAATGGCTGTTTTGGAGTCGCTGAATATAATATCAGCACGCGTGTTCGCTATAGCTAAGGCTATTGCCGCTTCCTCCGCCGTCTCGGAGGAGGTGGTTTCTATCGACGCGGCCGCCAACGGGGTGCCGTTCCCGTTCACCGCGACCACTGCAAACGCTTTTCACAGGAAGTGAGGAACGCCAGCACACGTTCAGCGCGATGCCTTGCCATTTGAACGCAAGGTTTTTTGAGGAAAGGAAATGGCGCAGTAATTCTCTGCCATCTCGGTGGACACCCGAACCGCACCGTAATGGAAGGGAGGAACGCCACCACCCGTTCGGCGCGATGCCTTGCCCTTTGAACGCAGCGCTTCTCCCCCGGGCCCCTGTGCGCCTGCGCGGCTTTGCTTCGATGCGCGAAGCCCCTAAGAGATCACGTATGACAACGAAGTGTATCGTGGCATTTATGTGCTTTTTGCACGCGTTATTAGAAATCGGAAATTATAATTCCGTGCATTACCAAACGCACAGCGACTGATATCTTGATAAACATTGAGAAGCATTGGCAGCAGTTATTTTTTGTGACTCCTTTGGAGACCAACCGGCGCTTGCATGCCGGTCGCGTAGGAGGGCTTAGAGAGTCTCGTTAAATCTCGTTAAGTCTCGTACGGTGCCCGGATGTTCTCGTTTCAGAGCCCGGATGACTGGAATTCAGTGCCCGGATGACTGGATTTCAGTGCCCGGATGAGTGGATTTCAGTGCCCGGATGATGGCTCTCGGTCTCGGCGTGACGTCACCACACTGCCGACAACGGGGGCTAAAAGCATTTCATGCTTAAAAATTCAGAAGTTGCTCCAGCTCACCGTCTGTAGGGCCCGTGGCAGATGTAGCCTCACCGTTTTGAGCGTCGCTAGCGGAACATGACAAGTCCGGAGTATTGGCCAGCCGTTTACAATATTCAACAACGATGCTGGCCGGTAGGACTTTCAAGAGAATGTCTGTCATCATGGCAGAGTAGGCGGTTGAGCTCACCTCAAGTCCATTCAGTCCGCGCACATGGCATTGAACTGATCCACGAGCTTCCGCAGGCCTCGCACGTCGTCCGATGATGTCACGGATGGTAGGGATCTCAACAGGGCGAGGTGCTCCTGGATAATCTGTCCGGTGTCGCCAAAGCGCTTGGACAGAATGGTCACTGCATCGTCGTAGCATTCCCGTGTCGCCTGTCATCCGGCTATCGATGACGCCGCCGCCCCGCTCAGGAGGCTCCTCAAGTAATGAAACATTTCCCCCTTGGTGAGGTTTCCATTCGTGTCAACGGCGTCTCTGAACTGCTCTTAAAAGCCACGCCACTGTCGAAGCTAACCGTTGAATGTCTGGAGCTGAAGGGTGGGCAGCTTGACTGCACTGCAATGAGTAGCTGCGCCGCCGCCATGCTGGCTTTCCCGTTGTGGCTCTGCCGTCTCTGTAGCCAATAGGCGCGGAGCTGTCAGCAGTTCGGCTTCTTTCGCTTTGAGCTGTCTAAGCATGCCCCTGGCTGCATCCTCGTACCGCATGACTGTCTCAAACGCCGAAGCGAAGTCTTCGTCTGCAACGATATCTTCCAATTCGTCGTTCAACTTGAGCAGTTCGTCGTTGTTGGCCGTAAGTCTTTCAATGAGGGAGCTCAGCGTTCCGATGTCTGTCGTGCCCAGAGCTGCCTTGACCTTGTTGATGAGCTTGGTATTTTGCTGTCGACGCGTTGTTCTCTTCTCTTTCGTCCTCTGCATGCTTGCATCAAATGGGGACCGTGGCGTCACTCACTTTTGCCGTTAACGTCGCAGCCCGGTTCCAGCTTTCAGAAGTTCTCCAAGTCCTGGAGATCGCAGTTCCCGGGTTTCGGCACCATGTGGTGCAAAATGCGAGAGGACTCGAATCTTGCGACAATGAATATTGATGAGACAGTGAAGACATGGAGATGAATTCTTTAGCAAACAAACAAGGAAAACTGTATTAACTTTAGGGTACAAAAGAGTGGTCGGACGGAACACACGACACAAACGTCTTTCTTCCTTGCCGTCGAAGAGGCCAGTCTCTTGCCGAGGGGGCCCTGCCGTTTTCCTCACCAGGCCGTTTCGCGCCCAAACTCGCCTCGCAGGCGCCGCTGACGAAACCCGCTCCCGGGCCAGCCACCAGCGCTCAAAACAAGGAGTGTCCCCGCACTGCTCCGGTCCCATTTGGCCCCACGTCGCGCACACGGGCGTCGGGAAAAACACACACACACAAACGTAAAGGAGCGCACAACGGGCGAAGAGGAACACAGGCACGTGTAAACGACGCCGTTCGTGGAAGACGCACACTCCCCGTTCCCCAAGAAGAAAAAACAGGAGGACACAACATGTAGGGCTGAGCGCCAGCTCTACCCCCAAACCCACCCCTCCCTGGATAGCTACCATCAGCTCCTCTGGAGACGCCTTCATACCAGCACCCTGCCGGACCCACCCGGGAGCCTACACCACCTGCACCCACCCACTCGCCACCCTCACCCACACCCTCTTCTAATGCCCCGCGGATCTTCCCCCGCGGGGCCTGGAGCGCCTCACCAGCTGGGAAGAATGGGAGACCCTAGTGGGCTCCGCGGACCCGGACACGCAGAAGATCGCGACGGACCGGGCCTCCGACGTCATGGACCAGAGTACAGTGGGGTCGTGCGGGGGCCTAAAGGTTTACGGGACCTAAACACTCCTCGGTCTAATAAAGGTTTTCCTCCTCCTCCGGTTGTGTGGGGAGTCTGGCCTCGAGAAACAGGATGTTTTCCTTGAACTTTTCAGCGCATTTCTGCGCAAGCATCGCAATGCGAGGCATCCTATAAAAGACTGCGCGGTAAAACACAAAAAAGCAACAAAATAACAGGGCTAAAAGAATAAATCTTGATTTCAAATGTCTTGCTTTGGCTCAAGGTGGGTTACCTTGGGCATAAATTTACGATTACTGGCGGCTGCTTTACAGCGAAGAACTCTAACCATGTATGTCTTTTCGAGACTAAGATATTAATAAGCATCTCGCTAATAGCGATATGAGTATGCAGGCTTTAGGAATCGGGGTGAGGGGTAACGAAAAGTTTGTGAAAATTGTTATCTTAATCTTTGGCAATACAATGCTTCCATTGAGAAAAGCGGTCGTACTACCAGACGGAAACGAACAAGAATTGCAAGGAGTTCTAAAGACGATGCAAAAGAGAACGGGGACAAAGAAGGCACGTGAAAACGATGAGACCGGAGCCACTAATAACTGAGCTTTATTCGCACATGCCTACCCATTTACAATACAACCGAGCGATATCACAGCTGCTCTTCAAAAGAACACTAAAGAAACCACCAGCGAACCATCTGAACACGAAATCTTGGAGTCAGCGCTAAAGCACCGCAATCGAGACAGGAAGAAGAAATCAGCGGACGAAGTCCAAGCCCCAGGACCGTCCAGGTGCAACAAAAGAAAATGCACACGGGAACGCGAATTCAGCCGCATATCAAACGTAAGCACTTCTACAAAGCAGAAAAATAAATAAATAAAGTCAACACTCCTACATCATTAAAAACGCGCGGATGAAAGGTGACCAACAAGAACGCGGAGAAACAGAACATGAAAAACATGAAACCTTAAAAGAACTATAGAAGAAAACCATCTCTACAATAATGAAACTAAAAGAAGCAACATGAACGCAGAAAAAGCGCACTTGAAGTGTAAAACCGCACAGGAATTCTTATAAAAACGCGGTCTTCGCGTCACTAAGCATTGTGAATGTCGTGATTGCGGATTTCTATCCAGCTTTTTTTTTATTTTTTAATAAAATAGGCTTCAAGTGGCAGCAATTACTGACCCCCTTGTGAAAACAACGAATGTTGTCTAGAGTTTCGGCGGAAATCCGTCTGGTCAGACGTAGTGACCCGATGAAATGAAGAAGTCACTGACCGTTGTCGAAAAGAAAAGGAGTTTCAAAACCGGTTCGGGTTTCTTGTTCACAATGAGCAGGACCGGAGCGGTGGTGCATTTATATGCGAAGAATATGACCTAATGATCGGGCGTGCTTGGCTTAGTGCCTTTATTCTCATTTAAAGTTACATGATTTAAAGTTGGATGATTAGAGATTCGGGCAGAAGCCACGTCGTCAGGCTCCTTTCTTTGAAGGGCAGGGGCGTTGCCACCATCAACATGGTGGCTAGTGTCGTTTGCATGACTCGCGAACCCATTAATGCCATGTTTGTCGTTTGTCACGTCCCATTGATGATCTTTTATGCGTCTCGAGAATTTTCCTGTCTCACGTGTGTAGGCATGATTGCAGTTCAGGCAAGGTATCTCGTAGATAACCTGGGGTGGTATTCTCCCGGTGTCGCCTTTTGCGACATGTCGCATTCGCTCTTCGCTGATTGGCTCGAGCCGCGGTGACGGCGGCGTAACGACACGGATCCGCCTTCCTGCTACGCCATCGTGACGTCGCCCTAATTTACTACGCTTAGTCGAACAACGGAATGCGTTGAAGCGATTCGCGCGGGCGACGGGCGACGAAATTGATACTAGACGCCATGGATCCCACTCTCCTTGCCTGGTTTTTGAGTTGCGAAGAAGAGTGGCATGTCCGCGGACATCGCGACCAGTTTGCCTTGGCTGATGAATCTTGTCGGCGGCATTACCGGCTGTCGAAGAGCACAGCACTGTGGCTACCGTCTGCTGAGCCGGACTGCCACTCCCCATGCGAACTTACTTTGCACCGTCGTAAACAGACGACGAAGCAGACGTTGCCCGCTGCGACGAGATGGCCTTGGCAGCGCTTGCGCTCGCATCTACATGACCCTTCAAGGCGTTTTAATGCACGTTATAGTGCAACCATAGTCTTTCAATGTTTTTTCCTCATAGTCCTCAACAGCATTGAAGGACTATGGTGCAACGAAACACTGTCTGCACGAGCCAAAGAGGATTTAAAGCAATGTGACGACTTTTACAAACCTACAACTGAACATTAGAGAGTTTTAGTATTGCGGGCTTTGCGTAATTGCGTGCATAGCGGAATAGCGGGTCCAGAGTGCGCATGCGCAGAACGCTAATGGGGAAACAGTGTTAGCGTACGAACGCAATCGGCAGTTGTGGCTTTTGTGCCCTTAGCGTGAAAACATGGCGGCGTCCTTCCAAGCGAGAGCCGCCCGCTTCAGCCAATTCAGCAGTCCTTGCGATTCCGGTCGGCATGTTTACCAGCAACTACACTCTAAGAAAAAAAGGTGTGATCTTAGTCCTTTAAGGGGGTAAATCCACTGACGCTGTGGCGAGCCCCTTTTGGTGCAAATTTGCACCCTCGTCGAGGGACTAAGTGCGTACGGTGTAATGTTTAGGCTGCAATAGGACTAATGTTATTCCGTTTGGACAAGTGTAAGTATAAGCCCTTGATGACTAACGTTACCCTTCCTAAGAAAGACTAACGCTTAGGCCATGAAAGTGCAAACATATGCTTTACTTTCTGGTGCATGTTTGCACCCACTCGGAATAAGCTTATGCTCTATCCCAAAGCGTAAACTTATCCTCGCAAAGGCTACAATTAAGCCTATCAAATGAGCTTACTACAACGCTCCTGAAGTGCAACTTTACACCTTATCAATGGGCGTAACATTGCTCTGCAAGAGCATATGGTTTTGATCTTTTCAGGTGCACATTTACACCGTGTTAGAAAGGGTAGAAAGGGCTCTTAGAAAAAAAGGACTAACAGGGGGCAAAGGGTATAAATGTTGGTCCCCTGGAAAGGGTGCAACAGTTAGTCTCCAGGAGCAGACGTTTAATGAAAGCAAACTACACGTGATTTCCAGCGTAATTAAGAGGAGGAGAGTTTCCGACAGAGCTTAACACACATAACAACGATAAAGGAAACAGAAATAAACATACATGAAAACACCAGGATTCGAACCGACAACCTTTGGATTACGAGCCGAGCGCGGATACGAGTACACCACCACAACAGACGGTCTGAGGCAGAAAATAAAAGCCTTATATGCGAAACACACGCATTGTCTGTCTTTACCGCGAAAACTGTTATCAAACATATTGCTGTTTAGAGCACAGTATGGTGATTTTTATGTCATATGCTTTTGGAACAACCTGCGGTAAGCTTTAATGCGCACGCACAACTGTCGAAATCGTGTTTTGGCCAAAGAAGAGGTCCTGAACTCTGGTGTTGTTGCTGTTCGCTATGACTTACCTTGCTTCGACGATAAAGTTTAAGCAGCAATTCAGCCTAGTTTTTGAGATACGCTCTCGATTCTGGAGCGCGCAAGCCTAATGGGACCTCCAGCTACACTGCTACCGTCTGCAACTGCCCGAAACGCAGCCGAAACCTAGCACAACCGTCCGGAACGAAACAAAAATAAATTTGGAGCTTTTTGCGGTGTTTTATAGACTTAAATGAAGTAAAGCGAGTTTATATTAAATTTGCACATGTTTTTTGAACATTAGACGTCATGTGATGGCAAATATTCTTGCTATCAAAGATACGAAGCTACTGGTGCTAGTGAATCAGCAGTAGTAAATTGTCGCTTCTCGGAGTGAATGAAAGCACCGCCGACGAAAGTGCCGGCGGCGTTTTGCGTTTCTTCGAGCAACTGTACGCACTTTTTTAGGCACCGCCCTAATGCGACATGTCGCAAAAGGCGACACCGGGAGGATACCACCCCTGAAGTTGAACGCAGATGACATAATGGCCTCCTTCGACGTCGCGACGCTCTTCCCCAGTGTCCCGGTTGACCAAGCTGTCGCCGCCTGCGAGGAAGCATTAAAAAAAGAGAGCAGTCTGGCAAGCTCTACTTCCTCTGGCGTTCCAGAGCTGAGCACAGGTTTTTCCTGAACAACGCTTACTTTTCATACTATTCGAAGTTCCACAAACAGACACAAGGCACAGCGATGGGCGCTTCCATGTCAATCACCACTGTAAACCTACTCGTCATGAAATCGCTAGAGGAAGAAGTACTATACAGACCTTCACTCCGGCGCCCAAAGTCTTCGACCGGTATGTCGAAGACAGCTTTTGCATTTTGCAGACGTAAGAGGCGTCGTGGTTATTAAATAAACTGAACAGTGTTAACCCAACCTTGTTAAGGTCGAATTTGAGCCAGAAACTCGCCTTCCCTTTTTGTATGTTCTGGTACATTGAGCAGAAAATAGCCTTCTTCTCGATGTACAGAAAGCGCACGTACACAGCCCGGTACCCTGTAAGACATTTAAACATGAATATTAGCCGCGGACTGTGTTCCAGAAAATTAGGTATTGAAAAAGCGGCGTTTCTTTGCACATTTTTTAAATTTTTTTTTATCACTGCAGCGGCTAGTGGAGCATTCACTGAAAGCACTTGCACTGCCCACGCGGGGTTCCTCACTTTCGTGCGCTCGGCACCGCCTAATATACCCTCTAACCAGAAAGGAGTAATAAGGGAATAAGCGCCCCTCTAGCGCACTTCCTCTCATAAAAGGGACGGTGCCAGAGAACGGCTTACTCCCTTTTTACTCCCATATAATCGTGTTTAGAGTGTACCAAGATGCACGCTGCGAGTGGAGCGGCGGCGTCGGTAACTCTCGTAGGCTGTGCGTTCGTATACGTTACAATGGAGTTCGAAACCTTCAGCATAGGTTCCCTAGGCAAGCGTCACTGATTATGAAAAGAGGCAGACAGAAGAGAAGCACCTCTTAACTGAGTTGTCGCTGTGGCAATTGCGGTTAAACCGGATTTCTGGTCTCAACCCTAGACACTGGAATCGGTGTTAACAAAATATTCTTCTCTCCGTGTCCAACCCATACCGGCTCTTGCTACGGTTTGCGACTAAAACACTTCATTGACAGTGATGCAGGCAGGCGGTTTCTTGACACACATAAAGCAAACGAGGGAGGGGAAAGCCTGCATTCCTCGTGACGGTAGTGTTGGGTGTTTACGTTTAGCTGGATCACTGGTTCGGACGGACCCCCATATGGCACAGACGCAGTGAATCTTAATCCTACTTCACTGTCGATGTTGACTTTCTTGCAGTGAAAGCGAAACTCGCAACAAGAGTGGACAGCTTGAGGACGCAGAAAACCTTTACAACGAAACTCTATCGATAGGCTTTTACAAAAAGCTGTTTCAAAAACCAATCTAGGCGCTTAATATATTTACAACGACCTAGGTTTCTAAAAGGAATTAGAATTACGGTGACACCCCCCCCCCCCCCCCCCCAACTTACCCACAACACTCTCAGCACGACAATTACAATTCTTTCTAGCTTCTACTTTGTGTCATAAAGGCAGCGCCTTCCACTCGTCGCCACATACCCGTAATTCGTCGCTTCAGCCATTCCTCGGTGTCTTCGAACGCCTCACTATTGCGTTGTGCATGTTATAATGCCATTCTTACTTCGTGATTGTTGACAGCAATTAACTAAACCACGTGCCTCGGCAAAACTGCCTCTGTTAGACAACAATTCCTCCGCAATCTGTCCTTGAAGATAGGCAACTGCCTCGCGTATAAGGCAAGTTGCTTGTATTTGCGCAATTAAGACTGGCAGTTAAGAGAATCTGAACATTTGGAAAAACCACCGGCTAGCTACTTCATCTACTAGAGCGCTATTGTTTTAGGCAATCAAAGGCACCTTCGCAGCGACTAATTCTTGCCTCAACATGGCTTTTATTTATTTATTTTAATATCTCAAGGGCGCTCCAAGTGAGGCAGTGCATGAAAGGGAAAGATGCGGAATTATGTTCTTGCAACTATAAATGCACAAAAATCTCACTTGAAAACCACGCGCAGAAAAAGGAACTTCTAATGAAGTCAATTATGAAACTGGCACCAAGCGCAAACTGACGCAACCACAAACAACACAATAGGGACAGCCTTCCAGTGTATATCAAGCTTAAGCGTGTTCACAACCAGAAATACGCGAAAATATCAAGATGTTGTGAACACGCTGCACAAGGACACTCGCTCATTTGCATTATCCCCGGGAAATCCGCCGCGGGTTGTTTAATGCGCCGTTTGAGGAACACACACGCGCGCATATTGTGCCACCTAATTGCAGACGACGTCCAATTAGGCACTACAACACGCCCGCAGCCATTAAAAAGTATGCAAAATTGCGACTGGATGGGTAAATCGTGTTTCGAAATATGTGTCGTTTAAATGCAGCATTTTTTTTTGTCTCTGTGCTGTATCTGTTGCACAACGTCAAGCAAAAACGAGCTTCCAGCAAAGCAAGACTTAACCACGTGCGAAGCAGCCACACGTTAAGTGCACTCTCAGTATAACATTGCCGTGTGGACGTCCGAGCATTAGCGAGAATCAACGTGCTTGACCTTCTGTGCTAAAGGCCACGCAGTGTTAAAGTCATCGGCGGAACACCCACGGTTGCCATGGCAACTCCCCCCCCCCCCCCCCCCCGGCATTCCCCTTGAGACCCACCCGCTGCGATGGCTCAGTGGCATGGACGTTTAGCTGCAGATGTGACCGAATCCCAGCCGCGGTGATCGCATCTCGATGGAGACAAAAATACAAAAATTTTCGTCTGCTGTGCGATTTCAGAGCACCTGAAAGAACCCTAGGTGGTATAAATTAATCAGGAGTCCGCCACTGAGACGTTCGTCATAGTCCGTGTGTCGCTTTCGTCATTAAACCTCATATACTGCATATCATTCTTGAGACACGCACCCATATACCCCACACACCCTCAGTTACTGAAGCACTGTAGCGGGAAGTGGCTGCAATTGAATGAGACTAAAAAAAAATTGGCAGGTTACACAACGGCAACAGAGCTGGGGAAGTATAAACACCCGTCTGAAAAAGGGCATGCACTCGCGTGACACAACAAGCAGCGTACAAACAAACAAAACTAGAAGCAAGAATGGCACGTTATGCAGGAGCAGGAACAGCGACAAAAAAAAAAAAAAGTCACGGACGATTTAGCGTGGCTAGGATTAGGTGCGCTAAAACTTCGGTTTTAATTTCGGGTTCAGGGGTCTCGGTGTTACCGTTTCACTGGAGCGGACAGTTCACCTCCGCCTCAACTAGTATGATGCGATAGCGTTAATGGGTTAATGCGCATATATGTGGAATTGGTCATTCTGTACTTTACATTCATAGATAGCTGAGAGTCCTCGCACCACTCCTAGTGCAGTGGTGCAGCGGTTAAACGATGCGCCACTGCCCTGCGATGGCAGGGGCTGCCACCGATGAGGCTTATGTGACCCAGATTGCTCTTCCCGAGCAATCTCTCGCGACCGGTCATTAATTGAACTGCCACCTGCCACAATCGGCTGTTCGCTCACAGGTTGTGCAGGTTGCAGGTTGTGATGACGTCTCAAGTTCACATGACCTAGATGGCCCATCTGCCACTTGATGACAGACCCTTTCGCCAGATCACCGCCTGCATGTAAATAGTAGAGAAATGCCACTCACTTCAACGAAATTTTCAGTTGAGCGAACTTTAACTGCATTCCCCTACAAAGCACCGAAGCGCCTCTGTATCCAATGTTAATGTGTTTCGGCTGAACCAGTTTCAGCGCACCACAGCATTTATGAGCAAACATTTTGAGAAGCATTAACCTGCCGCTTCCGTATGAGAATGCATAAATTCGGCAGACATGCTGGAGTTCTGAAAATTGAAACTGGTTTTTGAGGAAAGGAAATGGTGCAGTAACTGTCTCACATCTCGGTGGACACGAGAACTGCGCCGTAACGGAGGGAGGAGGGTGGGTGTGAAAGAAGAAAGAGAGAAAGAGGTGCCGTAGTGAAGGGCTCCGGAATAATTTCGACCACCTGGGGATCTTTAAAGCGCACAGCACACGGGCGGTTTTTGCGTTTCACCTCCATCTAAACGCGGCCGCCGCGGCCGGGTTCGAAAAGGTGCAATTTTCCACTTCGTCGTTTCAGGCACTGCAATTTTGAAGCTGTCCAGTTTGCTAAAATTTGCCGCGTCATTATTTGTCTTGCAAAATTTTGAGATTTCAATCTGCTTCTGTAATGAGAGTCAGAGGGAATATAAAGAGGAGTGAAAAGAGAAGGACAGACTAGGCGCGTGTCGCGATTGTAAACCAGATACCCTGAAGCTGATACCCGAAGCAGAGTTCAACTTGCGATGATCGAAGCGACACGCCCACCCCAGCTATACTCAGAGGCCGCGGTGCTCTGCTTCTGAGCATGCGTGCTGTATACGCGGGAACGGCAGCAGCATCTTGACGGGAACAAAAAGCGTCCTCGCTAATGTATACCGATATTTCCGTGAACGTTAAACAACGTTGGGTGGTCGGAACTAATGCGTATGCCTGTCAACTGTAAGACGTGCCTAGAAGCATGAAATTGGTTTTCACGCGGAATCATGCATTTGCATAAGCAACAGGAATAAACTCAAAGCATAACATTGGACAGTGGGCATGGCTGTAGGCTGCAAGCCGGAGCCGGAGACAGTAGCAATAAAACAGTGTGACGCAAAAGCAGTACCAAAAGTGTGTTATCATTTTCTTCTTTTCTTGTTCGTTCTGTCGACAGTGTCCTTCGCTCTTAAAAGCGTATGAGAGCCTGATATCTGCTTTTGTTCTTTACATGAGCCAGCAGATGTGCATTAAGACATACAGAGAAGTAGGAAGCATGGTAGTGGCATTCCAAACTATGCTCAAGTCTTGGCTCGAACCAGGTCGCCACTTGCCGGTCAGAAATATGGCTGTGGTAAGGCGACTACCCGGTTCAGCTTCAGCAGACAGTATTGACAGCCGCATTAGATGCTGTTAACCAACCACTCGCCTTGCTCAGACCGACAAGAGTAGCGTCGAAGGTGTACTAAGTGGAAATAATAAATTTCAAGTAAATAATATTGTTATTGTAATGCACACATTGCTGTGACTACTTCTTTTTGGCCTTGCTTCAAAAACAATAATTCGGTCAGATGTTCTGAAAATAATAGTCTGCTGTTCTATAAACATCAATTATGGCAAGCAAAGCGTTCCGTTTTCGGTTGTATCCTTATGGGCCTTACTGCCCTCATGCACCAGAATAGCTCAATCACCTGTGTATTTCTGTTATAGCAAAAAGGCCTTTTGGTGCAATTTTACAACTACACTGACATATCTTTTTCTGTTTTTTTTTTCTCTCTTTTTGAGCGAAGAAGCTGTGATCGCTGTGCCAAATGTTATTTAAGTTTTTACCCATGGATTGTAACATATATTTAACGTTGTTTTGGGGGGCAGCTTTTTACACTGTTTACGTTATCTATTTTGTAAAAAGAGCTTATCTTCATGGCTTAGATTAGCGTTCTCCTGCGTACCGTACTCTCCAGACTACAGACCACGGATTATAATGTTTAAAAGCTGAAATTTTTCGTGGCGATGAGTATATAGAGGGGCTGGCTACGCATGAATTAATTTTAAAGAGCGCTCGTGAGAGCCGATAAGCCTAGCATGGCTGTCAAAGTAAATAGCGCTCGAGATCACTGCGGCACACGCATTGGAGAAATGCGTAAGCATGATGTCACACCTTATGACGTCATACCAGGGTGGCCCTATGGGTCCGGCGACATTTCATCGTGATAAAACAGATAGCAAAATCACTTTTTCAGCAGTTGTACAACATGAAGTGCCAATATCGTTTGACATGCCGCCATATCGCAATGTTGACAGCGCTGTAGTCACACGATAGCTAGCAACCAGTGAAGTTGTTTCCCAGTTGTTCTTATATGCAACATGACCGGTGAAAATCTACGACCAGTAGCTATCTACGAACGCAAAAAAAAAACATTCTAAATGATTTTCCAAACGACTGTCGTGTTCTAAGCAGTTATAAAAGACGGATGAGCGCACAAGTGGATCATGAATAAGTTATGTTCCATAGCGCAGCAAGAACTCAGGGGACAAACACAAGCGCTAACTTCCACTAAGGCTTTATTTGGTGCACACAGAATTTATACATAAAGAAAAAACGATACGTGTCAGATGAGACAAGATAATTTGTGAGCAACGACCTTAAAAAGCAAATGCAACACGTTTAACCGGTTGGCAGACTGCCCTGAGTCTAAAAATACCGTATCTTTCTTTGTCACTGACAATGACGAACTGCGAACGCAGCTTTCAGGTTCAGCTCATTCGATTGCGGCGGCCTCGATAATTTCTCTAGTTATTCTAACCGCATTTGTACCAATCACCTCGCATTCTTTAAAGCCTAGTGGAAGTTAGCGCTTGTGTTTGTCCCCTGAGTTCTTGCTGCGCTATGGAACATAACGCATACCCACTAGCCCCAACCATCACCTTGTCATGCATAAGTGGATTGATGGAATGCTGAAGAAGACAAGCAATATTTCCAGGTGGCAAGGCTGGCATGACTTCAGCCTTTCGAAGACTCTTAATAGGGCCATCGAAGGCAATGTGTTCCTAAGAATTGGGAAGCTTGTATACGAGAAAAGGCTCATAAGTGCACGAAAAGTGAACGGCTGCGTAGGGAATCTTGAGCGCAAGAGTGGGTTCCTGGTTCGTGACACGTCAAGTTGTCTTCAACGGCTACACCAGAGCAAGACTAAAAACTGCTGCAACCCAGGCGTCGGATTTTGAAGGCTATAAATACACTGACGAGCCCCTCGTCAAATCAGACATACTTGATTTGTTTTATTCCGACAGCCGCGCGGAAAGAGATTTTTTTAGGCTTTTAGGACTGAAACTTTGCTATCAAATTAGCTAGAGGCCCAGGATTTTATTGCTTGACGACAAACAATTTTGCTTGCCGGTTATAGACTGTCTCCAGACAATCTAAAAAACTTGTTCCTAGCTGAAACTCGTCCCTGTGCACTATAGGCTGAGAGCGGACTACGTGAGCAAGAACTTTATTTTCAGCTAAAAATTGCCCCGGCGGACTATAGTTCGGAACACACGGTAATCAACTCTACACATACTTCCTCGCGCACAACAGTTGATTCTTCTGAACTTCATAAAAATCTGAGGGAAAAGCTTTGCAAACGTCATGTTTCCCACTCAAATACAGTATCATTCATTGCGAAAGAATGATACGTTACTGTAAGCGATGGAAAGGACAATGTGTGCGAATAAGTTGAAAACAGTTATCCACGTGCAGATGTACTGGTTAAGTGCTGCATTATGCGGGAAATAAGTACACTTCAAAGTCAATAAATTCATACACTGCAGACATTTTGAAGAAATTTTAATCGGTTTCATGATGATGATGGCTTTGTAGAAATTACGTAATTTACACATAACCTCCTAATTTTTTATTATTATCACGCGAGCGTCGACTGCCAGGTGCAGCGGCGCTGAGGCGAAGCTGGAGCTAGGTTAGTTTTAGTTTATGGGTGGTTTAACGTCCCAAAGTGACTCGGGCTATGAGGGTAGGGGAGTAATTACTCATTGACGTCCACCCGAGCGCAGCCATACGGCTACAAAGGAAAGCTATACAGCTTCCTCAGAAACTTCGTAGTTAAAGAAAAATTCGTCCTGGTCCGGGGTTCGAACCCGGGACCACGGCTTCACTGGAGCAGTCGCTCTACCAATTGAGCTAACCGGGACGGCAAGCATATGGTAGGGCGAGAGCGAATTGATCAATAACTCGAAGTGGGAACAGTGTTAACAAAATGTTTAGGGGAATCCCCCAAGGTGGAGTAGATTTGTAATAGGGGAGTAACCAGGACGAATTTTTCTTTAACTAAGTTTCTGAGGAAGCTGTATAGCTTTCCTTTGTAGCCGTATGGCTGCGCTCGGGTGGACGTCAATGAGTAATTACTCCCCTATTACAAATCTACTCCACCTTGGGGGATTCCCCTAAACATTTGGTCAGGCTATGAGGGACGCCGTAGCGAAAAGCTCCGGAAATTTCAACCGCCTGGAGTTCTTTAACGTGCACTGACATCGCACAGTACAGGGGTCTCTAGGATTTCGCCTCCACCGAAATTCGACCGCCGCGACCGGGATCGAACTCGCGTCTTTCGGGTCAGCAGCCAAGCACCATAACCACTCAGCCACCGCGGCGGCCGAAGTTGAAGCTATAGAGTTGCCTGCTTGGCTGTTTTGCTTCGAACGAAGCAACCCCTGAATTCTAAGAGCGTTTGTTTCGTGTACTATCTGCTGCGTGTTTATGGTTCTGAATTGGTTCAAACGCATAATGTTCCAAGCACGACGCTAGACCCCTGTTGCATTTGCGGGTAGTGTCTGCGATGTGTTTGTTTACTGTAAATATGTGTTCTTTTCAGTACCACTCGCGCTATATGCAATGGATAAAAACAGTTGGTCGTAGCTTATCGGGGCTCCGATGCATAACAGCCGATGATGGGCAGGGGTTGCTTCGCACTACTCAGAAAAGCCTAGCAGACTACGCTCACTCCGGCAGCAGGAATTGTGTGCTTGCCCTTTCCCTCGCACGCTTTCTCCTTTCCTTCTTCTGCCGTAGAAGCAACCGTCAGTAGAGGCTCGGGTGATATAAAAATTTGGGAGGGTATACTGCATTACGTGTTACAGTAGTGGCATACCGTAACAGTTGCCCTCAGAGATCACTGGACCTGCTGTCGACAGCGACCAGTTCCTAAATGCTTGCTTATTTTTCACGCAACTACCGAAGATTCACAAGACTGAACCATCTAAAAAAAACTTCGGTTGTTGTTGGAACTAATATCATGAAAGAGTTCGCCATAAGGTTAGATCATTAAATAAGTCAACGTAGAAAATATTAGCAAGTTAAGAAAAGCCTGCGTAGCCTTACTCATTACAGCGGCAAATAAACCTGCTTCCATGGCAGCCTTAAACTTGTCTACACTGCTCCTCGCTGTGCAGTTTCTCATTTTCAAGCACAAATCCTACCAGACAGGTTTTAAAAGTTTTCAGTTATACTCTAGTGCGTGAAACATAGCCAGTAATGAAACAAACAGTAAGCATCAAGATATAGCCGTGGAACGTTTAACGTAAAATCAACACCGAAGCTAGTTAGAACAGTATTGCCTTGTGTGGGTAATAAAGGAACTTGAACGTAATGTCCACCCTTAAAACTACCGCTTATCGGTCTTGCTTTTAAACACAAAAAAGGAAGAAACCAGAAAACAAGCGCATGGGGTTTAACAACCCAAAGCGACTCAGGCTAAAACGCTAAAAAGAAAGATAATGCTCCGGTGCATTCGTATTCAGCAGGGTATATAGGCGCGAAAACAATGCATAAATGCAAAACAGCATGTGCAGGTCAGTTTGCGAACATTATTTGTTGTCACTCACGATGAATGCCTGAAAGCCAGATATTTAGAAGGTGAAGGAGGTTTACCTGTTTGTCAGAGAACATATCGGAAGCTTCGTGTCTTGTGTTTCTCGAGAACCGCGCGAGCGGCCGCGTATACATCGATTAGGGGCATTCCATCGACTTCTGGAACCTTTCTAGTCGTCACGAATGCCTACATTTGCGCTCTCGAAATCACCTCAAGGGGCGTAACGAACGCATGCCGAGGCGAAGCGAGTTGTCGCATTCGATGAAATAGCGACTTTTCGGTGGAAAGTGAAATAGCGCTTATTCCCCTCTCCCTCCACCGTGATCGCCCCCTCCCACCGGAGTGTGCAAGAGTGGTTCGGTGACGAGAGCAGCTGCGGATGCATCACGGTGGGCGGAGCTTCCTAGTGACTGCGTCGCCAGCAGCGGTTGATACCATAATTGGAACAAAATGAATATCAAGTGCATTTTAAGGACGAACGGTTGCTTGCGCCCGTGCGCCTCTCGCTACCGCCCGTCATGCTCGACGGAAAGAGTTCCGCGAGGAAGTGAATCTGCGATTTCATTTTTTCGGGCCGACACCATTCCTTCCGCCGTTGGCGGATGCTATCGTCTCGAAAGGGGGGAGAAGGTGGTCCGCGGGGCTTCGATAACAGCCGCGATCGGGGGAGGGTAAGCGAGGAGGAATTAAGTCGCGCCTCCGCCGGGCAGGCGTTGCATAACGACATTGACCCAGGAAGGGTCTATAAATGGCGGCTGGCCTAGTTCGGTAAAAAAAGAGGAAAGCCCGGCCTTGGCGGCTTTCTCCGCGCAAGGTGCATTGACTTCGGGGAGAGGGACCGATCGCAGCGCGCGCCCCGTATAAGAGGCGCTGGGCCCCGATCTGGGCCAGTCGAGCATGGCGAACTCCGAGGACCTACCCGCGCCGCAGCACTCGCTGACTTCCATGCTGCTCTCCGGGGGTGACCCCCGGGTGCGGCATTGGCCCCTGATGGGATCGCCGGCGGTCATCGTGTCCATCCTGGCCGGCTACCTCTACTTCTCGTTACGCCTCGGGCCGGCACTCATGAAGAACCGCAGGCCCTTCCCCATCCGGCCGCTGGTGGTGGCCTACAACGCGGTGATGGTGGTGCTCAGCGTGTACTTCTTCTGCCTCACGCTGAGGCTCACCTACCTCCGGGACAACAAGCCGCAGGCGCCGCCCTACAACCTCTTCTGCCAGGGCACCGACCTTACGGCCAACGCCAACCAGCTGCTGTACCACGGCTGGTTCTACATGCTCATGAAGGTCGGCGAGCTGCTGGACACCGTGTTCTTCGTGCTGCTCAAGAAGAACGGCCACATCAGCTTCCTGCACCTGCTGCACCACTCGCTGGCGCTCTCCACCGTCTGGATGGACATTAACAACGGCATCACGGGACAGGTGGCCATGTTCCCCATCCTCAACACGGCTGTGCACATGATCATGTACACCTACTACGGCCTCGCCGCGCTCGGGCCCTCGCTGCGGCCCAACCTGTGGTGGAAGAAGTACGTCACGCAGCTCCAGATCGCCCAGTTCTTCATGCTCATGGTGCACGGCGGGATTCCCCTCTTCTTTGACTGCGGCTTCCCGCGCATCATGTCCTACTTCATGGTGCTCGAGACGGCGCTGTTCACGGGACTCTTCTCGGATTTCTACTACCGCAACTACCTGCTACGCAAGGCCGACTGAGTCGTGGTCGTGCTTCTCTACTCAAGGACTTGTCGCCGGTGTCATGGTGTGCTGCCGCCGTGTCGTGCTGCCTCCTCCCTCTTGTACATAGTTCACTGCGCGCGCGTGCATGTGTCGTGTTCCACTTCCGGTTTTATTTTTTTTAGTTCCATTGCAATAAATCAGTGCCTGCGCATACTTGCCCCGTTCGTCGTGGCTTCTGGATTGCTCCCCGTGATGTGACCATAGCGAGGGCCTTTGTCCCGAATCGCCGACGGTAAGAGCGTCATTTCTAGCAATCTGGGCGCATCGGGGCTTGATCGGGGCGTAATCGGCCAAGGCCTTGAGCTCTTTGCGCCATGCCTGTCTCGGCGAAGGCGATACGAAACCGCCGCTTCTGCGCGCGTGTGGCTTTTAGGCCAAGGAAGGCTCCTCCGCTCTCTACCCGCCCCGGGGTGCTCGCTCTCCGTTTCCCCTCCGTCGGACACCCGGACTGTCGTCGCATTTACTGGGTCAGCGCCTTCGCCGCCGCCCTTACTGTGTTGTGTTCCTGCCGCCGCTGTTTTTCCGCTCATTTCGAGCTGGCGGCCGCCGTGGCTGGCTGCGACCGCCCACACCTGGCGCCCAAAATGGCGTCGCGCGCCACCACCCGAAAGGGACAGTGGCACCTGACGACGTGCCGGCATCCTGTCTGGACAGTCTCCCAGAAGTGGGGCCTCGTCCAGTGCGGCCGGAATGCGCCTCCCCAGCCAGGAGGCCCCGCTTTCCTCGGCCGCCAGCCGAAGGAGCGAGCCGACGGTCAGGCACGTCCCCGCCGGTGCAGGAAAGGGCGCTCCTCGGTGGTGGTGGTGGCGGCGGCGACGACGCGCCGAGCGTACACACACCCTTCCCAGTGCACCGCCGTCGCCTGCCCACCCTCCTCCTCTCATTCCCCGCATCTCGCAGAAGAAGAGCCGACCGAGAATGTTGCCAAATTTATCGCGTCACCCCGGCGGTGGTGCACGCCTCTCGACGCGTTCTCAATCGAGCCAGCGGGAAATCCTGAAATAGAAAGCGAAAGCTCAGAAAGTAGGCTAGAGAGCCGCCGTAGAGGAAGGAAGGCTCGCGGCGGACCCGAGGGAGGGAGAGGCCAGTTTTTTTGTCAACTGTGGCAGTGGTGGTAGTAGTACGCCTTGCAGAGGGAGGGGGGAGGATGGTGCGGCCGATCGAGACCTCGTTCTGGGTCGGACTGCACCGCGCAGCGGCTGACCGACCTCTTCCGACTGCCGCCGGGCGACGTCGTTCCTCGAGGCAACGACATGCCGCTTCACTACCGCATCTCAGCCGGTTCTCGCCGGTGCGCTTACTACGGCGAGAGCGGGCCGCCGTAACTGGGAATACGGTAGCCAGCGACGCTTCCGTGTGCGCCAAGGTAGGCGCACTTTGTGCGACGGCGCCCCGTTCTGGAAACAGCGCTTCCGGATTCGCACCGCCCGCTGCGGCAGTGACCGCGCCGTTATGAAGGCCTTGACCTTCCTGCGCTCTACTTAAAAAGCTAAGCCCGCTTTCGAAAATTGCTCCCAAAACGATGCTGGAGAGCGTCCCGGGCAGCGCGCCTATAAAGGGCACGGCACAAACCTCCCAGTCCTAACGCTAAAAGAAAAAAAAAAAAGGCTAGTTAGTGCATGACAAGATGAACGATGGCGCACGCTCGTTTCTGCTTGCAACAGAGTAAACAGCTCAATTTCCTTCGTTGATAAATGAAAGAATGAAGGAAAGGATATGCATGTCCGACGTATTAACCTTGACCTAAAGAAGTGAAACTGCCCGTCGAATATGTGTACCGTTGCGTGGCCACGTCTTGTAAGACAAACCTAACAGGCGCGTAACCATTACACGCGATGAATCGCGAGACCTGTTAGATCTGCGTCATTTTTCAAAGGCGCTGCGATTTTGCGTAATCGGCTCGGCATTCATCGAAGATCGACGCCCTAATATCTCCTCACTAGTTGAGTAAAAGTAATCGTACGGGTTCATTTCATTGCGTGTTTCGACGCTTTTGCTGAAAGTAAAGCGTCACAGGAAGAAGGGTTATGAAGACAGATCGGAACGTCATTACTTCGAGCATAATGCCTTGCTCATATTGCGAGGACTCAGCCTTCCAGATCGATTGCGTCATCATTATTCTCTTTCTCCCCTTTTTTTCCCTCTCTCTCTCGTGTACGCTGGCATCCGGATGTTTCCCACGTGCAGAAGTTGAACAGCCGGGAAGACAGGAATGACATTGCGTCACTGCTCTGTACCCGGCCAAAAAATAAGTTGGATAGCTGCTGGAAGCACGGTTGAGAGACACGACCTAGCGCGTCAATGACCCGTTGCGTCGGCAGGATTGGACATATCTACGATTGGTATCTTGTTCGTCCCTTAATACTTACGCCCGGCTGCCGGCAGGGTATACGATTAGCTTCATGCGGGGTTGTTGGCGAGGCCATCGGGCAAACACTGCTACTTCCTACATCCGTGCATCAGTGGAGTTTGACCAGGCTGCAACTTGCACCCTAAGTCGCAGTGCTTAGGACGCCGACACGGTGACGTCATTGGGCTGGCAGTCCCTGTTAGACGCGATCAGATTGATGGACCCTGACGCGATATTCACGAAGCGGCGATTGCGTGCGTGTTTACGTTGGATATTTTGTACGCGAGGACACTTTTTTTTCTCTTCTCGAGCCTCTGCTGTCATATCATGGTTCTGCAATGAAACCAGTTGCAAAACCTGTTTTTAAATCGGATTCTCCTTGATGACCGGTTTCCGCAGCCCAGCGTATTGACGCGCCTCCGATGAGATACAGTATAAACTATTTTGAGCAGACTTGCATGCTTTGTGCACTGTTCTCGACTAATTTTGCTATCTGCAAGTAACGAAGTCTAGAACTTCAAGTCTTTGTCCAAAAAATATTGTGTTGTGTTCCCTTCGTCGTACTCTATCTATACTTTCTTTAAATCATGTAGACCATGGTAGGGATGGCAGCCTGTGCCCCCTGCTTGAGCATGTTGCTTCGCACTCTCGGTTATTTCTTAACACTCCTCTTAATCCTTTTGTTTGTACTCGCAGCCGAAGGGCTATAGTATGCTCCCAGTCTCGCATACGAATCAAAGTTTACTTCGACGGAAAAAACACTCCTTCAATGGAAGCGTCTTTAGTAACTTTGGATTCTCATGGCACTCCGAACCGCAGAGGGCTTTATTTTTCGGTAAAGCCGAGAATTAAAGCCTACAGCACTAGCTATAACACACGGAATCGGCTTTACCGTGGTTGTGCAGACAGGGGCAGACCGCTGCGTATCTGCGGCGCCGCCTTCCTTCAGCTTCTACTGCAACTTCTGCTTCACAAGGTACATGAAGTGCATTGAAAAGTAGAAGTCAGCTGCTGTTCGCCTCAGACGCTTGGCCAGTTTGGCCGAGATTCGTCGCGCATAGTTTAGAGAAGAAAGGTAGTACCATCAACTTAAGCGCTTACCGGATGGATGCATGCCGACGTTTATAGTACACACTTGCCTTCTGTTTAATTTTTCAATGCCAAGCCATTTAGAGAGGTTATACTTCGATGAGAAAAATTTTTCGGCGCTCACGGCGATTTGAGGCGCAGCAGAAAACAAAACGACGTCGAAAGGCTTTAGTATGACGTCATCACGTGGCGCAGAGGAGCCCACCAATCAAGCGCACGTGTCGTGCGACCGTTCCTATACTTTCTAGTAGAGCTCTCGAGTCGTGTGAACTGAAAAACTATCAATGAATTTCACATACTCTTCAAAACCTGAAGGGCGGTATGGTCCGGAATTTGCAGGTAAACTGAGCGTTGCGCCACTTGCGGCATTCAAATGAACTTCTTCCGGCCCTAAGTATTAAGCAACTTAGCCGCAGGAGATGCCCTGATATGGTATTTTGTAACTGGTTTAATTAAAGAGCGGTTACCAGCAGTGGTGTAATGTGACGTCACAGGAACAGGAGTTTGACATGAGAGCGGTTAGTAAATCAGTCACAAGCTGAAAGGAAAACATTGGGTGTTTGTTAATAGCGCTGTGATGATACATTTATGACTGCCACTCCCCCCCCCCCCCCCCCCCCCACCTCCTCTGCCCCACACCCCTTGTTTGAACACTGACGGACAGTCAAGAAATGCGCGGAATTAACTACTTTCTGCATCATTTGAACAGCTTCGACTGCAGCGCCCACTGGTGAGGAGGTTCACGGAAACGCGCCCATCCGCCATCCGGCTCGACGGTGGCTGCAAGGAAGTGTGCAGAGCGTTTAATGGCCTGCCGATTTCGAAACCCGTTCCTCTCGCCGACTGCCGTCCCTGAAACGAGCGTGAATATATGTGTACATTCGGCGGGCTGTCCCGAAGTGCCACGAACGGCGCAGACGAGTGGCACGTGCAGGAAGCGGTTGAAAGCGGCAGTCGGGGCGGGTGCCGCAGTAGCTCAGCGACGCGACGCGCAAGGAAGAGGAAACGTGGGCCCGGAAGCGTCGCGCCACCGCAAGTGTCGGAAACCGCGCTTCTAAGCGACAGCTGCTACTTCCTCCGGAATTAATGGTGTCGCCTCCTGAACCGTTGCCGCACGTGCTAAACAACTGTCCGCGCTTCACCTGGGCGCTGAGAAAGTTACCGGGTTATACAAATAGGCATGATTACTAACCGTATAAAGGGCGACCAGTGACTGCAGCGTCGCCAGCGGCGTTCAGAGCGTCCGTTCGCGTCATGCTCATCGTGAGTGATGTCGTTTTCGGGCTTGCGAGGCGCAAGGCAAAACACACCTTATTTGGTTGCTAATATAGTTGTTTTTTTTTTCTATTGCATTTTTGTGTCCATTGTGGCGGAAATTATTAAGGTTTGGAGTTTATTTGCAACTGAATACACGTTACATGGGTAATCAACATTACAGAGGAGATCCCGAAGTTCGACTGTCAGGGAGACCTCCTGTTACGTAGCAGATAAAAAGAAATTCATACATTAGGCAGCATAGTTAACGTTAGTATGATTGTTAGCATGTTATGCTATTCCTCCCCCGCCCATGTACCGCCCATTATACTCTGGAGTGCCGTACAGGATGCGCGAAACGCCCCTCTCGCCATGCACATACTATTTTCTGCAACTGCATACTGAGACTTTGCCCGTTAAGTCTTGGTTTCAGAAAAAAAGATTTTTTTTAGTTGTCTGTAAAGTTTCGTCTTTTTGTCGTTACTGGAACTACCGAACACTGCTTTACTAATCATCAAGACGCAATACTATTTTGGAACACCCTGCAGCGGATCTTGAAATAGCGAACCATTTGACTACTCGTGCTATACAGAACAGAACGGTTGGTCTAAAAGTTAATATGCAGGAAGCGAAAATAATTTTTAACACTCTCCGAAGGAAACGGCAGTTAACAATTGAAGCAAGGCGCTAGTAGTGGTAAAGGAATATGCATCTACTTAGGGCCGGTAGTGACGGTAGATCCGGATCCCTTGTGGGAAATAACTAGTAGGATAAGAATGGGGTGGAGAGCATTTGGCCGGTTCTCTCAGATCATGAATGGAAGTTCACCGATATCTCTCAAAAGGATAGTATAAGTGTACAGCAGCTGTATCTTACCGGTACTCACCTATGGGGCCGAAACGTGTAGGCTAACGAAGAGGGTTTAACTTGAAATTGAGGACAACGCAGCGAGCTATGAAATGAAAAAAAAAATGATAGGGGGGACAATAAGGGCCAGGAAGAGGGCAGAGCGGATCAGAGAAGAAACGTAGGTTAATAACATCCCAGTCGAAATAAAGAAGAGAAAATGGGCCTGGGCAGGGCATGTAATGCGAAGGCAAAGTAACCGATGGTCGTTAAGGGTAACGGAGAGGATTCCAAGAGAAGGCAAGCGTAGCAGGAGGCGGCAGAAAGTTAGGTGGGCAGATGACATAAAGAAGCTTGCGGGGATAGGGTGGCCGCAACTGGCGAAGGACAGGGTTAATTTGAGAGGTATAGGAGACGCCTTTGGCGTGCTGCAGACGTTTTCAGGCTGATGGTGATTATATACTGTCGCATATCGTACTCTTCCGAAATTTGTTGATGAACACCTAGACATATTCTTTCTTACTGGATTGCACAGAAAACTCGCGTGGATTGGCATTGCAAACCTTGTTTCGACAAAATTCCATTTCACCCCTGAACCTGCTTACGTCAGTGATGTAGGACATCAAACTCGTTGTACTCAGGACTGGTGCTCACTTTTGATCGCTTGATCAGCCTTGCCACTCTAAGTGTGTGCATGTGTTTGAAAGGAGGGGGGGGGGGGGGGGGGGGGGGGTATGTGTTTTTTTGGGTTCAGACTGGTTTTGTTTTGATTCTTGGTTTCTTTGTAAATAGTTCTCGTACATACTCCCTGATGTCATTGTAGTAAATTCTGAGATGAAAAAAAAAAAGGTACTCGGGCGCTAAGGGATAGCAGCCGCTTACGCACACCGATCACCATGGTTGGACTGCGCGACAGTTCCTTTCTTAGGCAGTGCTTGTTCCCCTGAGGCACGAAAAGAGAAGATCACATGAATGGGAAGAGGCTTGATGACCTGCCGAGATCCAGAAGATACCGATGATGGGTTCTCTGCACAAGCAGCATAGGACACTGCGCTGACCAGCGACAGCCTGTCTTCTTAGACTGGGAACGCGCGTTTTGAGACGCCACTATTTCTGGACATGGGTTTCGTTGCCGATGAGCGATACAATGGTCTAGCATTAAAAATTTGCTGTGGCTTAGCTCAGCTAGGCCAGGATATACAGGGTGTTTCACCTAAGACTTTCTGCAATTTTTAAAAATAAGCTATTTGTATTAGATGCGAGCTTTTTCTGGCATAGCATTGTCAGTGATGTAGTACATCATAATGCAGCTAATACGTGCTAACTAGCAGGGTTGTTAACCAATATTTAATAGTTAACTTTTAAGCTATTACCGTTGGGATCCTTAGTTATTGAGAGCCATGTAGCCCACCGTAAGTAATGTCCATATCTGTTTTTAGAATTTCGAGAACGCGATTATCCTCGGCGCTGTGGCCCAACAAATTTCGCCTACATCGCGCCAAAATACATGTGGTTTGAGAAGCTTGCAGGCAAAGCAACCTCTCCAGTGAACCTAACTCGTCGAGATAGCCAAAATTTGTTGGGCCACAGCGCTGGGGATAATCGCGTTCTCGAAATTCTAAAAACGGATATGGACATTACTTACGGTGGGCTACATGCCTCTCAATAATTAAGGAGCCCAACGGTAATAGTTTAAAAGCTAACTATTAAAAATTGGTTAACAAGCCTGCTAGTTAGCACGTCTTAGCTGCATTATGATGTACTACACCACTGACAATGCTATGCCAGAAAAAGCGCGCATCTAATTCAAATAGCTTATTTTTAAAAATTGCAGAAAGTCTTAGGTGAAACACCCTGTATATAGCGAAAGGTACGTTAGGCGCCGAGCATGCTATGCTCAGCGCCTAACAACCATGGCAACCGGTTGCCATGGTTGCCATGGTTACGGCGCATGCGGAATACTAGCCTGCGACGACCGCTCGAAATGCGCTGACAAACATAGTGTAGCTTTCGCTACAAAATACCTTCGATTCAAGTTACTATTTTAGGTTGAAAGTGATTTCAGGTGGAAAGACTGCCCGCGGCCTTCAACTTACGCATCGCAGTGAAGGGCCCATAATAAGATTAAGCTGCGTCTTTGTGAAACTATTTTAAGGCGGAAGCCTTTAATGCCTCATCGTTGTAAGCAGTTGTTGTCGACAGAAAATGTCACGCTTTTCAATTGGTCGAAATGCTCGTGACGTCACAGTGCGCGAATTTCAAATGGGGCCAATTGTACTTTGGCTAGTAACCATGCAACCAATCAAAGGGATCGTATAGTGATGCTCTAACTAAGTGGGACTGTGTTTAGTTAATTGATTAATTAATCAATTAGCCTAATTAAGATAGAGGAGAATGAAGAGGTCAGAAGAAAGAGGAAAAGAGAAGACGCGCGTCGCAGCGACAACAGCGTCCGCGGAAGGAGACGCTGCTGAAAAAACAGATAAGTACGAAGCCGCGTTCGCTCCACCACCACGCACTTCCCCACTCAGTTCGACGTTTCTCGTTTCATATACGTTGTGTCGAACATCCTAGACAGTTCCAACGTTTGACAGGTGAATGACAGAACACGATGGATGGAAATACAATAATATAAATATGAAATAGCCTAATTAACCTTTCTAGTTAGACCGCATAAATCAATAAAATCGAGAACGAAATTGGTCCAGTTGGGGAATCGAACCAGGGTCTCCGGAGTGCGATACGAGCACGCTAGCCACTCCGTAATGCCAGCTGAATGGTTTGGAATGAACAAAGGCGCGTCTAGCTAATACGGCGTCTTCGTTCACTCCCATCTTCCCCCTTTCCCGTACGGCGAGGTGCAGGTGTCCACCCAGATATGTGAGAGAGATACATTTCCTTTCCTCAAAAAATAAATTTACCGTCCAGCAAGGCGTACAGCCGAATTGGCGATGGCGTTCTGTGGACTCCCTGGCAGCGTTGCAAGACGCTGTCGCGTTCCCCTCTTACAGGCAAAGCTTAACATGTTAACCACACATCAGTAACACATGCAGACAGCCAATGCACGCGTCATTCGCTGGCAGCACTTGAATCATCATTCACAACCACATTCGTGGCAGAATGCTGTACTCAGGCTTTCGCCTTGCACCCACTTTAGCCGCCAAAGTGACTCCTAATTTTTTACCTTTCTCTGTAGCCAGTACTAACACGATAGCTTTAAGTCTCCCGTTCTGCAGAAAATCCGGCGTCGACGTCGTCGTCGGCACTGTGAGCGAAAAATTCCCGTAGAAGCAACCTAGGTGGGCCACCTTGGTCACGTGACCTTGTGGCGTCATCACAAACCGCCCACCGGATTGTGAGCAAACTGAGCACCCTGGGATGTGGCGGTTGAGTTATTGATTGGTCGCGAGAGGTCGCTCGGGAAGAGCAACGTGAGTCGCACAAGAACCACCGCTAGGAGCACCTGCCATCGCGGGGTAGTCACGCAATCCCTAACCGCTGCACCACTGCGCCAGGAGTGGTATGGGGACTCCCAGGGAACTATTAATGCTAAATACAGCATGACCAATGTAGAAACTAAAACTGATTTAGTTCCTCGTTGTAGACAGTAGACTGTTATCGTTTATGTAACTTCGTTTATTGCAAGATACAAGAAACAATCAAACTGGTCGTTAGGAGGGGAGCAAGAGCTCGAGAAATTACATGCTCATCGTTGGGGCTCCCCGATCGTTCTGCCCTTTTCCAATGCCCCTCCAGACCGAACAGCTCTCCGCCTGTCTCAACCTTTGGCCCCTCTCCCCTCGGGTTCCCAGAGTCCCGTCCCCCGAGGGGAGCCGCCGCCGGCCATAAACAAGCGAGAGGTGTCTGGTTTTCGTCTCGGGAGGCGGGCTTAAGAGAATGACATACAAAAGACACACAGGGTAAACATGAAAAGAAAACGTAGTTTCAACACTGCCCCGCCGAATGGGCTTGCTCATTCTACGTTTCCGAGAGCTCTAATGGGTACAGTAACTGAACAGGGCGTCGCAAAGTCCTCCCCTGCGGCATCCTGACCTCACAAGAACGAACTCTGCCATCTCACCCAGGAAACACGGCAGCGATGACTCCAGTTTTCCAGAGCAGTCGCGGTTGATTCTCTCGAACCAAACAACCTCTCCGACTCGGGGAGTCACAGCTCTGGGTCGTTTAGAGGCAAAGGCCGAGCGTAGCTGCCCCAAGTATTCTCGCTGCCATGTCTGCCAGAAAAGATTTAGCATTCGCCCTCTCTTCTTCCAGAGCGCCCGGAGAGAAGCGGCGGACGCTTCGATAGCTCGTGTTTCAGGCGAAGGAAGAGCAGTCAAGCGTCTTCCCGTCAGGAAACTGGACGGCGTGAGCGGAGCACCGTCTTTAGGGTCCTCATATGTGTACGTGAGGGGCCTAGAATTTATTACTGCCTCCACCTCAGCCAGGATTGTTGACAGCTCAATGACGTCTAGGCACTGGCGTCCGATCGTTTTTCTCAGCGCGCTTTTCACGCTACGGACCAGCCTCTCGTAGAATCCGCCCCACCACGGTGCTCGCTCCGCTATAAATTTCCATTCTATGCCGGAATTGGCAAAATGGTTCTGAGTTTCAGGGTGCCGCAGGAGCTTCCACAAAATGCCCATATCTTTTGACGCTCGTTTAAAAGAAAGAGCGTTGTCAGAGTAAATAGTTCGGCACAAGCCTCTGCGTGACACAAAACGACGGAAAGCTTGTAGGAATCGTTCTGTGCTCATATCTGCTACAAGTTCAAGATGCACGGCCCGCGTCACAGCGCACGTAAAGAGCACGATGTACGACTTTACGGTCCGACTGTTCTCCTTCACCATGAGGGGACCGGCAAAGTCGAGGCCGACGACCTGAAACGGGTCCGCTGGGGACGTCCGGTCAGGGGGAAGCAGCCCTGTTGCTGCGTCGAAGTGCGAGGCACTGTGCCGTTTACACACCACACACGATCTCACAACACTTTTCACAAGCTGACGCCCCCGCACAATCCAGTACTTGTCTCGCAGCTGCACAAGTGTGTCTCTTGCGCCTGCGTGAAGCAGCTGTTGATGGGCTTGGTGCACCAGCAGCGTTGTATAGCGATGATGCTTGGGGAGCACAATCGGGTGTCGCTTTTCGAGTGTCGTCTCTGTAGAGCAGATTCGCCCTTCAATCCTCAGTATGCCGTCTTCGTCTGTCCACAGCGCGAATTCTTTCAAGGCGGAGTCGTTTTGGATGCGGCTGCCTTTCTTTGTGCTTTCCAGTTCCGCAGAAAATGCTGATTGCTGAACTCTTCTCAGCCAAAATTTTTCCGCATGTTCGATTTCTGCTGCCGTCAAAGGGCCCGAGTTCCTGTCAGCAGATCGCAGATTTTTCACGAACCGGAAATTCCAACCTGTTACTCGATTCACTCTAGATACAGAGCTGAATTCTTTCAGATCCAGCAGCTCATCTTCTTTATCGCAGGTGGAGTTTAAGACACCGACCTCCTTTTTCTGCTCGAGTTCAACAGTGAAGTCGCCTTGTTGGGGTTCAACCGGCCATACCTCAGCTGAACCTCTTATCCACTGCGGCCCGTTCCACCATAGCTCGCTGGTCTTCACTTGAGTGGTCGTACTTCTTTGCCGCAGTACACGTTGATGGGGCATGTACACTCTCTGAGAGTCGCCGCAATGTGCGTCTGTTTCCCTCTCTGCTATGCCCTCGTCAATTAGACGCCGCATTTCTGAGTCGTAATCTCTCATGAGACTCGGGTTCCTGCTTAACCGCTTCGTTAAATACCGAAGGCGATTCTCTGCTACTCCGCGGTTGTCAGACATTTCCACATCGTCTTTCCAAGGAAGCTTTACTTCATAGCGATCGTTGATCTTCTTGATACTTTTAGTAAATTCTTCCAGGGCTTTGGAGCCTGAATTTGTGGTCGATGTGTCTGACACACCAGTGTTTTCCAACTCCCAGAACATCTTTAGAATCGGAGCGGTTTCTCGATCAGCCACGGTCGTTCTCATGACAAAGGCATGTGTGCAAACTGTCTCTTGACATTTGGACAGTACTTGGCCCTGAACTGCCCACCCAAATACCGTCTCGACGGCAGTCAGCTTGTTGGGCAGCTTTCTCACCTTCCCAGTGACGCATTCCCAATATTGATCGCAGCCAATCAGCACATCAATCGGTGTGCCGTCGTTAAGAGCTGAATCATCACCCAAAGGAAGCATCAGATCTTGAAGTGTTTCTCTGATCAATTCGTTGGGGCAAGGGATAACCTGTTCACATATGGAAGGTGTTTCTAAGGCTTCGATTTTGTACTGCGCTTTTGGGTCGTCTCGTCGGAGAAGGCACACTTCGACTCGCCTGAATGTGCGTCTGGTCTGTCCTCCTCCAAATACTCCCACCGACAGTAACTCTGTCCCGAGCAATTTGCACCCGAGTTTTCTGGAGCAGTCTTCTGTTATGAAGGTTCTCTGACTGCCGCTATCAAAGAGAACTCGAGAGACTTTTCTTGCTTTTGTCCCTTTGTTCAAGGCTGTAACAGTAGGCATTAGGACTGTGCGGTGAGTGGGGTCCTTTTCTGCTCCTGAGGCATGCAGGCTCACTGGCTGTACCCCTTCGTTGGCCGACCGTGCGTTCTCGGCATCGTTGATGGCAGGGTCGCACATCGCTGTCGCATGCCTGCGTTTGCATCTCTT